>NC_141543.1:45402500-45702500 GCF_021556685.1 Rattus norvegicus | reverse complement strand
CAATTCAGCCTCAGCTTTGGGATGACCCAGTCCAACCAGCTCACTTCTGCAGCTTTTACCAGTCCATGGTCTTGTCTGCTTTGATCCCCAAAATTCCAACTGTACCTAATGCTACTGAGACTATGTAGAAACACCCCAGCCTCCATCAAAGAAGTCAGAAACTCCCTTTTGCCTAAAGTGCTTACTCAGTCTTAAGGCAGGCCTAGGATCTGAGAGCCTATGTTCCTTTGGAAGGAGAGACACCTTAGAGACCCATTCTAGGTACCTGCCCTCCCCATGCCCAGTTCCTGCTACCAAGCCCAGGAATCAGTGGAATGATCCCACACCCAGAAAACCCTGAGAAGGATGTGTAATGACAGGGAAAGGTATGCCTGACAGTCAAGAGGAAATATAGACAGTTCATCTTATAGCTGTACATTCAGTATGTGTCATTTATGCATATGTAAATATGATACACACTTCCTGTGTATATGTGTACATGTGTGTTCATGTGAGGGATGGCATGCATGTGCATATACAAACATGCAGAGTACAGACATGAACCTTAGGTGGTGTCTCTCAGACACGGTCCACCTTAATTTGAGAGAGCATCTACCCTGAACCTAGAGTTAGCCAATATGTGATGTGTGTGTGTTTGCATGTGTATGTGTGTGTGCATGTGTGTGTATGTACATGTGCCTTTTATGAATGATAAACAAACCAAATCCACTGTTGAGCTTTATCAGAATATTTGTTAAAGCAATCCTCTTTGCTCACAGCACTGACTCTCTACTTCACCCTGTCCTGTTCCATAAAGAGCTGGTTCCAGGAGCCTGAAGGATGCAAAACTTTGCAGGCACTCACACCCTCCACATTAAGCAGCATGGGAGCAAAGTTCTTGAGACATCAATCTTGGAAATATGAGTGAGAACTTCTGGAACGATGTTGTGTCTGCAAAGGCTGATTGATTGATCAGAACTTCAGTGATATGGAGAGGTTGAGATGTTGCAGGTCCAGAGCCTAATTACAATTTATCATCAGCTCTCATTAGCCTATTAAGCAGTCCTTCTTTGTCCACCTCTGTTACAGACCTAACATCCTGTAGCTAACAGATTAAGTCAGACCTAACATCCTGTGGCCAGCAGATTTGAAAAAACAAACCTTTGGAATGCATTAACTTAACAAACTCTAATTTCTACCAATCAAAGACCTATGAATGCTGTAGATAATAGCTAAGCCTTATAGCTGAGGTTTCTCCACTTGGCTCTATCCCACCTTTCTGATACTTCGACCGGGTGTATTTGAAAAGTGTCTTAACTTATGACCTTCTTTGTACTGTTACTAAGAAAAAAAACTGTGAAACTACTTCCAGGTGGGGACATAGAATTTGGGGTAATTAAAATCTGTGCTCTAAGGCCATGGTTACTCATATTTGGATCCAGATCAATTAATCTCTTTGAGGTAAGGGTTATATTTTCACATCAACAGATGCACACAGCCTCTCTAGCTTCTCCACCATGTAGGATCAAAACAGGAAGAGAATGGATGCTCAAGAGGTGGTAACCAAGAGAATGTGGGACTATAAGGCTTGAACAGGCAGAAACTTAGAGGGACCCAGAGACTCTGGTTCTAGAGAAAGTACCAGTGGTGATCCTACCACCTACCAGCAACATGGCAGAGGGATGAGTGACAGAGAAGGAAAGAGGGACAGTCATAATGGTTGGAAATAGACAGAGTAAGACTGAACCCCCAGTGAACTAGTCTATGGGGGGAGGGCGGCAATGGTGGGAGGGTTGGGAGGGGAACACCCATAAGGAAGGGGAGGGGGGAGGGGGATGTTTGCCCGGAAACCGGGAAAGGGAATAACACTCGAAATGTATATAAGAAATACTCAAGTTAATAAAAAAATAAAAAAAAAAAAAAAAAAAAAAAAAAAAGATGCAGAAGGGAAACTTGAACCTAGCTGAGCTGGAAGCCACATTGCAAGCTGGTGTGAGAAGAGCCCTGAGGAGGTATGCAACAGGGAGCCATCTTGAGAAGGTCACCTGAGCTATGTGATGGTGAGCCATCTTAAGAATGTTACCCAAGCAAAAAAAAAAAAAAAAAAAAAAAAAAAGAATGTTACCCAAGCAAGCTGGCTACTTTTGGAAAATGTTCTTCCTTTCTCCAAGAACTCACAAAAAATATTTTGGCACTGTCCCAGCCACACCTACGCTGGGACCCAGGTACATTCAGCACAATCGCCACTGAAGCACCTCCTTAGAGAATTTTTGCAGTGAGATCCAGGTCAAAGACACAGCTGAGCACAGCTTGTTTGCTTGTTTTCCCTTTCCTGGCAGCTTAGACTGACACCGTGGATTGCTTGGTAGAGTACTTGCCTGCCACGCACAAAGCCTGGCCTCCATCTCTAACATCAAATACACAGTGTGTGGTAATGCAAGCCTTTACTCCCAGCATTCAAGAGGAAGAGGCAGGAAGATGAATAGGTGGTGGTCACCCTCTGCTATGGAATGAGTTAGAGGCTAACCTGAGCTACATATAACCCTGTCTCAAAACAAATAGAAGCCTAACAGCTTAAGGGCATGACTGATGAAAGGCAGAGTATTCACAAGTGCAAGTAAAGAACTAGCCTGAGATCCCCTCCACCCAGCACAGCTTGCGCCCCTTGTCTCCAGAGGAGCATCACCAGGGCCCCAGGGATCCTGACATATCCTGTTTGCAACAAACACCAGTCAAAAGAGTTTTGATTCTGAATGAGCAAAGAAATGACGCTTTCCCAACCAGCCCCACCCCAGAGCACTCCCACTGACACAGATGAGTAACAACCACAAGAGGAAGGTATGATGATACTTTTCTTCTAACCAATCTTGTGCTAATGTTATTAGGTCTGTGCATATCATGGATTGATATTTCTCTTTACTTAATTTCTGTGCCCAGCATATTATTTGACACTGTTACTGGCCGGTGTTTTCTTCTTCCTACACAAAACCTGAGGGTGTGGTGTAGATAGATAGTCTGATGTTGAACTACATTCAGCCCAGCTTACACTCAGTCCACCTTTCTCAACATTCAACTCACTCCTGGTCAAACCTCAATGAGTACTTTTGCTCAAATAACAGAAAAGATGAAAATGCCCACTTGGCAACCAGATCCAATTACTCATGGCTAAGAATCATCTAAAACACACTGCTATGCTTCTACCCCTATAGCCACATCAGAGAGAAGACAAGGACTATGGCCCCTAAACATACAATGGGATGCCACAAAACAATGTCCATGCTGATTCCATTTTCTTTGTCAATGACTAGAGGCGTAAACAGAGAGGACATAACCTGGAAATACCACTGCCTACATGACAGCTACCCAATCTGCTGGAATTGTTATGACTGTGGAAGACTCACACAAAATTCAGGATCCTGCAGCTCTTGGCAGCATATACTGTCAAAATAGACTAATTGCAGAAAAGAGAGAGAGAAAGAGAGAGTAATGGGGAAACTATATTATATTTTTTAGGAAATAGTCACTACTTCAAAGCAGTTTTCTGTAGCCCAGAAAACCTTCTCAGGGGAACACTTGTCCTCAAAAAAGTCTCTCACATAAACTATAAGAGATACCTGACCTCAAAGAAGCATCAATCTCAACACAGAAACAGAGGAACTATGAAAAAAGCCGCATGATTGATCAAAACATTCATAATTTTCTGGCAAAGAGCTTCCCAGTCATTGAAGTAGATGCAATAAAGAGTATGGAGTTTAAAAGAATGGTTAAAAAAATCAATTAATTACAAGGAAATAAAGAAAAACAGCCGAACAATTTAAAGAAGACAAGGCAGGCCTTGAATGAGATCAATTTTTTAAAAAAACAGAGAACTTGACAAAGAGCCCAATGGAAATCTCAGAAATGAAAGTTGAATTAGTCACATTTAAAAATTTAGCATGACCACAGCAAGAAAACATTTCAGGACATACAGACAAGCCTGAATCAATAGAAGATGCAGGAGAAAAATACGACATGGGCTGCAGACAAGGCTCAGTGGCTAACAGCACTGTCTTCTTTTCCAAAGGACCTGAGTATGTTTCCCAGCACCAATGTCAGGCGACTCACAATGCCTTCAACTCCAACTTTAGGGGATCTAACACCCTCTTCAGACCACCACAGGTACCTGCACTCACATGCATAGGCACAAACATATGCCTATAATTAAACACTTAAAAACATCTTTTAAAGACTAAACCATGAAGAAGAGATTTTGCAGTATCAAACAACCAAACATCCATGTTTGTGGCTCAAGATATTTAAAGATGCAGTGGGAAAAAGTACATAAAACATATCCAGTGAAGAAGCAGCAAAAATTTACCTTATGTTTGGGGAGAAAAATACCAACGTCCTGGTACAGAAGACGTTTAGAACTCCTAAGAGACATACCAGAAAAAAAATAATGGCCAAATCCTACTTACAATGTTATGAGTATAGGACAAAGAAAAATAACAAAGGCTGCAAGGAGACATGCTGAAGAGTTTACAAAAGCAAAGAGCAAACTTGGAACAACAGATTTATCAACAGATACACTGAAGAACAGAAGAACTTGCAGTAAAAAAAAAAATATTTCAGGATCTAAATGAAAATAACCACCAAACTAAATTACTATACTCAAAAGATATCCTTCAGAACCAACAAAGAAATAAAGGCCTTCCAAGATGAGTATAGAGTAAAGGGATTGTGCCTACTAAGACAGCTTGGCAGGGGATTCTTAAATGAATGCTGACAAGAAAGATAAATACACAGACACACAGACACAGACACACAGACACACAGACACACACACACACACACACACACACACACACACCCCACAAGCACAGGAAATTCTTGGCAGAGTGGTACTTGGCAGAGTGTAATATCTGCACTATGGAGAAGTAGGCAGGAGGATCAGGAGTTCAAAGTCAGTCTTCAACATAGCAAGTTTGAGGCTAGCCAGGGCTACATGAGACCTTGTATCAAAATAAAAGAAAAAAGCAAATAAGCAGCTGGCTCCCGCTCTCACAGCCATTGCAGTACATTGAGCTCCATAGAGACAGCGCCGGGGCAAGCGAGAGCCAGACGGGCACTGGGTGACTCTGTGCCTCGCGGAGGAAAATCAACTAAACATGGGCAAAGGAGATCCTAAGAAGCTGAGAGGCAAAATGTCCTCATATGCATTCTTTGTGCAAACCTGCCGGGAGGAGCACAAGAAGAAGCACCCGGATGCTTCTGTCAACTTCTCAGAGTTCTCCAAGAAGTGCTCAGAGAGGTGGAAGACCATGTCTGCTAAAGAAAAGGGGAAATTTGAAGATATGGCAAAGGCTGACAAGGCTCGTTATGAAAGAGAAATGAAAACCTACATCTCCCCCAAAGGGGAGACCAAAAAGAAGTTCAAGGACCCAAATGCCCCCAAGACGCCTCCTTCGGCCTTCTTCTTGTTCTGTTCTGAGTACCGCCCAAAAATCAAAGGCGAGCATCCTGGCTTATCCATTGGTGATGTTGTGAAGAAACTAGGAGAGATGTGGACCAACACTGCCGCGGATGACAAGCAGCCCTATGAGAAGATGGCCGCCAAGCTGAAGGAGAAGTACGAGAAGGATATTGCTGCCTACAGAGCTAAAGGAAAACCTGATGCAGCGAAAAAGGGCGTGGTCAAGGCTGAGAAGAGCAAGAAAAAGAAGGAAGAGGAAGACGACGAGGAGGATGAAGAGGATGAGGAAGAGGAGGAAGAAGAAGATGAAGAAGATGATGATGATGAATAAGTTGGTTCTAGCGCAGTTTTTTTTTTCTTGTCTATAAAGCATTTAACCCCCCTGTACACAGCTCACTCCTTTTAAAGAAAAGAATTGAAATGTAAGGCTGTGTAAGATTTGTTTTTAAACTGTACAGTGTCTTTTTTTGTATAGTTAACACACTACCGAATGTGTCTTTAGCTAGCCCTGTCCTGGTGGTATTTTCAATAGCCACTAACCTTGCCTGGTACAGTCTGGGGGTTGTAAATTGGCATGGAAATTAAAGCAGGTTCTTGTTGGTGCACAGCACAAATTAGCTATATATGGGGACAGTAGTTTGGTTTTTGGTTTCTTTCTCTTTTTTTTTTGTTTTTGTTATTTTTTTTCTTTTTGGTTTTCTTTTTTTTTTTTTTTTCATCTTCAGTTGTCTCTGATGCAGCTTATCCGAAGGTAATTGTTATTCTGTTAACTGAATACCACTCTATAATTGCAAAAAAATGGCGGCTGTTTTGTTGACATTCTGAATGCTTCTAAGTAAATACAATTTTTTTTATTAAAAAAAAAGCAAATAAGCAAAAGCACACAGGAAACAGGAAACACTGCTAAAATGACAAGGAGGAAAAAAATCAACATTTGGAAACTAAAGAATAAGTAAGTAGTTCACACCTTGTAAATGTAGCCTTGAAAGTAAATGACCTTAATTAGTCAATTAAAGACACAGGCTGGCTAACTAAATTTAAAAAACCAAGTCAAGAGGCTGCAGAGATGGCTTAGTGGTTAAGAATGTTCATTGCTCTTCCAGGGGACCAGAGTTCAGTGTTCAGTTTCCAGCGCCCACATACTGTTCAAAAATAACTGCAACACCAGCTTCAGGGGATCCAACACCCTCTTCTGGCCTCTATGAGCACCTACACACACACACATATATACATAATTAAAAATAAAAAAAGTTTAAATCAGTTTCTTGCAGCTTACAAGAAACACATATCACCAGCAAAGGCACAAACTACAAATAAGACTGTGAAGACTGACAATCTATGAAAACTGAATCCAAGCACAGTAGTTGTACTCATGTAACAGACTTCAAGTCAAAATGAATGAGAATAGAGAAAGATGACCACTACACATTTTAAGGGACACACAAAAAAACACATGCAGCAAATGTCATTCTGTATATATATAAAATGTTATGGACATAAAGAGGCAGTTTGGCCCAAGATTATAATAGGCATACATGATTACACTATGCCAGCCAACAAATAATAAATCGTGGGCAGGAAACAGAATCAATAAAGAGACATCAAATTGAATTGAAGGCCCAGGAATGAACCCACACAGCTATGGTCACTTGATCTTTGACTAAGGAACTACAACCAACCAATGGAAAAAAGAGCATTTTCAACAAATGGTGCTGGTTCAACTGGAGGTCAGCATGGAGTAGAATGCAAATCAAACCATTCTTATCTCCTTGAACAAAGCTCAAGTCCAAGTGGACCAAGGACCTCCACATAAAACCAGAATCACTGAAACTAATAGAAGAGAAAGTAGGAAAGAGCCTCAAATACATGGGCACAAGGGGAAATTTTCCTGAACAGAATACCAATGGCTTATGCTCTATGATCAAGAATGGACAAATCATAAAATTGCAAAGATTCTGTAAGGCAAAGGACACTGTCATTAGGACAAAACGGCAACCAACAGATTGGGAAAATATCTTTACCAATCCTACATCTGATAGAGGGCTAATATCCAATATATACAATGAACTCAAGAAGTTAAACTCCAAAGAATCAAATAGCTCTATTAAAAATGGGGTACAGAGCTAAACAAAGAATTCTTAACTGAGGAATGTCAAATGGCCAAGAGGCACTAAAGAAATGTTCAACATCCTTAGTTATCAGGGAAATGCAAATCAAAACAACCCTGAGATTCCACCCCACACCAGTCAGAATAGCTAAGATCAAAAACTCAGGTGACAACAGATGTTGGGAAGGATGTGGAGAAAGGAACACTCCTCCATTGTTGGTGGGATTGCATACTGGTACAACCATTCTGGAAATCAGTCTGGTAGTTCCTCAGAAAATTGGACATTGAACTGCCTGAGGATCCAGCTATACCTCTCCTGGGCATATACCCAAAAGGTGCTCTAACATATAACAAGGACACGTGCTCCACTATGTTCATAGCAGCCTTATTTATAATAGCCAGAAGCTGGAAAGAACCCAGATGCCCTTCAACAGAGGAATGGATACAGAAAATGTGTTACATCTACACAATGGAATATTACTCAGCTATCAAAAACAACGGCTTTATGAAATCCATAGGTAAATAGAATGAACTAGAAAATATCATCATGAGTGAGCTAACCCAATCACAGAAAAACACACTTGGTATGCATTTATTGATAAGTGAATATTAGACCAAAAGCTCAAATTACCCAAGATGCAATCCACAGACCACAGGAAGCTCAAGAAGAAGGATGACCAAAATGCAGATGCTCCCACTCCTTCTTAAAAGGAATCCATAGGAGGGGATATAAAAGCAAAGTTTAGAGCAGCGACTGAAGGAACAGCCATTCAGAACCTGCCCCACAGGTGGCCCATGTGGCCCATATATACACAGCCACCAAAACTAGATAAGATTGATGAAGCTAAAAAGTGCATGCTGAAAGGGACCGGATATAGATCTCTCCTGAGAGACACATCTAGAGCACGTCCAATACAGAGGTCAATGCTAGCAGCAAACCACCGTACTGAGAACAGGACCCCCTTGGGGAGAATTATTGAAAGGACTGAAAGAGCTGAAGGAGCTTGCAATCCCGTAAGAACAACAATGCCAAGCAACCAGAGCTTCCAGGGACTAAACCACTACCAAAAGACTATACATGGACTGACCCAGGGCTCCAACTACGTATGTAGCAGAGAATTGACTTGTTGGGGCACCAGTGGAAGGGGAAGCCCTTGGTCCTGCCAAGATTGGACCCCCAGTGCAGGGGAATGTTGGGGTGGGGGGTAGAGGGGGTGGATGGGGGGAATACCCATATGGGGGAGGGGGCTTATGGACAGGAAACCAGGAAAGGGAATAACATTTGAAATGTAAGTAAAGAAATATATCTTTAAAAAAAGAGAGAGAGAGCGATCTCAAGTAAATAACCTAAAGTAAGTAAGACCAAGCTTAATTCAAACCCATAAGAAAGAAAGGAATTATAGATACCAGGAAGTATAGATACCTTATGGAAGTAAAGAAACTAGGATGCAAAAGGATACTACAGGGATCGGTGAAACAAAGATTTGGGCCATTAGATAAAATGAATGATAGTGACAAGCCCTTACTCAACTGACCAAAAGAGAGAAGAATTACATAGTTAGACTTGAAAGGAGGGTGGACCAGCAGATATCACTGAAAAACTGAGAGGGGGTATTTCAACAGCTACCACTGAAATACAGGAAATTATCAGTCAATATTTTTGAAACTTTATCCATCAATAAATTTGAGTTTTTCCCCCCAGAAGAAATGGGTAAACTTCACAATGTATGTGTCCCACCAAAACTGAACCAAGAAGAACTGAAAACAGCCTAAACGTATCCATAACAAACAGTAAGACTGGCTCATCCATTACAAGTCTCCCAACAAAGACCACAGAGAAGGGCATTAATATAAGAGCCAGAGTGAGGAGGAGAGTCGTGAAATGCTATCTTGAAGACACAGGTGACTAGAGCCCCCATGAGCTCACATCAGCCCTGCACAAGATCGAGCCAGTCAACATTCCATCAATAATGGAGAGAAGTGACCCTCTTGTTACCATGGCACCATAGAATAACTGGAAATCAGATCTTGTGATGCCTCCAACACTGCTCCTTTATTCAAAGTTGTTTTGTCTACTTGAGGACTTTGTGTTTTCCTGAGAATTTTGGAGTTATATTTTCTATTTCTGCCAAAGAATGTCATAAGTAGTTTTAATGGGGGCTGAACTGAATCTGGATCATTTTCAGTAATCTGCTAGTCCACAAACATGGGGGATTCCCCCATCTTCACTGTTGTCTTCCGTTTCTCTGCTCAGTGTTTTATAGCTTGCATTGTAGAAGCTTTCCCCATTCTGATGTCTGTGTATTCGTAGGTATTTTATTCTTTGTGAGCGACCGTAAATGGCTTTATTTTTCCAGTACCTTTCTAAGCAGGCTCATTACTGATGTATGTCGATGCACTTTGCAAAAATCTCAGATCTAAGTCTTTTGGTAGCTCTAGAAAAAAAGTGGCATTAAAAGAAAAGGGATAGTTGAAAGAAGGAGATTAGGGGCGCTGAGAAAAATGAGTTAATGTGGACAGAAATAATCAAAGAACACTACAGGAATAAAAGTGTCGCAATGAAACCCAATGTCTCATGCTATAAGTATATAATAGAAAATTATAAAAAGTGGGGCTGGAGAGATATCTCAGATGCTAAGAGCACTGGCTGCTCTTCCAGAGAACCCAAGTTCAATTCTCGGCACCCACATGACAGCTCCCAACTGACTGTAACCCCAGTTCCAAGGGTCCCAATGAACTCTTTTGACCATCTCACACACTACACAAAGGGAAAAACATTCATAAGCATAAAAATAAATGTTTTAAATATATGAAATTTTAATCTATGCTAGAAAAATGAAAATAGGAAATTAACCATAACACCAGAAATAAGTTTTTAAGTATTTAAAAGATAAAATGCCATAGAATTTGCATAAGCCATTTGTATCCTCCCATATACTTAAATAGGCTCTATGTGACTTATGAAATACGAATACCTTCTAAATAGCTGATATACTGTTGGAAATAGCTACAAGAAAAGAGTCTGTACATTTCCAATTCACATAGCGCTTTTCCAAAATTTTCTGTGTGGAATTCAGAAAGTTCCACCTCACCCCAACTCCCATCACTAACAGACAGGCAATGAGATTAGCTCTTCTAGAGGTGGGAGATGAGAGAATTCACAGTCTCTGTTCTTTGAAAGAGGCTGCTTGAGGTGTAGGTCTATGTCTCAATGAGGGAAATACTCAGATTCAGAATCACTGAAGGTTAAAGTGCAGAGACCCCCCCAACCACAACCAAGTCCAGTGGTTTCCAAAGGATTCTGCAAGGGGCCAGTGAGATAGCTCAGCAGGCAAAGGTGTCTGCTGAGTTCAATTCCCAAGATCTACTGGGTGGAAGGAGAGAACCTGACCACCGTGTGCACAACACACCTCTGCCCTCATGCACGAAATAATGCTGATGCAATGTTTCCAGTCTTTAACGCTGCTGCAGAGGTCTGGGGTTGTATGTAAATATAGGAGGCAGGAGTCCCCAAGCCTGGTTAGAGACGCAAGCAGGGAGTAAGTAAGTAAGCCTACCTGACACCCCCGTTTCCACCTGAGCACCCCTCATCAGATTGATTTAAATACTGAGATTACAAATAGTCCGAATCTATAATCTGAAACCTGGGGTCCCCTTCAAGCCCCTCTTTCTGCCCAAGAAAAAATAAGGCTTTGGAGAAATGTTCTCAGGGTCCTGACAGAACCAGTTTAAGATACACACAGCATGCACACATACACACACACACACACACACACACACACACACACACACACCAAGACAGGCTGTGTGTGTGTGTGTGTGTGTGTGTGTGTGTGTGTGAGAGAGAGAGAGAGAGAGAGAGAGAGAGAGAGAGAGAGAGAGAGAGGGAGACAGACAGACAGATGGACAGACAGACAGACAGAGACAGAGACAGACAGAGACAGGGAGGGAGAGAAAGAGAGAGGGGGGAGGAGAGAGAGTCTCTATTCAGCCCTGGCTGTCCTGGGTCTTTCTATGTAAACCAGGTTGGCCTCAAACTCACAGTGATCCACCTGCCTCTGTCTTCCTAGTGTAGGATTAAAGGCATGTACCACTATGCCCAACTATAATAATTATTGATTTTATTTTTTCATGTGTACTGGAGTTTTGCCTACAGAGGACCTCAGATCTCCTGCAATTATAGTTAGATTGAGGCCCCAAAGGTACTGGGAATTGAATCCAGGTCCTCCAGAAGGGCAGCCCGTGTGTTTAACCACTGAGTCATCTTGCCAGCCTGGTGTCCTGACACTCCTGACCATCCAGTCTCCACAGTATTTACAGGGCCCATCTCAGTGTCTTTCCAGCCATGGTCCTTGGGCTTCTAATAGCAAAATCCTGAGAAGTATTTAAAAATACTCACTCTGGGTTTCCAGCCCAAGTGACCTGAAGCCTGTCACTGGGATCTCCTGAGTCGCTGTCTAACAAACTGGCATAAAAGTTTAGGCAGGTGACTCCAGAGTCTGGGGAAACTGAGGCCCTAGCAAACTCTTCTTGGACAGCCTTCTCATCCCTCTGGCTCGGCCAGCTAACCCAGTGCTCTGGAGAGTGGGAATTGAATGATGTGTGCTGAGCAAAATGCTGCTGTCAGGCTGGAGCTCCTAGAAATCATTGTAATTAGATGGCACTAGGAATTACCACAAAGGGAACAGAAGCTACAGTATGAAGCTCTGGGTGTACAGGCTTCGTAGGACAGCGGGACCAGCAAGAAACAGATTGAATCCCAAGTGAGGGCCACGGAAAGAAAACTCAGGACCATGAACATCCCCAGCTCACTTCTGCTTCTCTTACCACTACTCTTCCCAGTCTGGCATCCCACCCAGCGAGGACAGACAGCAGTGAGAACTTCATCTCCTGCCCCATTAAGTGGCAATGGCTTGAAAGACGCTTTCTCCTTGAACTGGCTGTGCTTAGCAACTTGATTTAAAAATGAGAAGCTTCCTGATATTTTTCTGCAGACCTCTTGAATCAGAATTCACAGGGGTGGAACACTGGAATCTATATTTTTAAAAAGATCTCCATTGATTTTCATGTTGTCAGTACTGCTCCAAACTGTTATAGCAACTAAATTTGGGAACCTCCACACGGTCCAGATTGAAGGGTCCTAGCGCTATTTTAAAACATTGAGGGAGGAGGAATAGGGGGTCAAGAGAAAGAGGGAGAGCCTTTTTTTCTTAAAAGGAACAGAATTAGGCAATTGGGCTGGGGTGATGGATGGCTCATTAGACAATGTCATGCAGCCCTGAAGATCTAAATTCATGTTCTCCAGAACCAGTGTAAAGCCAGGCATGCTAGCATGCATCTATAATCCTAGCAGCCCTACAGTGAGGTAGGAGGCACAGACAAGAGAATCCCTCGAAGCGCAAAGGCCAGCTAGCCTGATGCACATGACAAAATAACAGAGACTCTGTCTCCAAAACGTGTGAGAGTTAAGGACCAACACCTGACCTTCGAATGGGAACTGTGATGTGTAACACATCACACACACACACACACACACACACACACACACACACACACACACTCCCACACTCCCACAGAGAAAGGAAAGGGATAGAATTATTTGAAAATCACCATTTTGCAACCAACAGTGAAAACAAGAATCGGATAAGATGATCCACCCATTATGTGGAAGGGTTGGTAGAGAACCCAGTTACTATGCAACCAGGTCGATGACAAAGATGTTGGGACAACTGGCTGTTAAATAAGTTCAAAAAAGAAATCCAGGGCTGGAGAGATGGCTCAGCGGTTAAGAGCACTGACTGCTCTTCCAGAGGTCATGAGTTCAATTCCCAGCAACCACATGGTGGCTTACAGCCATCTGTAATGAGATCTGGTGCCCTCTTCTGGCCTGCAGTCACATATGCAGGCAGAATGCTGTACATAAAATAATCTTAAAAAAAAAAAAAAAAAGAAATCCAGATGGTATGGTAGTGAACACCTGTAATGCCCGGACTAGAGAGGCTGGGGCAAGGGCAAGGATGTTCCCATGTCGTCATGCAAGTCTCTCATCGGCCCCTCCATGTCACACTGAATGGTTTCTAGGAAAATCAGCAATATCAACCAACCAGACCCATGGCTCCAGCTGCATGTGTAGCAGAGGATGGCTTTATCTGGCATCAATGGGAGAAGAGGCTCTTGGTCTTGTGAAGGCTCCATACCCCAGCTTAGGGGAATGCCAGGGTGGTAAGGCAGGAGTGGGTGGGGAGAGCATCCTAATAGAAACAGGGGGAAGGGGTGTATGAGATGGGGTTTTGTGGAGGGGAAACTGGGTAGAGGGAAAAAATACAATCAAGCAATATTTAATTAATTGATTTGGACACTGTGTTTGTTATCTATTGCTGCATAACAAATTAAACTTAAAAGTGCAGCTTTAAAAAAAGAAAGTCTAATAAACAAAATATAATGTTCACAGTGGTAACTAAATAAAGATAGCAACATTGAGCTATGGCTGCATATTTAATGAACAATTAAATCATACATGGAAGACTAGGAAGGAGGCCCTGTTAGTAATATACTTGTTCTGCATTCATGAGGGCCTGAGTTCAATCCCTAGAACCCACATTTAAAAAACAAAAAGCCAGGCATGACAGTGTGAGCTTATAATTCCAGCACTGGGGAGGTGGGGACAGAAGAACCTATAGGACTTGTGGGCCAGCCAGCCTGGCCTATGTGGTAAACTCCAAGCTTTACGGTAAAATCCAGAGATATTGTCTTTGAAAAGAAAGTAAATGGTGCCTGAGGAACAATATCTGAGATTGACCTCTGGCCAAATCGACCAAGGCAGACAGTGTGCACACGCGACTGCACACACATGCACCCCTGCATGAACTCACATAGTAAAAAGGCAAAACTAATGCTTCTGAGAACTTATTCCACTCAAGGGTCCTCCTGCCTACAACTATCTTACTCAATCCCTATAGCACTCTCAAATGTGGCTACTATCATCATCCCCATAAGCAAAGAAACCGAGTCTCAGGAGAGACAAGTAGCTCCCCTGAGCCATGCAGATAGTCACTGGAGGAGCCTGGCGTCCTCCAGTAGATGTAGAAAAAGGCCCTGGGAAGCAGAACCACTTTTCGTTCCTCTTCCGGCGGCTGTTTAATGGTGCTGAAGCCAGAATCCTTGCTTTGAACAGCTGGGCAGTCTAGAAGGCCAGGGAGATTTGCATTGCGTGAGTTCTCCTTTCCTTTAACTTGAGTAGGGAGGCTTGAAACATCTGAAGTCCAGACCTTTGACAGTGAGGTTCAACCCAAATGAGTCTGTCCTCCTTTGCCCAGCCTGTCCCCCAGATCCAACTGAAACTCACCAGAACCACCTTGCAATTAAGAGTTACAGAGGCCAGGAAGGGAGACAACATTTGAAATGTAAATAAATAAAACAACCAATAAAAAAAAAACAGAATACCTGGAGCTCAGTGCTAGCCCTACCATTTACCAGCCTTGGGGAGCCCTTGGGGCTCTCTATGCCTGAGGCTGATCTGCAAAGTGGGGCCATGCTCAGGTCTCCTCCACAGGGGAAGACTGATTCCCACTCCAAGCAGGCAATAGACTAATGTTAGATTCTAACCTTTGCACCCTGCAAGGATTTCCCCCATCTTCCAGGTTCAGAGCTCATCAGCCAGTGACCTGCAACCGTGATCAGCCAAACGTGAAGGCCACCAGGCACCTAAAGCACTTGTTTGGATTACTGTGCTGTCTGGTGGCGGCTCTCCCTGAGGATTACAGCTCTACTTAATGCAGACACAGAAGCTGGGAACTTGCCCTCCTTGTCTGGATACTGCATAACACATAATGTAAATGTCTCATCCTACGATCGCTCGTGGACATACCTAAATGAAAGCCCAACTCCACTCTATTAGTCAGAGTAGCTAGCACCCTGGGGACATCCGACAGGTCCAGGGGAAGAGATCCAACCCCCCAGATGAAACCATTTTGTCCAGCTGGCTGTGACACCTACCTCTCCTCTCTGCTCTGCCAGGCCAGGGACTGAACGTGTCCTCTTTGTGATTTGTGATGTCTCTGTTGGCATAGGGGGAGTGGAGCAGCAACAGTGACAGCAGCAGCAACAGCGTCTGCAAATGCAGCAGACTGGCCAGCCTGGTAGAGAGATGCAGACTGATCAAGGAGCCAAGGGCCCGCTCCCCTGGGCACAGCCCACTGCTGCGGCTGACCACAGTAATTCATCATGTTTAAAAACTCTCCCATGGGAGGGACCCTGGAAGAGGCAGAGAAGCCAAGCAATGGGTTCTGAGGGAAAGGAGGGTGTGTTGTGTGTGTGTGTGTGTGTGTGTGTGTGTGTGTGTGTGTGTGTGTGTGTGTGTGAATGGGTTCTGAGGGAAAGGAGGGTGTGTGTTGTGTGTGTGTGTGTGTGTGCATCTTTCATCAATTGTAAAAAAAAAAATGGTAAGAAGCAGCCAATCTGCAGGATACAACACAAACAAGATCTAGAAGGGAACTCTTCTAGAGTAAACAGTCAAAACAACCTAAAGAAAATTAACCTCGCTATCAAACAAATTCCCTCTTTCCTCCTATAGGAATACCTACTCATTCTGATATTTTATACCCTACTCCCTGTGTGGGGAGTGACTCAGGCTGGAGGGTATCCCAGCCATTGAATGACCTTGGAGAAGTCACTTATATTCTTTTATTCTTTTCTCTCTCCTCTTCTTCCTCTCTCTCTTCCCTTTTTCCCCCACCTCTCCCCCTACCCCATCTCTGTGTACAAGTGCACATGTGTGCAGGCATGCATTTGGATACCAGAGGTTAATCTCAGTGTTCTTTCTCTCTCTCTCTCTCTCTCTCTCTCTCTCTCTCTCTCTCTCTCTCTCTCTCTCCCCCTCTCTTTCTCTCTCTCTCTGTGTATGTGTGTGTGTGTGTGTGTGTGTGTGTGTGTGTGTATGAACAAGTAAAGACACCAGAGACCAATCTCAGCTCTGCTCTTGTTCCTCAGACACTCTGACCCCAGAGAGCTGCCTGTTCCTGCCTCCCCTGCACCAAAATTATAAGTTCATTCCCCTACACCTGGCTTTTTTATGTGGGTTCTGGGAGGCAGAGGGTCAAACTCAGGTCCTTGTGCTTGCAAAATAAGCACCTTACCAGTTGATCCAGCACCACAGCTGGATCCACAGCACCACCCCATTTCCATTCTCTTGCCATGTTGTCTCTGAGAAGGATGAGCTAGATTGGGTACACAGGTATGAAGGGTATGGAAGCAATCTACTCAGGTGTATACAGCTGATGGGTGAGAGCAGGGGTGTTAAGCTGTTCTCATGGTCACCAGTATAAAACTGGGAGGTTTCAACAATAAGCATGGGGTGAGATTCTCACAAGCTACCTACTATCCCACGTAGGACCCTTCCAGTTCTTTGAAATTTCCCTTGCTTCAGCAGCCCTATAAATGCTCCCCCATGGGACCAGCTCCTTGACCATTGGGCCAGACTTAGCAACCAGCTGCATCGATGAGAGGCAGATCTACAGCTCCAAAGAGCCCTTCTCCCAGACAACAGGAAAGACAAGGTTAAGGAGAGGGAGAGGAGGAAGAGGAAAAAGAAAGGGCAAGAGGATCTCTTCACTGACATAATCTAAGCATTTTCCCCGAATGAGAGATTGGGACTTGATGTTAAGCCTTTATTTCAGCCAGTGTAATATAAACTTTCAGTATATAATCCTTCAGCCAGTGAGAAACAAAGGCAGGATTCCAACCCACATCAGACTGGAAGCCCTGGTTTTCGTCCTCTTCCACATCTATCCTCAAATATGATCAGGGAGAGCCAAAGCTGTCCCTCATCATCAAAACTCATCAAAACATGAAGGCGTTCACCTCTATCAACACCTCTCAGCTGCTGTAACTAAAAGGTCAAGGCAATGATAGACTTAGTCTGAAGGGACCACTGACCTCCTCAAAGATGATGTCTTCTTCTAGATGTCCTTACATGAGGAAGGCCCAAGCCGTATCTGTAACCTTGTAAGGGCACCAACTCAATTAGTGAGGACAAAACCCCCATGACTTAATCATGAACACCACACTTGTTAATCCTCCCATATTGATAAATAGTTTCAACATAAGACTTTTGAGAGAACGCTCAGGCCACATCAGCACCCCATACTTACATATAGGCTCCAAAATTAGGTACTTAAGAGGCTGAAGAGATTGTCCAGAGGTTAAAGGTTCCAGCTTCTTTTGTTCCCCCCAGAGGTTCTATCTTCAATGTGAAAAGAATGGGATCCTAAAAGATGGCCTTGGGATTGGTAGAACCAATAAACCAGGAAATCCAGGGCCCTGGGCGTGACAGAGCTTGAGGCAGCCAGCCAGTGCCTGAGATGGCAGGGCTGGTGCTCAAGAACTGGAGTTAGGAGCCATGACTATGGACAGGAAAGAGATTAAAGAGGTAAATAATCAGACTGCAGGGAAGTGGTGGGTGAACCCCAGAAGAGGAAGGTTGTCTGCTCCCTCCCCATGGCAGAAGACGGGTGGGTGGCCTCTGTGCCCATCTACCCAGAGACATAAGTGGTAAATTTCCAGCAAAAGTTGAAGATTTATTGAGTGCTTTTCTTTCCCAGGGACTGGAGAGAGCACTGAATCCTAACCACTAGACCACCAGGGAGCGTTCCCAGGGACTGGAAAAGGGATTTGGAAGGACTGGTACCATCAGTTCCTCCTGGACAAAAAGGAGATGAAGGCCTACACAGAAGAAAACCTTTATCAAGACTTCAAAGTGCCAGAAGGTAGTACACAGGCTGCTGGGAGAGAAAAATGAGCAGTGGCCTCCCCTAGCTGTGAACTGGGTGAATTGCAATACCAACATGCCTGGCAAGATGTGCCCACTGGTACAATAATAGCATGGTGGTTACGGGGGTAACCAACCACTTTCTGCGTGGGCTTGAGTTCTGTTCCATTCATAGTTGATATTGTAAACCTGCGCAAAAGCCCATAGCTGGGGAGGCCCTAGGAGGAGGGAGCTATGGACATGATGCTAAACGATTCCCTAAATATTTGTATTTATACCCATATATTAGTACTGCTGTCAATCTTGGTCAGAGAAGCTTCTCTTCATTGAAGGTGACAGCTAGTGCCAAGACTCATAACTGGCCAAAGTGCCAAGAACAAGTAATAGTTTAGTGCTCAGCCCTAATGGAACATCGTTTCGACCCCTTCAAGGTTTGGGGAACATCACAGAAAAGAGAACAGAAAGAATGTAAGAACAGAGGGATGAGAATTAGTGCCACTCTAAAACACTGTCTTCCAGACATGGCACAGCTGTTGTATCCGTAAACTTAGAGTAGCAGTAGATACCCAAGACCTGCACAAGACTGAGCCTACCACCATTGCCATCATGGACAGGGAAGGAGTTCATAAGGCCCTCTCAGATGATCTACAGACAGCTGCAGGGAGGAAGGTCATATTCCTCGTTGGCCCATTAGTTCATTGCTATCACTAAAGTAAACAACTCCACACCTATGCTCGTGCAGGCAACCCCTAATTAACTGCAATAGGTTACAAAACAGGCCACGCAAATAGGAGGGAGGCTTGGGGAGGAGAAATTAGATGAAATGGAAACAATAATAAGAATAATAAGAGAATAATTCTTTGGTCAAAGAATATTGTACATGTGTATGAAGGTATAACACACACACACACACACACACACACACACACGCACACACATCCTGACTTTAGCCTCTCTTTATTGGAAGCATCCTCAGTAGCACCCAGCAGCTGCTGACAGGAAACCATTACTCACTGGACAGGCAGCCTGGGAAACCCCAGCCATCTGCTTCTGTCCCGGCATGTTCCCAACCCTGCAGACAAATGCATCACAGGCAGGGAAGGCAGGGCCACCATCTGCACATAGCCTTCAATAAGGCTCTGCAGTTTCTTGGGGTCTTGGTCAAGCTGTTCGCCCATCCTGGGGAGGGAGCACTATTGGCCTGACCTACACGGACCTTTGGCCCTGCCTACCCTGAATAAATCACCTTGGAGTTTTCTATCGACTCCTTGATGAATGGCTTCCTCACTCGTGGAAGGAAAAACGTTTAAATCCAGAAGGCAGGAAACTGTGGGATATAGCCTCTAGGATAGAGGTTCTCAAACTGTGGGTCATGGCCCCTTGGGGGTTCAAACAACCCTTTCACAGGGGGTGCCTAAGACCATCAGAAAACACGGATATTTACATTATAATTCATAACAGTAGAAAAATTTAGAATTACAAAGTAACCACAAAAATAACTCTATGGTTGGGGGATCACCACAACATGAGAAACTTTGCTTCACAGCATTAGAAAGGGTGAGAGGCATTGCTCAAGGAACCAGGGTCTTGTGGAGCCTTCCCCTGATTATAATGGAATGCTGGTGGACTTAACATTGTACAGGTCTTAGGTGACCACGGTTGCTGTGAGCTCATGGATGCAATAGTCATGCCACGTCTAGAAAGTTCTACAGTGTTCTATAGCAGCACTTAGTCCCATCTCCCTGCTCTTACAGTCAGTTTTTCTGTTCCCCAATCCTTCACCTTCCATGATGTACCTTAAGCCCTGAAGGTCTGAAATAGATGGCCCACTTAGGGCTGAGCCCAAGACACTTGTTCATGGATGGAAGAAAAATGCTACCTTATCTTGTCTATATCTGTACAAAAGGGGAGGATAACTGCTTTTGTCATTTCTTTGAACAGAATGGAGAAAGGAACCTCCACTCCAAAGGTCTTTGGTGGAAAATTACAGTCATGAAGTAGCCACAAAAATAACTCTATGGTTGGGGGTCACCACAACATGAAGAAATGTGTTAATTTAATAAACACGAGGAAATAGAGACCATTTCTTGTTTGGTTTGGTTTGGTTTGGCTTGGCTTGGCTTGATTTGGTTTTGGAGGCATGTGTGCCAGGTGAGCATCAGGCACCCTCCTCAATCACCCTCCACTTTGTTTCTTGAGACAAGTTCTCACACAGAGCATGGAACTCACTAGTTCCGTTCAGAGGACTGGCCAGGCCACCTTAGGCACCAAGGATGTTCCTGTCTCTACTTCCTCAGCTCTGAAACAGCACATGCTATCTGCCCAGGCCAGCTCTTACGTGAACTCAGGCTCTCATGCTTATATGACAAGTGATTTTATGATGTGAGCCATTTCCCCAGACCTAACAGAGATTATCTGTGCTGTGGCACTCCACTAATGCCCTTCCATAGGAGTGGGCTGATTACCTAAGACAGTGAGTCCAGAAGGATGCTGGGGACCCTGTGGCAAGTCCTATAATCCCCTGTGGATAGAGCATGAAGTAGAGGCCTCAGGGTTACTTTCAAACTTCCAGTCCTACAGGGGAGCCATAGATAACAGCACAGTGTTAGCATAAGAGTGGTTCTGTCCAAACCCTCCCTCTGCTACTCAGAAGATGACTATGACCTTGGAAGTGTTTCTGACCTGCAGAAGGAGGCTTATCATCCTTGTTCCTGAGTTATTGTGGGGATAATAGTGAGAGACCACAGGCCAACCCTGTCTCACCTTCTCTCCTGTCTGATTCTAAGTACCTTCCCTTCCAGTGGCGAACAACTAGAACTATAAGGTCTCCAGATCCTAAGGCAAACCCAAACCTGTCTGGAACCGCAACCGAAACAGGGTGAAGGAAACTCAATGGGGAGCCTCTGTCATTTCTCTCTTCTCTGCCTTTGTGGTGATACGCACATTAATTTTTATTTCCAGGCTGCAAATTGGCAACATGGTGCAGGCTTTTATTTTCCTCTTTTCTTCAAGTGATTTGGGCTTAGCTGTTACTCAAGCCAAAAAAAAAAAAAAGCCAACACCAAGCTGATGTCTGCATCTAAGATAAATTATGTTAGTTTTTGCAGTGAGTGAATTGGGGCAGGAAAAGGATTTCACCAGAATAAAATGTTCTGGGCTGAAAAGGTGACTTCAAGTAGGTTTGCTTGTTTGCAGAGGTTCCTAGATGGGCTCAATTCATCCGTTCCTCTGAGGAGAATGCTTACTTCAGCAGTCTCCAGCTTGGCCCAAGTTGAGCCCCCTAAGTCTGGGAGCGGAGGTGATCTTAGACATCAGGGCCTGACCACAGGCCTTCTGAGTATGAGGCTATGAGGGAATGCAGGAAGAAACAAAAGCATCCTGGACGTTTAGGAGGAAGGTCACTTTTACTAGTCTAAGATGTCACAGTGAAGGAGAGACAAGGGCCACATTCAACGGTGGAATGCCTTCTAATCGATATAAGACCAACCTAACATTGTGTGCATGTGCATGTGTGTGCGCATGTGTGTGTGTTTTATATGTGCATAAAGTTATACAAGAATACACACACAAGCGCACACACAGTCTTCCTCCTCTCACATGTTTGTTCATGTTTAGGAAGGTCTCAGACATGACACTACGAGTAGAGTCATTTGGTGAGACACTGGTTCCAATGCCTCCGAGCGTAAAGCAATGCGGTAGCACACGAGGTATCGCACACAGGGCCTTGGAAGGTGGCTCCGTTGCTAAAGGGTTTATCTTGCAAGTACAAGGACCTCAGTCCAACCCCTAGAATTCATCTCAGAAAGCTAGACATGGTGGTAATGCTCTTGTAATCCCAGACCTTGGGAGGCAGAGAAAGGTAGATTCCCTAAGGCTTCCTGGTCAGCCCATGTAGCATAACTTGCCAGTTCTAAAACAATGAGAAGCCATGTGTCAAAACACAAAGTGGACAAGGCCTAAACAATGACTCACACAGTAGTCCTCTGGTCTCACACACACACACACACACACACACACACACACAAGAACCCCCACATATGTGCACACACCCACACACAAACATACAAGCCCATTGCTCTGCCACATTATAAAGATTTGTTTATTCTTATTTATGCGTGTGTACCCGTGTGTGCATATATGTATATGTGTGTGCAGGTAAGTGCCTTTGGAGGTAAAAAGAGGTCATTAGAAGCCATAGAAACTAGAGTTACTATGAATTGCTTGATGTGGGTTTTGGGAACCAAACTCAGAAACTATGCGAAAACAGTAAGAGCTTTTAATCACTGAGTCATTTCTCTGGCCTGAGTGCACACGCTCGCATGCACAAATACACACACACACACACACACACAAACATACACATACAAAAACCCATACAGATATACACAAACACACACACATACACAAGCACATACATACATTCACATACACACATATGTAATATATGCATACATATCACACATACACAAATACATTTACATATACACAAACACATACATACATACATACATACATACATATATACATACATACATGCATGCATATGGGCTGGAGAGATGGCTCAGTGGTTAAGAGCACTGACTGCTCTTCCAGAGGTCCTGAGTTCAATTCCCAGCAACCATGTGGTGGCTCACAACCATCTGTAATGGGATCTGATGCCCTCTTCTGGTGTGTCTGAAGATAGCTGCAGTGTGCTCATATATAAAATAAATTAATAAATCTTAAAACAAAAACAAAGTTTATTCATATATACATACATTCACATACGCATATACACAAGCGCGCACACATATAAACACCCATGACACAATTTCATGTCACTTACTTCATAGTTACCTTTCTTAGACAACAAAACTGGCCCTGACTGAAGTTCCTTTAGTGGCCCAATAGTAATCTTCCAAAGTGTAATTACGTTTTTCCATTATGGCTCCACCCATTTTCATATCACCCACATATTTAAGCAAGTGATAACAGCTCTGTGTTGATGAGTGTGTTGTAACGATTTCTTTCACAGTAAACACATGCGTGTTTTGAAAGGTGGGCTGTTTTTAAGGAAATATGGAGTAAATCACGTCAGAACTGGATCTCAAATGTGAGATCATTAAGATGAAGTATGAAAAGCTGAAACTGGAAGAACGCCGGATTAATTGGAAAGAAATACACAGCAGGCAACTTCTTTCCTGCGTCTTTCTCAAATTAAATAATAAATCTTGCTGCCTTGTTTCCCCAACTTAGATGAATGCGCTGACTCTGCCACCTCCCCAGCCCTTTCCCTTCCCAAGGCCTTGCTAATGGGAGAGGGATTTGTGGCTGGTGAGAAGTACATCATTCTCCTTCCCTCTAGATTCCACGTGCATGCCCTGAGGTACCTAAGCTCATTACGCTCCATCATACATTACTCATAAAGCCTTACAGTCCCCTCTCAGTACCAGTCCTGAGCAGGTACGGCATGGCAAAGAGCAGGAAGCCAGAGTCTCTGCCTTTCCTGGGCTCAGAGTCAAGCTGAGAGACAAAAGACCAGGGTCCCAAATACGGCACAGGGAACCACGTGACACTGCGAACAGGGTGTTACGTTGGGGAAGATATCCCATGCAAGAGTGACTATACAGAATTATAGTTACACCTGCCCATTCCTGAAGAGCCGTGGGTGGACACCAACCTCATCAACATCACTTTCCTACTGGGAAATTTTGGCCAAGTGACTTCAACCTCAGCCTGCCCGTCTTTTACATGGGGAAAGGGGATAACTACATCTCCCTCTTCATAATGCTTAAAGAACCAATAAGACACAGTGATTGTTAGTGTAAAATTGTAAACTTGATGGAACCTAGAGTCACCTGGAAGATGGGCCTCTGGCCCTGTTGGGTTGCCTTGATTGTGTTCATCGGTGTGAGAAGAGCTTTCTTGACTGTGGTCAGGACTATTCCCTGGGCAGCGTATTCCAGAATGCACAAAATGGAGAAAGCGAGTTGAGCACTGGGAAGCCTGCAAGTGTTTCTTGAGTATGGGTAGGATGCAAGCTGATACCTCAGGCTCCTGGTACCTTGACTTTCATGTATGACAGACTACACTCTTGAGCTCTGAGGCAGATGAACCCTTTCTCCATTAGGCTGCCTTTGTCAGGGTATTTTATAGGACAACAGGAATATGAGCTAAGAGAGAAAGTGAACATAAAACACCTCAACAGTGTTTCCTATCCAGTGAGTGCTCGATAAATGGCCTGTGATTTTCCCCGCTCCTTTCATCCAAGGTCTCTCTCTCCACCATGTTTGAGCTTTCATGTAAACATCTCCTTCACAATTGCAGCTAATCCTACCTGGGAAAGGTACAAAGGCGTTCTCATAACATAGAGATCCAGAAGTGCTGGGGTGGGGATGCTCTGATTGATTTGGATACAAGCTAGTTTCTGAAGTATGATTTGTTCCTGGGGAAAGATTTGTCACTAGGTAGGGGTTGAAGTTTGTTCCAGTGGCCAAGATGGAGACATTGAAAAGAAAAGGGAAAAGGCTGAAGGGTTAAAGTGGTGGCTCTTAATCACCAGTAGAGGAAAAACAAACAAAAAAAAAAAAACGTAATGAAAAACAGTGAGGAAAGAGGTATTATTCGATGTAAAACAAAATTAAAATGGAAAAATAGTCCTTATTTTAAAAATAGAAGTGGTTTCCAGAGTCCATGAGAAAATATGAAGATGGGGTTAGAGAAAGGACTCGGGGTTAAGAGCAGCTACTTCTCTTCTCCTGCAGAGGACCCGAGTTTAGCACCCACATCAGGTGACTCACAACTGCCTATAACTCCAGTTCCAAGGGATTCTACCCCCTTTACTGATCTCAATAGGCATCTGCACTCACACGTACACATTCGTACACACGAACATGCATATACACATAATTGAAAAGAAAACCATCTTTTTTTGAGAAAAGAGGTTCTAAAGAGCCAAAATTGGCATACATGAATGAACACATGGTGTCTTGCAAAAAGCACAAGTCAGAACTACTGAAAGTCGCAAAACTCTCAAGCCAAACAGTGATGACGCATGCATGCCTTTAATGCCAGCACTCAGGAGGCAGAGGTGGGCAGAGCTTTGAGAGTCACAGGCTAGCCTAGTCTACAATTTGAGTTCAGGACAGCCAGAGCTACACAGAGAAACCCTGTCTCAAAAAAAATCAAATAAAAAAAGAATAAAGGGAAAAAATGAAAGTTACAAAAATCTCTCTTTCATAATGCTTTCCTGTTTATAAAGTGAGTTTATGAGCATTGACCACAGGTCCAAGTAGATGCTAATGTCAATTTAAAAAAAGAAGAAGAAGAAGAAGAGTATCCTACACCCAGTGATCACGCACACACACTTTCATTTGGAAATCAACCCATACCTGTGTTCCTTGGCAAACTGCAGCAAATGCAGTGGAGAAGCAAATGCAGCTTGCAGGAGCTGCCTCCCTCCTGCAGTGCTCCCTGACAGGTCAATAGCTGATAACCTCTCTATGGGCAAAGGAAAGCATCAGGGCTGCAATGCAGCTGTAGAGTGCCTTGGGGAGGCCTCTCCCAGGTGCTCCTGGGAAGTGTGATCCTAGCAGAACTACCTGAGAAACAAGACCCCTTCTTACACCTCCTCAATGACTGTCACCCCCTAGTATACACAGATATAGGGTCCACAAAGGGCTCGCCTTACCAATTTCATGTTCCCAGCCTCCAGTAAAACAAGAGAAATGAAACTGATGAGTTCAACTCCTGTGCAACAGGAGACAACTCCCAAAATCCCCACCTCTAAAAGAGGCTTCTTGCAAGCCTACTAACCGTTTCTGAATTGTCAGGTTTCTCCTCTGGCCTAGAAGGTTGTCCCATGAGAAGATAACATCACTGTCAGCTCGTGCAGCCTTCCCATGTCACAGCATCACCTCCTGGCCTCTCTTGTTGCTGACTGTTCTCCCTGCCTTACCATGACCTCCCTAAGATGCTCTCTCACACTTTCTTCAGATTGTTCTTCACTTTCTCTGTCCTCTTCATACACTCTACTGAGAACTTAAGACAGTCCATAATCCAGAAAGCTCTGCTCCCACCCCTTTTCACCTGGTTAAGTTTACTCTCTAGAGTGTCTGGCCTTCTGTGAGCCACCTGCCTATATCCAAAGTCAAACTTTCATCCTGTTAGAAATGGTAGATCTAGGTCATGGTAAGAGTGTCTTTCTCTCTTGCACTCTTCTTCAAAGAAACAGAGAAGGGAGCAAAGTGTCTGGAATGCATCCATGCCATTCTGTCCTTCTCAGGGACCTCTGTGGCACCCATCCTTTATCACTCCCCACACACACATGATAGGAGTTTGCTTCCAGGTTGATGGATCCCCTATGAGCATACCATTTTTTTCATACTTCACCCCTAGCATTGACCAATGTCTCAGTTCTTGTTCTATTGCTGTCAAGAGATATCATGACCAAATAAAGTTATAAAAGAAAGCTTTTGATTTGGAGCTTGCTTAGAGTTTGAGAGGGTTAGTCCATGGCCATAATGGCTGGGAGTGTGGTAACAAGCATGGCTCTGGAGGAGTAGTGAGGAGCTTATGTCCTGATTCGAAGAATCAGGCGGAAAGAGAGAATGGATCTGGCAAGGACTTTTGAAACTTAAACACTCACCCCGCCCCCAGTGACACACTTCCTCCAACAAGGCCACACCTCCTAATCCTTTCTAAACAATTTCACCAGCTGAGCACCACACATTCAAATATATGAGCCTATGGGAGACATTCTCATTCAAACCACCACACCCAGCCTCCCACTATGGAGATGCTCAAAGGATACTAAAGAAATGAACAAGCTTTTGTTGGATACGCAAGTGAAGGCTTAGAAGTCAGACGTGGTGGTTTTCAAACCCCAACTTTCATTATTTCTCCATAACCTAAGCAAAACCTGAGTTGTTTCAGCTCTCCCAGCTTTAGCTTTACCACATATAATGTCTTCAAGCTAGAACACCTCTTTTGGGAGATTTTGAGAGGATTCAATAACAAGAGCTTTCATGAACTCTTAGCACATACCAGGAACAAGAAAAGTATTCAGTAGATGATACTGAGAGCTACAGCTAGAGAACCTCACCTGTACCAGGTGCTAAAACAAACACCAAGAACCCTTAACTCGCCTTGGGGCCAAGGAGAGCACTCAGTGGACAAAGGCATCTGCTGTCAACACTAATGGAGACACATGGTGGAAGGAAAGAAATAAACCTCACAAATTATCCTCTGACCTAAACAACCATGATGAGACATGTGCATGCTTACACCTATGAACATATGTGCACGTGTTCATGCACAGAAACAATAAATAAAATGTAATTTCAAATTAAGTAAACAAATTAGGGACTAGGAAGGTGGCTCAGAGGTCGAGTATGTAATGCTCTTGTAGAGGACATACATAGGTGTTCCCAGTATCTATATTGAGTGATTCACGACTACCTGTAATTCCAGTTCCTTGGAGATCTGATGTCCTCTTCTGGCACCTGCATTCACATACACATATCCATACACATGCACATACATGCGCACACACATAATTTAAAATAGATCATTTTAAAAAGTGAAATAAAACATTGAACCTACTTGTCATTCCAATTAATACCCAAGCACCACATGCATTCTGCTGAACACCTGGTTAATCTCCTGGATTCTCACAGTAACCCTAGAAGTTATACAGTTTAATGGATTAGGAAGCCAAGACCAAAAAGGAGTTCATGAACTTTCCCAAGATCACTTGTCTAAGAAGAGACAAAACAGACCCTTAAACACATATAGTCTGACCCCAAAGACCTCTGAATCTCCACGCCAGGTTCATCTTGTCTCTGACAACCTGCCTTTGATCTTGTCCCTTAAAAGGTAACACTTAAAGCTACCAGAAACATCTATAAGACAAAATTAGCTTTTGAGCTAGGGTGACTAAAGAGTCGGGGTGAGGAGTGGCACAAGGGGAAGGGGGTAGGAGTGACGGAATACAACAGAGGGGAACTGGTTTTCAGATGAATTCTTCCATCCCTGGTGAGTATGGTGCCTGGCATACAACAGGATAGCTGAGTGGTGAACTGTGCTGATTGGCTTTAACTGTAGATTTGACACAACCTACAGACATCTAGGTGGAGAGCCTTGATGATGAACTATTTCCATCAGGTTGGCTGTGAGATGTCTAGATCGTCAATCGATGTAGGTGGGCTCAGCTCCTACATTGTGTGATCAGCCTTTTCACAGGTTGCCCCGTGCACTGCATCAGAGTGAAGAAAACTGACTGAAAATACAACCAAGCAACTGAGCAGGAACCAGTTTGTTTCTTCTGCCTTGGAGGACCATGGACATCTGCACTTCAAATTCCTGTCTTAACTTCCCAAAGTGGCGAGAGGTAAATTGAAGGAAAACCACATCAACTTTTCCTTCCTTTGGGTTACTTTTTTGGGAGGGGGAATCAGGATATTTTATCACATTAACAGAAATGAAACTAGAACAATTGCCAAGAAGGGAAGACACCAGGGTAGAAACTGAGCAGACACAACAGCTTGATGTCTCGGGATTTGGAAAGAAGAGGTAGAACCACAGACAGACAGACAGACAGACAGACAGACAGACAGACAGACAGACAGACAGAGGAAAGAAAGAAAGACAGGAAAAGAGCCAAGGTTGGACTTCACATGACTGAGACAAGCAGGCCCTGGCTTGCTGTGTGCCTCACTGTTAGACGTTAGGTGAACCTCTCAGATTGAAAGCAAAACTCAGAAGTCTACTCTCCCAAACTTGTTCCCCTGGAGGACTTCAAAAGGACTGCTGGAAAGTACCTACAGAAGATGTGCGATAACAGTGCCTTTTCTAAAGACTTATTTTTATTATTTTTGATGATATATATGTGAGAGATGGGTTATGCATGTGTAGTTGCAGGAGAGGGGAATTGGGGCTACATATGGTCAAGAGATGTGAAATCCATGAGTGTGAACACTACCTAAAATTGATAACAATATCTAACAGTGTCTCCTTGGTGACTTTATGCAGAATAACAGTGAACAAAACAGAGTTTCAGAGTAAACGTTATCACACTCTCATTAAATCTCAAAGCCTGTAGGACAGAACATGGTTCTGGGTAGAAATCAGCTGTCAAGCCCAGGGTATACTAGAAACTGGATCTCTCTCTCTCTCTCTCTCTCTCTCTCTCTCTCTCTCTCTCTCTCTCTCTCTCTCTCTCTCTCTCCTTCATGTTTTCTAAATGACCAAAGGACAAGAATGGATTTTCTATCCCCCGGGCACGTGTTTTGTTGACGCACTAATAACCTAGCTGCTGGAAATTCAGGTCAGGGATTTGGGGGAAAACTGAAGAAACTGCATCCAGCCCTTTGGGAGACCAGTGTTTGACTCCAAGCCTTTAAAATACTGTCTGAAATCTGGAGAAAACTGCCTTTAATGAATGCCAGCAGCCAGGACCCCAGAAGAGACTAGAGAGAGGATACTGTGATTTTTATCTAATATTGTTGGCTTTGGGAAGTGTCTGGAGGCACTGATGGCTCAGATCCCAAGTCTCAGTTAGCTGTCAACTCTGCTGTAGGCTTCGGGGTTTCACGGGGACCTGCTGTGACCTCTCTAGCCGAAGCTGGTGAAGCTACTAGGAAGAACTAAGGCAATCCCAAAGAAATGCAAACCATAGACTTGTAGCATGTAGTTTTTGCTACCCTGTTTTAAGCTCCAGGTAGATCTCACTACCAGCCCCACCCAGATTCCCTCGTATCCTCAGATGAAAGATACACATACCCATTAGCTTATTTTTATATTGCTTTATCTCAATGACCAGGCTCTTCTAAGCCTTCCTTGGTTATGGCATCCTTTCACTCCCAACTCAATACCCCAAATCTGAAACCCTCAGCTTCAGTTGTTCAGTTATCTTTAATCTCAGCTCAACACCCTAAATCTGCCCTCAGCTCATTTGTTCTCTAACCTCCTCCGTGTTACCCTAGGCCCAGGCAGGGAAGTGGCCAATGGCCACTCCACCCTAGATATCACATGACTGGTAGCCTTTTCTCCCTCCAAAGTATGGTGAATCTTTTCTCTTCCCCTGAGTCTACTAGCCTTCCTGTGGGGAAAACTAGAAGTTCCACCTATTCTACCCAGTTCATTGACTACTAGCATCTTTATTGATCAATCAAGAACCAATTGGAGAACAAGACCTTTAGTGTTTATATATAGATTTTTGATAAAAACATCAGAACCAACCCCTACACAGACTGCCTTAGTTAGGGTTACTATTACTGTGGTAAAACACCATGACCAAAGAAACATGGGGAAGAAAGGATTTATTCAGCTTACATTTCCATACCACAATTCATCATCAAATAAGTCAGGACAGGAACTCAAGCAGGACAAAGACCCGGAGGCAGGAGCTGATGCAGAAGTTATGGAAGGGTGTTGTTCACTGGTTTGTTCTCAAGATGTGTTCATCCTGATTTCTTACAGAAGCCAGAACCACCAATCCAGGGATGGCATCACCCACAATGGACTGGGCCCTCTTCCCATCAATCAGTAATTAAGAAATGTTCTACAGGCTGGCCTGCAGCTGGATCTTCATTTGATCTTAGCTAAAAGGCCAAGAAGCGATCCTGCAGGCCAATCTTACAGAGATCTTTTCTCAGTTGAAGCTCCCACCTCTCTGATGACTCTACCTTGTATCAAACTGACATAAAACTAGCCACCTCACAGACCAAGGACTTCCAGGTATGAAAAGGTGGGGTAGAGGTATCGTTAACATTCACATGCTTCTCTGTGTGCTGTGCTAAGTGTTTTAAATTCCATAACGTAATGAGGAAGCTGTTACTATCACCATTATTTTATACATAGGACAATGAAAAGTTCAGAAGTAGTTAAGTAACTGCCAAGGTCACTTGTTAGAAAGTAGGAAAGCCCAAATTTGACCTCAAAAGCCCACATACACATACTTTGCCCCGGTTGCCTTATGCATAGCAAATGAGTGGGGACTTACCTCCCAAATATAAAATTTCATTCTAAAAGCAGCAAAAGCCAACTACATCAAAGGACTTTCTACATGTTGTTTGTGAGTAGGGAGGGAACCTGAATACATGATCTGTCCTGAGAGACTTGCACCAGCTCTCAAGTCTCCTCCAAAGCCTCTGATTGTGACTTGATGACTCAGTATTTGCTTTCATACTATCAGTGACACGTGCCTCAGTTTCCCCAGAAGACACCACCTTCACCTTTCAGCTTATATTGAAGGATGTCTCCCAATTAGCCTCCTAAGTAGACATCCAAGCATCAGCAACCTCTCTACTGGGCTCTTTCTCTCCACTGAGACCCCAGAGACCAGAAAGTACAGCAGAGAGTTCTAGCAGGGAGTGCAGAGGACGTCTTTCTCAAGGTCATTCAGAACACTCTAATCAGGTTTTATATTCCTTAAGTTAGGCAAAAATCTACACCCACAGTCAATCAATCACCAACCAGCCTTTATGGAGCATGTATGAATCGGGACTCTTTACAATGTAGCAAAAAGAAAAATCCAACTAAAGTTGGCTTGAACACAAGATAAATTAGTTGGTCCATTTAACTGAAAAGGCCTGGGGAGATGGTAGTTTGAGACCGGCTAGAAGCAGGCACTCACAGAGCATGGTGAGGGATCTGACCCTCTCCAGCTCTCAGTTTTCACTACTTTTGTATTGGCTTCTCTTTTACTTTTCAATTTTTGGATGTAGAGCAGGGTTCTCCTGTGTATATGTTCTAAGAATTAATAATAAAGGAGCTGGGTGTGCTAATACTTGCTTACAGTCTCAGTACCCATGAGCTGAAGCCAGTCTATTGTCAGAAAGGAGATAGTTAAGAAAAACATTTTAGAGTGTGTCTCTTTCCATTTAAAGTAGTGAAGAGATTGGCGCCATGAGTTTATTCCTGATTAAGCACCTGTTAGAAGCTGGAGTATATTGATTGAGAGCCCAGTGTCCTCCTATTCTGGAATCTTTGACTAACCCTATATGGGTCGTTAATTTGTATTATAAATTTGATTTGATTTAAAAAAATAAACCTATGGTATTAGTGAGGTACACTGTGTGTGTGTGTGTGTGTGTGTGTGTGTGTGTGTGTGTGTGTGTGTGTGTGTGTATTTCCACAAAGGCTTAACTCAGGAGAAAGACCCTCACCCAGGATAAGGGTGGCATTGTCTCACAGATGAGAATCCAAGAATTGAAAAGAAGAGGAATAGCACAATCCCCATTTTCTCTGCTTCCCAATCCATCTACATGTGAGCCAGCAACCTCACAAGCTTGTCACTATAGCTGTGGCCTCCACCTGCAGCCAAGCAGTTTCTGCCATGATAGACCACACCCTCAAACTCTGATCCAAACCATTCCTCCCTCCCTTAAGTGGCTCCTTGTCAGGTATTCAGTCACAGTTCTGAGTACTGTGACCATTATACACACAGGCCAGGTAGAGTGACAGTGGGTGATGAAGAGGTATCACTTAGGAAGAATCCCAGTGGGTGTCCCAGAAGAGTGACAAGTATTCTATCTTGTCTTTCCTCGAATCTTTTCCAACCAAACTACAATTAGGGATATGGAGAAAGCCACATTTTGCTAACAAGAAAATCATTCTTCTAAGCAGGTCTTAGTAGATAGCCCAAGCTAGCACTAAATTCACAATCCTCCTGATTCAGTACTCCTAAGTCACAAAACAATACATTAAACATGAAACCATCTTTGCATTGAAGGAAAAAAGGCTCCACAAAAAAATGTCAGAAAGAAAACCTAATTGATTATAACAAATAATTCACAAACCTAACATTAGAGGTTGAAGGTAGAATTGAACCTTCAGATCCACCACTTGCCTGCTATAACTGAAGGAAACTGGTCTCTCTGCACCTTCAACACTGTTCCTCTGTAAACAGGAGATAACAGGGCTCTGTGCTATGGGGTCCTTTTGATCTGAGCCATGAAGAACAGCTCAGACAACATAGGAAGCAAATCTTGTGAGGCTTTGTTCATCCATTTAATGCTTGGTGTGTTTATGATCTACTATAGCCACAGTGTAATGCATGGATGTTTCATCAATTTCATAACCTAAATCCAATAGAGGAAGAAGCCCCAATGAGGAATTGCTACATTAAGGTCAGCCTCTGAGAATGTCTGTGCAGGACTATCATAACTAGTCTAGGGAAGACCCATCTTAACTGTGGGTAGGACCGCTCTCTGAGCAGAGGACCCTGAGCTGTGTAAAATGGGGAGGACAAGTTGGGAACTAGTATGCATGCATTGTGCTCTGCTCTTGACTGTGGACTTAACATGACCATTTCTCTCAAGCTCCTGATGATGTGACTTTCCCGCCATGATGGACTGTTACCTGGAACTATAAGCCACATGAACCTTTCTCTCTTAAGTTGCTTTTGTTGGGACAATTTATCACAGCAATGGGAAATAAATTATCAATAAATTGGAGAAACAAAATACCTATTATTGTGCTGTTTATACTCTAAAATACAAAAGAGATGTATAAGTTTCCCGCAAAAAAAATTAAATAAGGGTAATTGCCATGGAGAAAAAATACAGAATACATGGAGGCAGCTGGGACCAGACCCTTCATGAAAAGTGGCCAGGGGAGAGGTCGTATTTTATCTGAGATATGCATACTGAAAAGAACCCACCAGGTAAATATCTGAACTTAAACAAAAGTGAATGAAGATCTGCAGCTTGGTAGAGATCGACAACAGTACAGTCAAGGAGAGATTCCTGTGGGTCAGTGTGAGGGCTGTATTTCATTCTGTGTGCACAAGGGATGCATTGAACGTGTTAAAACTGAATGCTTAAATGTTACTCTTGAAGTTGGGAGATGGCTCAATGAGTGAAAGCTCTTTCTTCGAAAGCAAGAGGTCCTGAGTTTGAATTCCCAGAATCCATGTAAAGCACAGTGGCTCATGTCTGTAATTTCAGTGCTCCTATGATGATATGGGGTATACTGGGGACAGGAATAAAGAATCTCTGGATGCTTGTAGGATAGCTATCCCGGCACAGGCAACAGAAAACCACCAAAGAGACCCTGTCTCAAACTAGGTCAAGGATGATGAGTGGCACTTCAAATGATCCCTTGACCTCCTCACATGCCCAATGCCATGAACACACCCACATGCATACCAGAGAAAGGAGGAGGAAGATGAAGAAGGAATTACCGTTTCACTGTTTGAAGAACAGACTGTGGATTGAGAACGACAATAGAAATGAGGCTGAAAGGCTGGTGAGATGGCTCAGCAGTTAGGAGCACTGCCTGCTCTTCCAGAGGTCCTGAGTTCAGTTCCCAGCAACCACATGGTGGCTCACAACCATCTGTAATGGGATCTTCAGGCAGTTGGATATATATGCAGCAGGGCACTCATACATTAAATAAATAAAATTTTAAAAAAAACATTAAAAAAAAGAAATGAGGCTAAAGAGATGGGTCAGTGGTTAGAGCACTTTCTGAACCTAAGTTCAATTCCCAGCACCAATGCTGGAAGGCTCACAACTGCCTGCAACTCCAGCTCCAGATCTAACATTCCTTCTGGCTTCCATCAGCATTCATTCATACATGATACACAGAGACACATGAGCAAAAATAAACGTAAATCTAGATGTAAGAAGAGGGAGGGAGCAAAGAGAAGGGAGGGAGAGACGGAGGGACGGAGGGAGGGAGATAGGGAGGAAGGGAGGAAGGAAGGAAGGAAAGAAGGAAGGAAGGAAGGAAGGAAGGAAGGAAGGAAGGGAGGAAGGAAGGAAGGGAAGACCAAGTGACTATACTGGAGCCGAAATCTAGAACAACAGAAATTAAGTCAACAGGTAAGTGTAAGTCAAATTAAACACAGCAGAACATATTACTGAAATAAGACCTATGTGCACAAACGCTGGGTGAGTCCCAGGTAAGGCACTTATAAAGCACACCCAACCTGGCTACCTCACATAAAATTATAGGTCAAAGACAGAAGAACCTTTAAAACAACCAGGAAAACTAAAGATTAATGACTTAAAACTTAGTGAAATCTTTTTTCAAGATAGGGTGTAAGCCAGGAAACAATGGTAAGACATCTTCAAACAGCATATATTTGAGCTTAGCCCAAAAGGCCAACAAATTATTAAACTGGATACCTAAGACAAAAATCACTAAAGAGTATTAGATATGTGGCTGGCTTGGTGAGGTGCTTGCCCACCTGTGGGAAGGTCCATCAAAGCATATAAACCAGGTGGATGGTGCACACCTGTCATCCCAGCAACTTAGGAGCTGAAAGCAAAAGGATCAAAAGTATGAGGGCATACTTGGTTACCTACTGTTCTCAAAAAAGAAAAAAGACAAAGAAATAAGGTTTTACAAAGCCTCATGGGTGATGCTGTAATCACACACACACACACCCCAAAAGAAGTATGGATGCATGGATGCATGGATGGATGAGTGCATGCATCGATAGATAGATAGATAGATAGATAGATAGATAGATAGATAGATAGATAGATAGATAGATAGATAGATAGATAGAGATAGATGGATGGATGGATGGATGGATGGATGGATGGATGGATGGATGGATAGTCAGATGGACGGACGGACAGACAGACAGACAGAGATAATGTCTGAAGGCCAAAGAATAAGGTACCACCACATAAACTAGCAAATATCTTGAACCAAGTAACAAGTAGAAGAGAAAAGGGAGGACTCTGGGACTGGATATGAGCAAACTACATCCATCAACTAATAAACAAAGTGCTGAGGAGAGGGTACAATTGGTAAAGTGACTGCTTCTAAGTATGAGGACCTGAGTTCCCACATCAAACTGAACCCACATCAAAGCTGAGTGTTTTAGGTCAGGTCTATAAACCCAGTGCTAGGTCCCTGGATTTTATTGGCTGGCCAGCCTAGCCAATCAGTAAGCCCTAGTAGATTCAGTGAGAAACCCTGTCTCAACGATTTTCGAAATGTAACTTCCCATAACTTTGAGGATACAAAGCCCAGGGGAAATTCAAAGTCTTGAATATTTAATAATGAAATAGAAAATTAATTCCTCAGAAAATTGGACATTGAACTGCCTGAGGATCCAGCTATACCTCTCTTGGGCATATACCCAAAAGATGCCCCAACATATAAAAAAGACACATGCTCCACTATGTTCATCGCAGCCTTATTTATAATAGCCAGAAGCTGGAAAGAACCCAGATGCCCTTCAACAGAGGAATGGATACAGAAAATGTGGTACATCTACACAATGGAATATTACTCAGCTATCAAAAACAACGGCTTTATGAAATTCGTAGGCAAATGGTTGGAACTGGAAAATATCATCCTGAGTGAGCTAACCCAATCACAGAAAGACATACACGGTATGCTCTCACTGATAAGTGGCTATTAGCCCAAATGCTTGAATTACCCTAGATGCCTAGAACAAATGAAACTCAAGACAGATGATCAAAATGTGAATGCTTCACTCCTTCTCTAAAAGGGGAACAAGAATACCCTTGGCAGGGAATAGAGAGGCAAAGATTAAAACAGAGACTGAAGGAACACCCATTCAGAGCCTGCCCCACATGTGGCCCATACATATACAGCCACCCAATTAGACAAGATGGATGAAGCAAAGAAGTGCAGACCGACAGGAGCCGGATGTAGATCGCTCCTGAGAGACACAGCCAGAATACAGCAAATACAGAGGCGAATGCCAGCAGCAAACCACTGAAGTGAGAATAGGACCCCCGTTGAAGGAATCAGAGAAAGAACTGGAAGAGCTTGAAGGGGCTCGAGACCCCATAGGTACAACAATGCCAAGCAACCAGAGCTTCCAGGGACTAAGCCACTACCTAAAGACTATACATGGACTGACCCTGGACTCTGACCTCATAGGTAGCAATGAATATCCTAGTAAGAGCACCAGTGGAAGGCGAAGCCCTGGGTCCTGCTAAGACTGAACCCCCAGTGAACTAGACTGTTGGGGGGAGGGCGGCAATGGGGGGAGGGTTGGGAGGGGAACACCCATAAGGAAGGGGAGGGGGGAGGGGGATGTTTGCCCGGAAACCAAAGAATTATTATTAAGTATTAAATAAATTTTAAAAAGAAAAAAGAAATAGAAAATTAAAAAGACAGAATGTCAAATATGCAGCTATTCACCCCAAGAATCCAGAAAAGAGATAATCAAATTGAGTCCCCACAAAATGAACAAGATGAGACACGCCCCACCCCCAAGATGTAGCAGAAAACAAATTTGCGATCCAGGAAAAATTAAAGTTTATTGTTTGAAGTGACTAATAAAATGGCTGCACTCCTAGAACTATCTAGAAAAATAATGAGCACATGGTGCCAGCATGACAAATAGAAGGATTTCTCAAGTCTACACACTGACAAAATCCAAGGATTATCAAATATTATATAAATAAATTTAAGCTTTTAAATGAAATGAATGAACGCCTAGGAATATACAGCTTGTTAAGACAATTATTAGAGATGTCAAAATTGGAGTGATCCTTTATTTCATAACAAAAAAGAAAAAGAAAAAAGAAAGAAATTAGCCTGAAAGTGAAAGCTTCCCCAGAGAAACCTGCACATCCTAAGATTCAGCAGGAAACACTTGTGAACATTTGAAGAAAAATGAAAGGCCAAGACAGGACTTTGGATCACCTAGAACTGGAATTACAGGTGCCAGACGTGTTTGCTTGATGTTGTGGATGGCCCTGGTGCTGTTTGTATTTTGATGTTAATTCCGCTTCCCCAAGAGGGGCTGCCTGGGACCAGGAGTGAATCAATCACCTACTCAGGTGACATCATTGGAACCTTCTCCCCATTTTAACTTGTAAAATAAAGGCTAGAGCCAGCGATCAGGCAGAGGAAGGGAAAGTAGACCTGAAAAGTTTTAGAAAGAAGGAGAGGAGTGAGAGAAGGGGATGATGAAGAGGTGGAAGGAAAATGGAGCTGAAGCACGTAGCCTGGAGAAACCACAAGTTCTAAGGGATCTCCTAGCTGGGGAATAGAGTAGTGTAGCGGTAGATCTGCCCAGTCTAGGCGTGCAGCTTGTATTCATATTAATTGAGTTGTATTTTCTTTGCATGGGCTTATTTGGGTTGGAGTTTTTACGGTAACACTTGGGTCCTCTGGAAGAGTAGCAATTCTCTTAACCACTAAGACATCTCTCCAATCTGTAATACCAACCTTGCACAGATGCTAAAAAAAGAACAGAAAGGCTGGAGTGTAGTTCAGTGTAGCCTCGCATGCATTAAACACCAAGTTCTAAACCCCAGTACCATGAAATGAAAAAAAAAGATGTTTGGGGGTGAAAAAATTGCCCAGCGGTAAGAGCATGTGCTGCTCACACCTGTATCTCCCACCTGTGGACAGAGAAACTTGAAAGCACAGGCAAGCAATCTCTAGGAGTCCAAGACCAACCTGGTCTGCATAGCAACTTCCAGGTCATGCAGACCTACATAGTGAGACCCTATCACCCTATCTCAACACACACATACACACACACACACACACACACACACACACACACACACACACACACACACCAAGAAATGTCCATGACATTAATGAGCTGCACTTTGGTTGTGCCTGTGGGTGCACTTCTGCAGAGGATTAGTTGAGGAGAGAAGACGTAGTTGGACGTAGACAGCACCATTCCTGGCTAGGAATGAAAAGACAGAGGCTGCCAGCTCAGTACCAGCACCCGGCTCTCTGCTTCCTACCCTACTGAGATGTGAACAAGCAGCTTCACAACCCTGCTGCCATGGAGCAGCCTGGGGCCACACCTTCCCTCCAAGATGGACCATATCCCTCCCCAAACTATGTGTCAGAAGAATCCCTTCGTCTCTCAAGTTGCTTCCTTTCAGGAACTTGGACAGAGTGACAAGAGAAGGAACTAATGTAGTAGCCCAGGCTAGCCTTGAACTCACAGTCCTCCTGTGTCTGTATCCACGGTTGCTGGAACTGTAGCCAAGTGCTACCATGCTTGGCCTTCAAGTCATTTTAAAATGTGAACTGCAAGTGTTTCTTTGTGGCCCCTCCTCTTTTCAAGTGGATGAACACTTGAAGGAGAAGAGCGTATATTGCTCTTCAGGTACCATTTCATACAGTTCCTGGCAGAAACAAAAAAAAAAAAAAATCCTCAATAAACACTGGTTAAAGAGGGAACAAACCTCAATACACACACAGCTGAAGCTCAGCCTATACATGATTTTTTTTTAAATAAATGAATGAGCTCAAGTAAAGGAACAGACTCAGAAAGAAAAAAAAAATGGTATCCTCTGCCAAGACTCCGTAATATGCAAAGTCCTTGTGGAAGCTCTAGAAGATAAGAGGCTAAGCAAGAAGAACTGACTGAATAAAGATAAAATAAGAGTTAAAGCCAGGCTGAGAAGAAAGGAGAGAGGCGGCTGAAGGGAAGCATGGAAATGAGGGCTCAGAAGATAATGCAGGGTCTCATGTGGATGTCAAGCTGCTAGGGCAGGAAGCCCGGGTCTGATCGGCATTGATAGCATGCATTCATTTCCTCGAAGCCGAGCCTCCCTTCTCTTCCTTTACTCTAGGCCTGAAAGTGCAGGATTCAGATACATCCCTGTAGGCTCCAGTTCTGAGATCTAGACAAGTCAGTCACTTTGCTCTCCTGGGCCGTGAGAACCTAATCAGTACCCTGGGTAGAAAGCTCTCTTAGTACTGTAAGCATCTGTTCCTCTTAACAAAGAGGTCTGGTGCCCCTGATCCAAAGCATCCTAGGGTCCCTTCTTTTTTTTTTTTTTTTTTTTTGAGACAGGGTCTCACTTTGTAGCCCTGGCTAGCATGGAACTCACTGTGAAGACCAGGTTGTCCTCAAATTCATAGAGACCCACCTACCTCTACTTTCTGAGTGTTGAGATTAAAATCATCTGCCATCATGCCTGTTTTTTAATCTGTATATAAATGCATCTATGTGTGTGCCTGCTTGTCTGTGTGTGCCCCAGTTCATGTAGGTACCCTCAGAGGACAAAAGAGGGCAACATATCCTCTGGAGCCAGAGTTATAGATGGTTATGAGCCACTGAACATGGGTGCTAGGAACTGAACTCAGGTCTTCTGTAAGAGCACCAAGCACTCTTAACCTTTGGACCACCTTTCTAGGCCCTACTTTTTCTTCTTCCTCTTCCTCTTCCTCTTCTTCTTCTTCTTCTTCTTCTTCTTCTTCTTCTTCTTCATCTTCTTCTTCTTCTTCATCTCCTCCTCCTCCTCCTCCTCCTTCTTCTTCTTCCTCTTCATTAACAGAACATAACTGATGTCTGTCAGAGCAGTATGGAAACAGTTAGCCCCTTTCTGTTAATCCCAGATGTCACATAATGGTAAATCTCACCCTTTCTTACCTTCAAGCCCTCAGCTGGAAACTTTTTTTTATTCATTCACTCATTCCTAAAAGAAGTATTTACTGAACATCTCCTATGGTATGTGCATATGTGTGTGGGTACATGTGTGTGTGCTTGTGTGTATATGTACATATGTGTGCATGCATGTGTGTGCTTGTGTGTATATGTGCATATGTACGTGTGTATGTGCATATGTGTGTGCGCATGCGTGTGTGTGTGCATGTGTGTGCTTGTGTGTAGACAGATGAGCATTGTGCTTGATGATCCAGCCCAACTATAGATAAATGTCTGAGTTCTGCACACGCTTAAAGTAAAGCAGGCATAACTAAGCTGCTTGCTATGGTAAGAATATTAAGTGCACTTTCTAAATATATGGTATTTATCTGTATATAATTAATAACCCAGGTAGAATTGCTTCCCTTCTTGATTGCCTTGATCCTCTTTCAGTATGTCCTTCCCCTTGGTTGGAACAAAAAGCAGTGGAAAGACTTTTCAGTTATAATTAAGATCCCCATGTTCTTCTGCCAACTGCTACTGGTCTAAGGGGAAGTTGATTAATCTCTCTGGATTAATTTTTCCCTCTGTGCATAAACACTTGAACCAAAGACTAGTCACCAAGAATATTTTCAGCAGTTCCTGATAAGTTCCTCCTGCTTTTGTTGACGCAAACAGGCACAAATCACACAAACACACAAAAAACAAAGGTGCACACACGCATACATCACAGTAGTCAGAAATTCCTCCAGTGGCTCCCTAATACACTGAGAAAAAAACCCAAAGTCCTTAGGGCACCTTGGAGTAATACTAAGCCCCAGTGACTGGAAGTAGTCCATCAGCCCCAAAGCCTCTCTGCCTCTCTACTTCTCTTTCCCTCAGGCACACTATACCAAGAGCTTGTACTATCCCTCTTCCTCTGTCTTCCTGGAGCTTTTGTCCTTGCCTAGGAAACTCTCCTCCATCTCAATCCTCACTCCTTTCAATAGCTGTTTCTTTCAGAGCATTCCCTGATCTGGTCACCCATATAAAGGCATATCTGCATATCACTATGTACCCTAAATTTCTTCTTTTAAAATTGTATCACATTGTTATTCTTTTATTCTGTGTGGGGGGAGGTGCATGTGAGGGAGTACACACGTGGTATATAGCTCATACTTGGTCAGTGAACAATTTTGGGGTGTTCAGATGACAGCTTTCAGGATTCAGTTCTCTCTCTCTCCTCTCTCTCTCTCTCTCTCTCTCTCTCTCTCCCCCCCCCCACTCCCCATTGCTGGTCTAGGGTTTGAACTCAGATTATCAGATCTAGTGGCAAACACCCCCAACCTGCTGATCCATCTCACCAGCCCAGTTTTCTTCCTTTTAATCCTCCTGACTGCTCAGCCCCCCATCTCCCTCCACCAGAAGATGCACTATGCAAGAACAGAGATCTCTGCTTCCTTCTCTGCTCTGTCCTAAACGCCTTGAGTTACTTCCTGTCAGGCACATAGTAACCAATCATTTCTCATAACGAAGTATCACTGTGTGTCAAAATTTAGCCATACTTAGTAAGTTTCTAATCTGGCTCCCGGTGCCTGTAAGGGACAAGTTAAGTACTATAATTACATCCCAGAGTAAGTTCTGCGGTACAGCTATGAACAGAAATGGACTGATCACTGAAGTCAACATGCTCCTTCCTATGCAGACCTTGCTTTATACAGCACAGTGAGTTGCAGTAAGATAGGAGTAATGACCATTCCTTCTGCGCAATTCCCTCAAGTGTGGAACGTGGATATTACAGCCTTCCTTTGACATAAGCCTAAAGAGTTTAGTTATTTACCCAGAGTTAAAAATAAAGACATATATCCATGACCAAACCCTTGGTTGTTTATCTTCATGAGTGAACTACAAAAGAACAGAAAGATCCTGACAAATGAGAAGTATCTGAGGTGTGCGGCTGAAGCGTATGAAGCTAGAGCTGGGGAGATGGCTTAGCAGTTAGGAGCACTTGATGTTCTTCCCAAGGACCTGAGTTCAGTTCCCACCTCCTGCAGTAGGTGGATGGCTCATGACTGTCTACAACTGTCCACAGACTCCAGATCCAGGGGATCCTTTTCTACTCAGGTGCTTTATTGACGCACACACAGACACATATACACATAATTGAAAAGAAAAATAAACCTGTTTTAAAGCGTAAAGTTGCAACCATCAGGTACTTTTCTCACTAGTCTTCCAGTGTATTTCATTTTATAAGCTTTATTATTTTTTAAAAAAGCAAATAAATAAAAATATCACAGACCAAAATCTATAAACTTTATGAACTTAAATATCATTAGAATTGGCATTTGAGATGGAAACTGTGAAGTTTTATATTCAAATTTTGTGCTGTCGGTCTCAAATATATTTTATGTACTGACCTACCACCAAAAACAAAACAAAATTCTCCATGATGCAGTGAGAGCTAAATAAACAATTAACTTTATATTCTCCTTCATTACTTACGCACTCATTAGGTTATTCTTCTTCCCTTTAGATTTGGCCATTCCTACTCTCTCCTCTACATGTTCCACTGCACCCACATGTATATTTATTCACATATGCATACATATTATTGGCTAAATTCTGTATATGATAAGGAACAGATTTCTTCCCTGAGAGTATGTGACTTTGCTTAGTATTGTATATTCTAAGTTCTTGTCACTCTGTACCCCTTACCTTTCTTCTTTTTTTTTAATTGGATTGCAACTTTATTCTTTTATTTTGTGTGGGAGAGGTGCATGTATGTAGGTACATACAAAGTATAGCTCCCACATGAAAGTCAGTGAACAATTTTCAAGATATGCATTATATATATATCAATTTTTCATTATCCATTCATTTGTTGTTGGGCTTGATTGATTCCAATTCTTTGCTATAGTGAATAAACCATCAATAAACATGGAGTACAGATGTCTTTATGACAGGATATAAAAATACCTGGGTATATGTCCAAGAGTGATCTAGCTGAGTCATGTGATAGTTCTATTTTTAATTTTTGAGAAATTTGTAAAATAATTTCCACAACAACTCTATTAATTCACATCCTCAACAAGAGTGAATAAGGGTTCCTTTCTCTCCATGTCCTTTCCAACATCTCTTGTCAGGTTTGTTGATGATAGCCATTCTGACTGGAGTGAGTATAACAAAGTGGTTTTAATTTCCATTCCCCTGACAGCTAGGGCTACTCAATACTTTTAAAACAGTTATTGACTATTTGTGGGGAGTTTGGGTGTTTTGTTTTGTTTTGTTTTTTGAAGACTGCCTAGTCAATTATTCACTTATCCGTTTGGTAGTTTTGTTTCCTTGGGATTTATTTTCTGCAATTCTTTGTAAATTCTGAATAGTGGCCTCTTGTCTGGAGTGTTGTTAGTAAAGATTTTCTACCATTCTATAGATTGTCTGTTAACTCTGCTGATTCTTTTCTCGGCTACACAGGAATTTTTATTTGCATGTCATCCCAGCAGTTGATGCTTGGGAAGAAACTAATGAAATTGTGTATAAAAAAGTAATAATACCTAAAATCAACCAAAGAGTTGGTTCTTCAAAAAAAGTTAATAGGCTATGCAGACCCTTAGTTACATGGCTTTTCTCATGAGTCTCTGAAGCAGCTGCATATCCCAGGAGTTCAGACCACCATTTATCCCATGCCTGAAACATGGTCAACTCATGTGTAGACTGAACGAGAGTGTCACCTCATAGCAAACAGAACACAACTGCTTCTCTTTTGTAGCCATAGTCTCTCTCTTCTCTTGCTTAGGCCACAAGCTGGGAAATAGTCACACTCACCATCAGCAACACACACACACACACACACACACACACACACACACACACACACCAGGGAAGTAACAGAAAATGCTAGACTTTGTATTCATGTCCAGCTGTGCTCATGTTTCCCAGTTAGAGGGAGCAAGAATACAGTTGCTGACTTATTGTTTGTTTTAATGTCTCTGGGGTACCCACGCACTGACACATGTTGATACATACATGTGACACAAGCACGCATCTATGAACACAAAAATATCTGTGGACAGAAACCAATTGCAAAAATATATAAATACAAATAAGATCTTTGAGTTCACTTTAGAATTAATGTAGAAGACAAATCAAAAATAAATTATACACAAGAGAGTATACACACTTTTTAGGCTAGGCATGGTAGTTCATGGTTTGGGTCCCAGCACTCAGAAGGCAGAATCAGGTAGATCTCTATGAGTTTAAGGCCAGCTTGGTCTACATATCTAGTTCCAGTTTTAAGTTCTATGCCAGCCAAGGCAACGAGAGAGAGAGAGAGAGAGAGAGAGAGAGAGAGAGAGAGAGAGAGAGAGAGAGAGAGCAAGCAAACCCTGGTAAAGAAAAACTGTGAAAGAGCCTTCTGACACCTGCTTCTCCAGTACAAGAGAGTGGAGTTCTGCTAGTCTCGTCCTGCACTGGGAAAGGAAGCTTTGCTTGGGAAAGGACCTGAACTTGCAGAGAACAGAGAACCATGGCCCCAAGTAAGGAATTCCTGAATATGCTGGGGAAACAGAAAGCCTGTCTTCTAGGCAGCATTGAAACGGAGAGCCCCTAGAATCCCAGTGAGTTCCAGTGGTCCAGAAAATCCTGCAGAGGCTATTAATCCACTAAAGTCCCCTAGCTGAGAGAAAATCTGATTAACTCTACCTCTCCAGATGGGCTCAACTGTGAAATGTATATCTCATTTCTGAAAGTCAGATAAGGTAGAGAAAAGGCGGGTGAAGAAGAATTGGGGAGGGGTACCATAGGAGCACATGCATGCACTCCTCGGCTCTCCCATTCGTTTGGAGCCCAGTTTCCCCAGCCTATCTGATGCGAATCAAACGTCCTCTGCTCTGATGGAACAGTGTGTCTTCTATCTCTTTCTAAAGAGACATCAGCTCCCCTTTAACCCTAGAAACTAAGAAACTTTCCCTGAATTTTCCTACCACAATGATCCCGGAAGGAGACTCACTCTATCCAACAGACCTTTCTTCTTAAGACTTCTGGGCCCAAATATTATACCTTCAGCACTTTAACAAAACTGAGGGATCTGGTTCCATTGACCCTTTTAAAGTGGAAACAGATGCAGAGACCCACAATGAAATATTAGGCAGAGCTTGTGGAATCTTGTGGAAGAGTATGGGGAAAAACTGAGGGAGCGGTGGGCACCACAAGAAAACATGAAGAGTCAACTAACCTGGGCCCACGGAGGCTCACAGAGACTGAAGCACCAACCAGAGAACAGGAATGGGCTGGACCTAGGTCCCCTACACATATCTAGCAGATGTGCAGCTTGGTCTCCATGTGGCTCCCTGAACAATTGGAGCAGCAGGGGTTGTCTCTGACTCGGTTGTCTACCTTTGGATACCTTCCCCTAACTGGACTGCCTTCTCTGGCCTCAGTGGGAGAGGATACTCTTAGTCCTGCTGTGACTTGATAGGTCAGGACTGGCTGGTACCCATGAGGGGCATTTCCTTCTCTGGTGAGAGGGTGTGAGAGTGGGACTTGGAGGAGAGGAGGAAGAGGGAGCTGTGACTGGGATGTAAAATGAATAAACAAATTAATGGAAAAATAATAAACTGAGTCTGCCCCAGCACATCTGGACTGATGCTCAAGGTATGGATTTTGAAAGACTTAAAAGATAAATGTCATGACCTCTCTGGAGCGACAGAAGAAGACCTGCAAAACCCTGATGCCTGGAAAGTGCAGGAGGCTGGTCTCTGCCAGCACTCCAAGGGTTAAACTCAACCCAGAGCCTAACGTGCAATTGGCCGAACCTGGAGAGAAGATATGGTTTTTGCAGCTGCGGGCCAATGAACACCCCGAGTGGGAGGGTTTGAAGCTTCTAAGGAGTTTTTCCCCCCATTTTCCCCTCTCCACCCCCTCCTGTCGGTCCTCGCCCCCACCATCCTCTACAGCCGGCCGCCAGTTTGTTAAATTAATGCAGTAAGAAAGTCTAAAGATCTGAAAGAGTCTGGCCAGAACAAGATGGGTGAGCTTAGAAATTCAAAATGCCTCTGAAAGCTTGGGCTTTTGAGCCCTGCTGGGAAGCCATGGACCCGAGCAGCCCCTGAAAGTTGTGGTGGGCTCTTTTGCTCCTGCAGCCCCAAGCAATGGGACACCTTTTCTGCAGCGATTCCAACTTATTCGGCGGGGACCAGAGAACAAGGACTGCAAGGCGACAGCAGACAGGAACGGAGGCAGGGGAACGAGATTCCGGGACTCGGTCGCGATGCGCCAGCCTGGCACACTCTCCGACATCTAACTGAAGCCAGCACCGTCACCTGCTCCACCCCCGCCCCTCCAACCCCTAAAACCCCTCGGGCCAGCCCTGGGCCAGAAAGAAGATGCCAGCCGGGTCTAAGGGTCCGAGGCCAGGGCTCTGATCCCCACGGATTTCTGACCATCTCGACAGAAAAACAAGGGTAAAAAGAAGAAGAAAGAAAGAAAAGAAAAGAAGAAAATATACCCACCCCCGAACGTGCCTCCCAGCGCCGCAGGGAGCCTCCAGCGAGTAAAGCTTCAGCCGCGCTCTTCCCGCCCGCAGCCGGCTGGACGCTCTCCGTGGTGCTGAACCTGCACGACCGCCGCTGTCCGCGGTACCTTAGCTGCCTGGCTGCAATTCTCCCCCCCAGCTCTGCCACCTCGTCCCTCTACTCCCTGCCCCCTTAAACATCTGGATTATTACCCCCAGTGGCGTTCTCCGGCTTCGTAAGTGCCCATCGGAAACATCTTTGCACCCCCATAACTCGTGGACTTTACAGCACAAGAATCTGGAAGATGTACAGCTTCAACACTCTGCGATTCTACCTTTGGGAGACCATTGTATTCTTCAGGTACGCGATTTTCTATACTGACCACTATGCTTATGGTGCAAAGGGGGTTCAGGAAGAGTAAAGAGGCTGACTCTACCGCGGCCTCATCAACTGGGGAGGGGGTGCTGTGTGCTGAAGGCCCTTCCATTCCTCTCCTTCCCCCACCCCCCACCCGCAGGGTGTCTGGCTGGTGCGTGTAGGTCCCAGACAGTGGCTGCTCCGGCAGCCACTCCGGTTTGTCTGTTCTTTGCGGTCTCTCTGCCTGCTGCGCTCCCCGCAAAACTGGGCCCCCAGACCCCTTACCCCTCTGCTCATTACCCTTCACTCGACTACGGACTTAAGGGGAAGCTTTACGAGTTTTTTAGTTTAATTGGGACCGCATTCTCTCAAACCGCAGTGCTGGAAACCCCGGGTCTCCCGTCTGGGAGCGAAGTGACAACTAGCGGTGACGCGGAAGGTTGCAGTTGGACTGGCTGGGCACAAAACAGAGCATCCTGTCTCTCTTTTTGTTGTTTTTCTTCGGGGTCAGGGGTTTCTGTAGTTTGGAGCTGGGGAATATCGCAGTTATGACCTCAGCTTGCAAAGCCCTAACATAAGTGCACATCAGACCTATTCGAGAATAGACACTAGAAAATATATTCCTTTTAAAACTTTGACTCCATCCTCCCTGTTACATGCTTCTTTCCAAACTCTGTTACAGCAGACCCTCTGCTACTCCAATGGGCAGTTCTTATTTATGAATGGATGCCTATCCCTAGGCTCCCCACACCCACTCACTGACTCCTAATTCTCTGCTTACAGGCTTGGCATTCTTGTGTTAGTCCAAGTGAAAAGTGAAAAATTACATCTTTAGGAAGTATTGAAACAGATAGGCCTTTTGCAAATGGGCAAATCATGCCATCTTCAGAGGTGGTGATGATAAATTCCTTCTATGTGAATTGAAAAATATTCTTCCCAGCTCTGCAGAGATCGTTAATCTTCCTCATCCTAGCGTGTCTGCTTCTAATGCTTTACCACTGTGGTGAGTTAATAGGCATTTGAAAAAAGAACCCACTCCGCTTGTTCTAAAAACTAAACGATCACCAAATAAGGTCTCCTCTGATCGTAAAACGTAAGTGTGATTTTATGATACTGCAAGGAGTTGCTGGTTTGACTGATCCATTGGTCGGTGGTACGAATGAGGCCTTCTCTCCCAAGTGACAGTTTCTGAATATGAGTCTTTCTTCTTCTAGAGATGATGAAGAAAAGACACCCCCTCACTTCCCAGGGTTACCCATTGCTAAAGCTTTTAATGCCCTCTTAAAATAATTCTTTAGCATCCCACTGTCCCAACCGCAGCTTAGAACATAAATAGCCAAATATTTTTTTAAGGGCCTTGTGAGATTTACCTACTTTGTGGAACAGGTGAAGTGGGAGGACTAGAAGAGTCTTGTCCTCTACCCACCCCCATTCCTTTTTTCTTGATGCAATCCTTGATTTCCCTCCCCCAGACATGAGCTTTCACAAAAAAAGGAGAATCGGTCTAAAAGGTCTGCATTGTAATCGCTCAGATAAGGGTGAGGCTCCGCTGTGTTAATTCCTCAAGTGAACTGGTGGTGGCCCAACAGAGTCTCCCTTCCCCTGTGTGGGTGAAGAAGGCACATGCGAGCAGCAGTGGGCATGATCGAGAACTCGATGTGCTTGTGAGGAAACAAGAGGCATGATTAGAGAGATCTGGATCATGCTGCTGCGGCAGCGGCGGCACTACCGAAGCAAGAGGACGGCTGCTTCGTTTCAGGAGTTAATGTTCAGACCCTTCGCAATTTCCCAGAGAGATGAAAGGGGGTCACAGGGGAGTTAACCAAGGAAGATGTCCTTGTTCAAATGGCATTTACATCTCTAATTCTTTCATCTTTTAAATTTTAGGCGAGACACACAAAATGCCTTAGAATCAGAGGTAGAGGTAAACAGAGGCCAGCCGAGTTCCCTTGCAGGTTTTGTGAGCATAACTACTCCTTCTCACCAAGGGACAAGCTTGGAGTTAGAATGAGACAGTTTATATTCCCAGGGCCCAGGCCCTTCTTAGATCAAGGGAGGCTTGCCGCTCACCTGTTTGAGATTGCGGAAAAACACGGGGGCCACCAGGGCGATACCTAAGGCCCATCTGTAGGCAACCAGCAAGGAAGCAACATCAACAACAAAACAAACAAAAACATCTGAAGTGAGTGGTGCTGGAGCCTCACGTGCTACCAATGCAGGAAGTGAATGGAGGCCTTGGAAAGGCAGCTGGGGTCCTAGGGGACAGTGCTCATTAGCCGTGTCCCCACCAATGCTTGGAAGCAATTTGGATGAAGTTCCTGCCTTCATGTTAAACAGCCTAACGTTTTAAATTTAATATGCGACACCCTGTGATCCAATAACAGAAATTGTGTGTCACTTGGGAGGGCCTTATATCGACATGGGCTAAAACTAATATTCCTTTAATAACACATTCCCTATTCAACATACCTTGAAACCAAAGGGAGCATGGCTTTGATCCCCAGAGCCCTGACAGAGGCTTATTGCAAGGACAAGACTAATATAACCCCAACAGTTCCTTGCCCCCTCAATAATTCAGACAGACATGATCTGTAGGAATGTTTCTCAGCTCCTGCACCTTTGGCAGTTTGATCCTTGTAATTCTTTGTCATGACATCTGCCCTGTGCATCCTAGCAGTCTGTCTGGTGCCAGTAGCGTTTTTCTCCCTGATCATGACAATCAAAAATATCTCCGGACACTGCAAACTACCCCAGGGTACAGTGTGAAGAGACAGGATTTTCCAAGTCTTGAAGGACGATAAAAATAAGTTTTTAATCAGCCGCTCTGATGCCCTAATCATAATAATGAAAAAGTCGAGTTTGCTTGAGGTAACGACCCCTGGTAGAATACACAGCATGTCCCACTGAAATAGAAAGGGTCTAGTTTGAGTTTCAGCAAGGAATAAAGACAGAATGGTGTGAACCAAATCATGGGTGATTTTCCAGAAGATCAACACTTTTTTTTATGTCCCTCTTCCATTTCCCATCCCGGTAGATGATGTCTGGTGCTGAGGTTTTAGACCCTGTGTGTCAGTCACTTGCTAAGAAAGCCGATCAAAACGTTGAAATGAAGATGTTTCTTTCAATTCTAGGATGAGAAAGAACATGATAAATACATTGTTTAATATCTAGATGTTTCTTTCAATTCTAGGATGAGAAAGAACATGATAAATACATTGTTTAATATCTCTATCCCTATGGAAAGATAAATAATAATTTTCCTGAGATATGCCCTCCTGGAAAGGTTCCCAAGCTTACCAAGAAGGGCAGACAACCACCTTGATCTTTCTCCCTGGTAACATCTGTGTTCTCCCCAAGTCCTTCCACTGTATTTTTGGGGTACTAAAAAAAATGCATCTAGAAGTTTCTGAAATGACCCAAGGACTTTTTCCTAAGGAACTAAGCCTTCGGGGCAAGTCTGCATCAGGGGCAGCTAAACTGTCAATCAGCCCACCTGCCCTCTGGAGGCTTAGGAAAGATGGGAAAGAAATGTTGTAATTTCATTCCCAACCGGCAGTTTGAACAAGGCCAATAAATGGAATTGTAAATCTGCACATAACATCTGCGTATTTGGGAAATTTATCTTAGGGATGGTCTTATGAAAGGCCACAGCTAAATGGGGCAGGGGAGAGAGTGGAACAGCTGTGGTGCATGGGTTCTGACTTCCAGAGTCAACTCTGCTCTCATCCTGCAGCACAGTCATAAGAAGGCGCTCCCATGTGGGACTCTATTTCCAACTCAGATGGCTAAACCCAATCCTTGTTAGTTTTCAGCCTCTGAGCAACCCATTATCAAAGATGGGTCTCCATTTTCACAAAGGTTCCGGATGAACTGGCCCCAGTGGCTACCCTGCCTTCACCTGGTATTAACTAATCATGTGATTGTGTGTCCCGTTCAAAACCAGCTATTCTGCAGTGACACATGCCATCCCTGCAGAGAGGAACCTTTTCTCCTACAGCAGAGGGTCTGCAATTCTTGCCTCCAGGCGGTCTGTGAACAGAGCCTATGACAGCACCACACTGATGTGGTGCCATTAACGTTATGATTTCTAAGATGGATGGCACTGTCTCCTGTGAGCCCGGCTCGAAGGTTCTTCTGCAGGGTTTTAAGTGGTGTGCTTTAGATAGTGCGACCTCAGCCGCAGCAGACCTGGGATCTGGAATTTAACTATTTCAGCATGACCTTGGGAACACACCGTGACCCTTCTGGGTCTCACCGTGCTCACCTGTAAAATGAAGGGATGCCACCCATCGCACTCAGAAATTTTTAGATGTTCTTGTTTGCGGTGACCTTCTCCCAATCTTTCCCCCATATTAGTACAGTTAGGGTTAAAGTCACTGCAGCATATCCCAACTATTACCACAATAATGATGATGGTGGTGGTGGTGGTGGTGGTGGTGGTGGTGGTGGTGGTGGTGGTGATGATGATGATGATGATAGCTGTTGCCAGCTACTCCCAGCCTCAGAAGTCAGAAAGAATTGAGGACCTCAATGAACAGCTCCCCTAAGGTGACCGTGGTGACTGACAAAGACTATAAATGTCTTACCTTCCTAGGCTAAGGAATGTTCAGAGTGGTGAGATTGCTCCACCACTACCTTATCTGAAAAATGATTTGAGGAAGTCAGACTATCTTCTTTCTTTCCGTGATGGTTTAACATTTTATACCCACCCCCAACGAGAAGCCTAATTTTTTAGTTGTTTACTGAACCCATTCTTGACTCATTTACTCATTGCCATTATTAGTCAAGAGGACACACAACTGTTAGAAACCATCACAGAACAAGGAATGTCTCTCACTGAGTTGATCCAAGATAAAACAATGCTAAGGACCTATGCTGTTTCCTAGTCAGCCCATAAGGTTTGGGCAGAGGTAAATACAAAACTGGCTATAGTCTCTGAGACATTTTATGTAGATTCCAGGTCTTCCTTAAGATCGCACGTACCTCTGATGTGCCCACAGCCTCTGTATTGGGAAACACTAGCTTTGATTTAGCCTATGCGACTGCAAGCGCATAGATTTCTTTTTAATGCGCACAGAAATTCTGGCTCTAGGGAACTAAGAACTTTCTGGAATCTCTACTGAGTGGTGCAGGAGTTGCCGCAATGGTCATGGAGGTCAGGAAAGGGAACTGGAATCTACTTGCTTGGGGATATAGAAATTTACACTGCTTCTATATATTATGAATTTGTAAGTGATTCCTTGCAAAAGAATAAGTGAAGTACAGGTCAGAGACAACCCTGACAACGCTTACAGCTCCTCTTGTCCTGACTCCCAAATTATCTCCTGAAATTTTGGGGCTCTAAATCAGGCCAAGAGCACATACTTGATGATATTTTTCTCATTCTTCAAAATAGATCAGATAATAACTAAATTGGGCAACGAACCTACATGCACACAATGTGGCAAAGGATTAGTAAAAGGAAGCCACCTCAGTCATATAAAAACCTGCAGTTAAGGAAGGAAACGGGCTTCAGAGTGCACCAGAAGGACACAGAAGAAAATTTACCAATCCACAAATAAAGCCACAGGCACCATTATTGTTCCTGGCACTTACAGCCTCTCTGCCCTGAACTCCAGCTGTCTCCACAAACCCATTCCCTGTTAAGCCTAGCACACAACCAAAGACACGCCAGGGTGCCAGCAACTTCATTGAGAAAACAGTTAGAAGGGAACAGTGTCTGGAGGCTAGGAGAGGGGGCTTAGCCCACAGAGCCCAGGCTCTGGAATGTGAGCCCTTAAGAGGGGTGTCTGCAAGCACCAAAGCTTTTGAAATGGTGTCTAAAGATCCCTTTGTGGTTTTCTGAAGTTGATATTGTCTGAAGCTAATTCGGCACAATTAGATTACCACTCTCAGCCTTTGAATCCGCCTGTTCTGTAGGATCTGTTACTAAATGAGTTTAGCGTCTTATCGGGGTGCTGTTGACAGCCATGAGGTGGGCAGCAGTCCTCTCTCCCTCTTACAGGACACCCCGGCCATTTCCCATCCTCAGGAGCTACACCCGTTCATTGCAGAAGGTCACACTGTCCCTCCAAGTTAAGGAATCTAAAGCAGCGTGAACTCGAACTGAGCAGATCTCGAAACTGACCTGTCAAAACTAGTTGAGACAGGTCTGTCAAAGAGACAGATCCCAAGACATTGAGAGGTTTGAACTACATAAAGTGTTCTTATGTAGTAAATAATAACACAAAGTTCTTATGTGTAAATAATAACACATGAAGGGGCAACAGCCAAGACTGGGGGTGACAGAGAGACTTAGGGGATCGATGACCTCACAAGTGCACACAGATCTCCAAACCCTTCAGGTCGTGTACATATGTACAGTTTTGCATATGTCAATCAAACATAAAGATAGTTTTCAAATTTAAACAGCTGGGGGCGGGAAGTGGCTTGATGGATAAAGCATTGAGTAGAGTCCCCTAGTGTCACAAAGTAGCAACATTTTAAAAGTAAAATACAGATTCCTCACCAGAGTATAGTGTCAGGCTCTCCCGGGATGGAACCAGAGACTGAATTGCTCACAGAGGACTTTACGTTGAAGCTTTTCAAACTTCCGGTGCACAGCAGATGCCAAGAGCCTTGCTGGAGATGCTTCTGAGGTCTGAGAATCAGTCTTTCTGGACACCCTTTCATGACCCAAAGGCTAACATAGATAGAAGGTAGGGGTGGCAAGATCCTGGGCTATCCCCACTGAGGCTGCATGTGGAGAAGCTCTTTCACTTTGCAGATATAAAGAAAAGATAAAGAAGTTGCTTGCAGGGGACAGGACTCCCATCAGTCATACATCATCCCCTAAACTTACTCCCTGTGTGTTCTGTGCAAAGCCTGTATGCCCTGATGATGCCATGGTGTCTCCCTTTGACGTTCTGTCTCCCTCTCCTAAACATAAGCACAACTCATGACAGAGCTCCTCTCCTGAGCACCCAACCCTATCCTGAGATGGTGCTGCAGTCCCTGAGCTTTTGTGCAACTGCAGCTTTCATTCACACACCACAGCCATGCAATAGAAGGATGCAGAGAGAAGGAGAGGCACCCAATGGATGGGAATGGCATCTGGGCCCCAGAGGACACTGCAATGAGCATATGTGGAGACTGAGGGAGCAGTGAATCTGATGTCAGAAAGGACTGGGGAAGGGGGGAAGGAATCAGATCACTCACCCAGCTTCCTAGGCACCTGATCCAGCATTCACTAGAGTCTTGCTTGGGACTCCCAGAGGTTTGGAAGGCTCTACACCATCCCACCATTGTTCTGTCCCCAGGACCATGTCCTTCCTTCTGCGCCCCTTTGACTTACCCACCTTTCCAGGGAGTCTGTTGCTAACTCATACCCATGAGAGCGACTGCTCTGTTCTGTGTGTGTTTGTCACTATGTGTTCCCTTCTGCAGCCCTCTCCAGCTCCAGAGGACTGCGGCAAGCCGCCCTGCTCCTGCAGTAGCACCTCAGTTTGCAGAGTAAGCTGCCCAGTCACCCAATCCCATTAGAAAAACAGTTCCAGGACAGTAGTACCTACCCCACGGCAGAGATGAAAGAACTGAGGCTTAGAAGGAAAATGTGGTTAGCCTTTGGGTGATGCAAGAAACCTGACAGATTATCACAGGGTAAAAACAGGTACTGTGATGTGTGCCTGTGATCCTAGCACAGGGGACGCTGAGAAAGGACATGAGTTCAAAACCACCCGGCCTACATAATGAGGAGGAGTTGGCAATTTCCCATCAGGCCTTGGAGATTACAGAGACTTATTACGTATTCTTCTCAAGAGGTAGACATTCTTCTTCTTGTGGCTAATTACTTTTTAAATGACTATGCTTGTTTATTTTGCGCACACTTATTTATGTGTGTGCAAACATGTATAGGCCACAGCACAAGCTATGGAGGTTACAGGGCAACTTGCAAGGATCTGTTCTTTCCTTTCACCATGTGGGTTCCACGGCTCAAACTCAAGTTGTGAGACATAGTGTTAAGCACTTTTACCACCTCAGCCATCTCACTGGCCCCTCTGAATCATTTTATCCTTATACTATATACACACAGCCTCCTTTTTAGACAGTCTAATGCTAGGAAGAAGCCAGACATCCTTGCCTACAACAACAGTGACTTTAATCTCACAAACTCACATTGTTGGGGAGTTTTGTGGGTACTGAGTTAGAAGCCTTTCTTCTCTACCAGGGATCAAAGAGGAGATACCTGTAATCGCAGCATTTGGAAAGCTGAGGCAGAAGGATTACCATGAATTCAAGGCCAGCCTGGACTACATAGTGAGTTCTAGGCCAGACTAGGGTATAGAGTGAGTATATAGAGTGGCTGTTCTCTTCAGCCCTAAAAAGGGAAAGTGGAAGAGGAGAGAGAGAGAGAGAGAGAGAGAGAGAGAGAGAGAGAGAGAGAGAGAAGTAAAATTCCTTTTGATAATGTACTCTAAGCCCTTTCAGCTGTTTTCTTCCTTGGCTATGTTTGCTCATGCATTGTGCACCTATATACACATCTGTGTAAGCATCAAGCTGTGTACTCAGTATACTATCATCCACAAAACCACATTGAGTAATTCTGCTATCTTGTGAAGTGTCCAGGTATCTGGAAATCCTCACCTGCTACAGCATCAGTTTCAGCTCAGTCATTGCTCTCTGCAAGATCGTCACTGTTATGGGTCCCTTCTTTCTTACCCTCCTCCATATTGCTATGCACTGACACTGGTTAGCCAGTCCTAAATTATGTGTCTTTGCAAACACACATGACATTTCCCAGAGAAAGAAGGAATTCAGAAGAGGGAGCCTCCTCCTCCGGCACTTGCAGAACACATTTCACACAGATGTTTGATACTGCAGTGTAATAATCCTTCCCCAGCCTTTTCTCTGCCCTCTCTCATCATGCCCCATCTCAGCATGGGTAGCAAGAGAAAATCAACAATAATCACTAGTATTTATTGAGTGCTTATTGAAGGCTAGGTACGGTGTTGACATCATGTGCCTGGTCTCACAATTCCCACAGGAATCCTAAGATGCATGTACTATTTAACACAATCCCCCATTTTATAGGTGACAAAACCGAGGCATAAAAATGATTGTGTAACTTTCCTAAGTGACAGTTAGTACTCTAGAAAGCACTTGAAGGGCTGGCGATGTGGTTCAGTTGGTAGAGTACTTGCCTAACACACACAAGGCCCTGAGTTTTATGCCTTGCAGCCAATAAAACACGGTAATGGTACATACCTGTAATCCAAGTACGTGCTGGAGAATCAGGAGTTCAAGTCATCCTTAGCTACAGAGCAAGCTTGAGGTCAGGCTGGTCTACAGGATATCTTATTTCAGAGCGAAAGAAACAAACACAAAGAGAAAGAAAGAAAGAAAGAAAGAAAGAAAGAAAGAAAGAAAGAAAGAAAGAGGGAAGGAAAGAAAGAAGAAAAATGAATAAAAGAAAGAAAATAGTGAAAAAAGAAAAGAAGGTATGGAAAAGAAAGGGAAGGTAAGGGAGGGAAGGAGAGAGGAGGGAGAGAAGAGGAAAAGGAGGAGAGACAACAGGAAAGAAGAGATGGAGAAGAGAGGAGAGGAGAGGAGAAGGACTAGGAGGGGAGGGGTGAGAGGAGAGGAGAGATAAGGGAAAGAGAGGGGAGGGGAGACAGGAAAGGAAAGACACTACCTTTGATCCCACACTTCACCAGGAGGAGTCAGGAGACACTGAAGCACATGAGGAAGATGCATGAGACAAGTACTGTCTCTCATAAGAATCACGACCGATTCCTTGCAGGCGTGTATAGATAGTAACAGTGTCCTTGACTTGTACACACAGGGGAGTTTCCAACCTTCATCCCTTCTGCAGAAGTCCCCAAATCATCTGAATGGAAGAGCTATCTAGATGATGGCAGCAAGTTCTTGATCAAGAGCTCAAGCAGGGCAGCAAGCACTCTAGCCTGGGAAAGAATATTAAGAACTATTGGTGTCCTGTTTGAGGATCAAAACCCTGTGCAGCCACACAGTCAAACTCCATCATGGAGGATCAAGTATCCTTAGTGTACCCTTAACTTCTGGATGAGAGTTTGGAGCGGGAAACCCTGCCTCAGGTGCTGTCCATCTCATCCTATGCCTCCGAATTCGACTGCCAGAAAATAGCGTCAACAGTCTCTTCAAAACCTCTCTAGACCAGGAGGCTGGGTGACCAGGTGCCACAGGTGACTGGGGCAATGCACAGGAGGTGCATAAGGATGAGGGTAGCCCTCCTGAGTCCCCCTGGCTCTACCACCTGTTCTTAGCATTCCTCCGAGCTACACAGAGACATCCCCCATATGCCTCTAGCAGGCTGGAAGTGGAAGGAAAATAATCAATTCACACCAAGTTTCTGCCAATCAACTTTTGGAACAGACCTGCCACTGTGTTCCTTTATCTTTTTCTGTTATAAACATTATAATTTGTTTGCATTAAGCAACCTAAGAAAGAATGGTGAGGACCAAAATACACAGGATTCTTATTCCCCGGGGATGAATTGTGTAACAGTTTGATATCCATCCTTTCTAAGCCTGTGGGCTCCCCAGAGCTATGCTGTTAATCCAAACCCGTTACTCATCCCCAATGTGTGGATGAATGGTGTTCGTCTCTAACGAATAAGACCATCTGTAACGTGCAAGACCATCATGGTTCTAGTAGCTGCACTGACTTTCCCTTGAGCTCACCCTCCAGCTTGTGCCATGAAGCTCCCACCTCTGATTCTATACCCTTAACATCACACAAAGCAACTCCCAAGCCACAGTTGTCCATGAGTCCCTGCTCTGGACCCTCGGTGCCCCCCACCATAAAACTGGAAAGAGCAGCACCTTCAGAGGCACTGGAGACAGTTCTGCATTGGAATGTGGCTGATCAGAGAGATCCCGCTTTCCTTGTCAGAGGATCATGGCCACTTCTCAGCCTTTCTCTATCTCAAGTGTCCTATCATTGAGGGACGGGGAGATGTAGCTCAGTGAGTCTACCTGATATAAAGCTTGCCATCCCACCACTCAGGAAGTGGAGGCACAAAGGCCAAGAGTTCAAAGTCATCCTGGGCTACATGTCAAGTTCCCGGCCAGACTGAGCTACATGAGACTTTTTCTCAAAAAAACTATTTGAATAGCTAGGAATAGTGACTGAAGTTCATTTTAAACATACTTTTATGTTCTACATAATTCTTTTATGTAGAAGAGATTTTGCCTGAGATCCTATCTGTACCTCAAGATACAACTCTAGCTTCCCTTCCTTCATGGGCATCCCCTGGGTAGCTACTGCTCCTACCACTAACTGAGCCTGAAATCACCTTTCAAACATCCCTGAAAACCCAGCTGGAGAGCTGGCTTAGAAGAGCACACTCTAGCCTGGAGCCTGCCTTTAATCCCTGCACTAGAAAGACAAAGGCGGGTGAGTCTTGGTGAGTTCAAGGCCAGCCTGGTATACAGAGAGTTCTCCAGGTTAGCCAGGACTACACCAAGAAACTTGCCTTAAAAAACAAAACAAGCAAAAAAAACCACAAAGAAGAGCACACACCACTCTTCCAAAGGACCTGAGTTCAAGTCCCAGCACCCTCATCTAGGGTTTCATAAGCACCTGTACCTCCAGTTCCAAGGGAATCTGACATTTTGACCTTGGTGAGCACCCCAACACACAGTGACACATACATTTAACCAAAAGTAAAGAAAGTCAAAAATAAAAGTATTTTAAGTCCTTGAAAATGTAAGCATTACCCTCAGCCCTCAGTTTGGACAAAGTGTCTTCCAGGCATATCGAGTCTTTCTAGCTTAATCACTGGAATAAAAGCCCCTCAAGAACCAAGCTGTTCCCCTTGGTGCCTCCCAAAGTTTCAATTTGCCCTTCTTGACCCTCATGAGCTGTGCCGTCCCTGTGGCTTTCGGTACATCACACAGTGTTTGTTGCTCTGTCAGTGTATGTCTGTTCACAGCCTCCTGTCAGAGGGTAGGCATAAGCCCAGGACCTGGAGGACTCCACCCAAGCAACCCAAAAGCACTGCCGTATCTCACCATGACCCCCTTCTGCTCAATAAGTGAGTCACGGAGAGAGGATGAGTTAAGAGTGGTGACTCCATCCTGGCTCTGACACAGCTGTAGGAAGTCCTTCGGGCTTTTGTCTCACAGCCTGCCCAGGGCCTATCTGAGCTCTGGGCCTCCCCAAATATCTGAGTCATTTCAGATAAGATAAAATTGCTTCCCATCATGTGCCCAGACTTGCAGAAAAGCTCCTTCCATGGAACAAAACAAACTTTCCAAGGCGGCATTCTCTATGGCCATACTATCCTGAAGGCATGTGATGTCATCAGAAATGGTTTCACTTCTAAGGAAGGCATGGGCTTCCTTGGAGCTTCCTCTCCGCGACCTAAAATAAAATAGATACAGAAAAGAAAATTTCTCTACAGGAAAAGGGACACAATGCTGTATGGAAAGAAGGGCTTGAAGAGTTGTCTTTTTGGTTTTTGGTTTTGGTTTTACTTCAACACCTAAAGAGCTACGCTTCCAGAAAGATAGTAATGAAGCTAGTGTGTGTGTGTGTGTGTGTGTGTGTGTGTGTGTGTAGAAGCCAGGGTACAGGTATCAACCATTCTCTTTCTTGACATGGAGTCTCTCACTGGCTAGGAACTCACCAAGTAGACTAGACTGGCTCACCGATGAGTCACAGAAGTGCTCCTGTCTCCACCTTCTCAGAGCTAGGATTATACAAACACAGGCCAGCACAGGCTAGCTTTTTCTTAACGTGGCTTCTGGGTCTTGATGCTTAAGAGGCGAGCAGTCTACTTACTGTGCCACCTCCCCAGCCCTCTGCTGTAACTGAGTCTTGGGTTTTCCACACCTAAGATGAGCTGAGACTACATTAAGATGATGGCCCTTCCAGCTGCCGTGGCATAAGGCTTCATTTCAGCTGGTAGCAGGAGGTCCTGGTAATGCCATGTGTTGGATGTGGAGCAAGATCGTTTGAAGGATTCTGATGCCAGCATTGTCCTCCTCGGCGACATGAAACTAGTAATCACTATCTGACAGATCACTGTTTATGTTGAATGACAGGTGGCCAGCAGAGTGTGGGTTTTGCCTGTGGTACCTGGGCATCGTGCAAAGCAAGAAGGGCCAGCACAATGACCATTTAAAGAGGGCTGGGTGCCAAGGGAGGGCAGAACATAGAGGAATCCAACTGGCTAGAGGCAGGAGCACAGTAGAAAGATGGAGACAGTTTCATGAGACTCGAGAGAGTTAAACTGGGCCATAGGAAATGACTAATTCACAAGGAGCAATGAATGCAGAGAAAGAGAGGTGAACAGAAGAGAAAGGACAAGGATGGACAGTTCTAAGCTCTGTCACCCAGCTTCAGCCTGCTCACACTATGCCTGTCCCCTCCCAGTGGCCTTCTATTCAGCTGAAAGTGGGTCACTTCTTCACTCTTAAAAAAAAAAAAAAAAAAAAACTAGTTCCCACTAGAAGCCGGCTATTATCCTAAGTTACAAGGAGAACAGTAGAGTTCTGGCTTCAGAACACTTCCATCCAGAGGGGCTTAAATACCAAGCTAAATGAACAACTGAGTAAAACTGAGTAAATGAGTGCTTTTGAGTCTGTGGCTCAATCACTGACTGGTTTGCTGCACAGACATAAGGACATGACTTTGATCCCCAGAATGTGCATAGAAAGCTGGGTACAGTGTGGACCTGAGGAGGCAGACAAGGACACCCAGAGCCCATGGGCTGGCCAAGTCAGGCCAAGTGGTGACCTCTGTGTTTAGTGAAAAACCCTATCTCAAAAAGTAATGTGGAGATACACACACACACACACACACACACACACACACACACACCTGCACACACCTGCACACACACACACACCTGCATACATACACACACACCTGCATACATATACCCACACCTGTACACACACACCTGCATACACACACCTGCACACACACACACCCCTGCACACACACACACCTGCATACATATACACACACCTGTACACACACACCTGCATACACACACATACCTGCACACACACACACACACACACACACACACACCTGCATACACAATAACAAGTATATAACACACATACAGTAATTTCAGAGTCTGGTAGCATTACAAAATCAATGAATCAGGAAAATGGGCCAGAGCTCACAAAGGTTTGCCTTGAGGTGTCTACTCTTTCACCCACGCCCTTCTTCTCTCTGAGCCTATGATACAGGGAGATGGGCAGATGGGAGAAAATTATATTTTCCTACAGATGAGGAAGTTAAGAGACTGACTGAAACCAATGTCATATGACCAGAAAGAAGCACAAAGTGATCCCATTCCATGAAGGAAAGTCAAAATATCCAAAATAGGGACCAATAAGACGGCTCTGTGGGTAAAAACGCTTTCTGCCAAGCCTGACCTCATGAGTTTGATGCCCAGAACCCACATGATGGAAAGAGAAAACTGATTCCACAAGTTATCCTCTGACTGCCATACATGCTGTCATATATATATACATGTGTACATACATACGCACACATGCACACATACTTACATACATACATTCATACATACAAACACATATATACATACATACATACATATACATACATACATACACATACATTCATACATGAATGTAATAAAAATCTGCTTAATATCCAATAATGAGATTGAATAGGAAATTCAAGCATCAAAGAGGTATATTCGGTAAGAAAAAAAACCACCTTCATTTTTTAATGTGGTTAAGAGTTCTCATGTGAGGGGTGAAGTACAGAGACATGGATCTAAATTAGTTTATAGGCACCATCTTTTGAGAATGAGACTGTGGGAGACTCTTATTCCTGGGATTAAATGGTTCAACAATGCTTGGATGTTTCACCGAAATACAAACTGTTTTTTAAATGTGAATTTTTTTTTCAAGACAGGGTTTCTCTGTATAGCCCTGGATGTCCTGGAACTCGCTTTGTAGATCAGGCTGGTCTCGAACTCACAGAGATGTGCCTGCCTCTGCCTCTGCCTCCTGAGTGCTGGAGTTAAAAGCCTGTGCCACCACATTCAGGTAAAATAAAATATATTTGAAGGAAGAGAATGTCAGAGAGAGGAACTTGGAGGCGTGTGGTGGAGGCAGACACCCATCGTAAGAGGGTAAAGACGACCTGAGCCAAACAGGGAAAAGGCAGATCCAAAATGGTGACAGCTTGAGTTAACTGCAGTTCACCCTGGAGTAAATGAGCCTAAAGACTGAGAGCCTTTGGTGTGTCTGCAGAGATTTTCTGAGCAACTGAAAGCTGCTTTCCCCACTGAAGTCATAATGCTGGAAGGTACAAAGCCATTGGAGGATGTTAGGCCACGGACTTGGGTGTTTATTAATTTTGTGTGTTGGTGTGTGTATGCACATGTGAGCCAGGGTTTGGGTGTACACGTGTCTGTGCATACATATGGAGCCAAGAAGACAACCTTAATTGTAGTTCATCATAGTCTATGAGACTCTGAGACAGGCCTTCTCATCAGCCTTGGACTCACCAATTAGATTAGGCCGGCCTGCTAGAGAGCCCCGGAGATCCTCCTGTCTCTGCTTCCGCAGATCTATAATGACAAGCACATGCTAGCTTGTAATGGAGGCATTTGATATAGGCAGGTTCTGGACTCCAGCTCAAGTCCTCACACTTGCATGACAGGCACATTACCAAGTTATCCATCTCCTCAGCACAAGACTCGCTTGGTACTTGAGAACAAAGTGCTGGCCAAGACACATTCTTAATGAGGTAACTGGAGTCTTACCTAACATGGAGGGCTAATTCATAAAACCTTGAAAGAGAGGAATAATGAGAGGAGGAAGGAAACGTAAGCTAAAGATTGAAAGAATTCTCTTGCCCAGTGCCTCCCATTCCAAAGGACAACTAAGGCCACAGCAGAGTCCCTTCTCCAAAACCACAGTGGATTAGTGTCCAGACCAGACTACAGCCTAGGACTCCATGTCTCATTCGCATGACGTTTCCCAACATCCAACAAGATTTCGGCTGGTCTACGTAGATGAATAGCAAAAGTAAGGGATAATCCTCCCATTTTCCTCATCAAGAATTTTACTTTACAATGACAAGTTTGCCTTACGGGCAAGAATTCCCCTAAGTAAGGCTTCTTATCATTAGTAGCATTAGCAAATAACAAATGAGTACAGCCAGTCATATGTCAGGAAGTTTTTGAATGCTTCATGTTTGTATCTCCATGGTTGAGCGCCCACTTAGCAAGTGCAAAGCCCTAGGATCAGTTCCTGGCACCCTAACCAGATAAGTACTCCAGGTAAACAACTGTTTAATTTAATAGCAACCCCATGAAGTACGACCGACCATCACCGCCAATATTTGGATGAAAAGCCTCACTCAGAACTCCTTTAATTCAGCTTACTTACTCAAGTTCAAAGTTTTATATGGAAAAGTCATCCTCTATCTGAATATGTTGTTTTGCCCATTCGATGAGGTAGAATGGAAGGGAAGACCCCGAGAAGGAAAAGTAAGGGGTTCTGCCCAAATCACAGACTCGTCTAGTGGGAAAGGAAGGCGATAACTGGGTGACAAGCTTTCCCCCACCCCAGTCCTGCTACAACAAATTCCAGGTTTCCTTTTGATCTAGCACCATGAGATTTGGAACTCAGGTTCCGTTCCCTTCACCCACTTAGCAACTCTTGCCCATCTGTTACTCCAGTTCCAAGGAATCTAGCACCCTCTTCTGGCCAACACATGGTGCACAGACACACAAGCAAGCAAACCACTCATATACATCAAATAAAATTTTATTTTCTTAAAAAAAATCATTTTTTAAAAAAACACAAAAGAAGGTTAAAGATGTAGGTCAATTGGTGCCGAGCATGCAGAGGACCCTGGATTGGATCCCCAGCACCACATAGGTCAAGTACACAACTGTACTCCCAGCACTAGGTAGGTAGGGACGACTTGTTCAAAAGTCAGGAGTTCAAGGTCATCCTCAGCTACATAGAATATCTGATGCCAGGATGGGCTATCTGAGACTCTGCCTCAAAAACTATTTGTTCATTTATATTTTAAAAAGATTTTCTTCATTCTTAATCATGCATATTTAGGGGAGACACTGTGAGCACATGAGGGCTAGTTGCAGAGGTGTGTGATTTCTCTGTGACCCGAATTTCAGGCAGCTTTAAAACACCATGTGGGAGCTGGGCAGTGGTGGCACACGCCATTAATCCCAGCACTCAGGAGGTAGACGCAGGCGCATCTCTGAGTTCAAACCCAACCTGGTCTACACGGTGAGTTCCAGGACAACCAGGTCTAGCCAGAGACACCCTGTCTCAGAAAACAAAGAAGACACTATGTGGATGCTGAAATTGAACTTAGGTTCTCTGGCAGAGCAGTGAGCACTCTTAAGTGCTAAGGCCCTCAAAGGGTAACATTTAATCAATGCATTAGAAAAATACACAAGTGCATAGTAGAGGCCTGGTCCCAGCACCCTCCATCTCTGCTCCTTGTAGATCACAGGGCCAAGTAAAATTCCAGCTCCTACTTGAACAGTGGCCAGAAACTCATCCAACCTCAGGCAGCCTCTTCCATTACGGGAAAGCTCTGACAGTGAGACTATCCTATCCTTGGGTACATGAAGCAGCCACACTCTGAACGTCCCACTCGCTTGGCCTGGTTGCTTAGAACAAACCTACAAAACTACAGAAGCAGAACACTGCTGGGGCCGGGGAGACAGCTCAGTCCGTAATGTGCCTGTTGTATAAGCATAAGGGCCCAGGGTATGATCCAGACAGCCCACATAAAAAGCCTGGTACGGCGGCACACACTTGTAATCCCAGCATGGAAGATGCCGAAAGAAACAGGTCCCTGAGGCTCACTGGCCTGCTAGCCTAACCTACTCCCAAACCAATGAGACCCTGTCTCAGAAGATCAAGGTGATAGCGCCTGGGGAATGATAACTGACGTTGACCTCTCGCCTCCACATACACCCACACACCACAAACACACACATATAAACAAATTCATGTATGTAAGTACACACACACACACACACACACACACACACACACACACACACACACCCCTATCTGGTCCTGCTCCTACCCTGCCACCTACAGGCCAAATAACTTCCTGACACATCACTTCTGCCTGTCGCCGCTTAGTCCCCTCCTCTGTACAGCAGGAATACAAACACACACCTCACAGAGCATCTTGCAGAAGAAAAATAGCTAATATTTGCAAACGGCTTAACTCAGTGCCTGGAAAAATAGAAAAAGGCTTCCAGACCATTGTTTCATTGAGTCAGGTCCCTGCCTCCCCACAACAGCCCAGCACACTGGTCCCTTTTGCCCAAGTCTTCTCTCAGCCAAACATCCAGAGTCCTTAATTATTCCTTATAGGTCAATTTCAAGTTTGTTTACCAGCCCAGTTGTTCCTTTCTGGATCTGTTCCAGATGCTAATATCCCCTTAAAATGCAGGGCCTACAACCGAACACAATAAATTAGCCAAGATTTGAAGTGCAGCCCACATCCAGCAGTCCCTGCCCTCCCTGCCTCTTACAGGCCTTAGATTCTCCTGGGGTTCTCAGAATGAAGAGTCTTAATCTAGGCTGGAATCAAATTGCAGTGAAGCCCACCTACACCTTCTGCAGGACTCTGAACTCGTGGTGATGGTTATCAGACAAACCAAGCTCTTTGTGCCCGGCACTACAGTCAGCACTGAAGATGTATTTTCTTACTTAACCCTAACAGTCCTGGAGGGCACTCTGTTAGCATCATTGTTTTCCTGCCAATAAATGGTCTTATGAGACTGAAGGGACTTGCCCAAGGTCACCTCGTGATTAAAGGCAGGATCCATATCGGGTTCTCCTCATGGTCTTCCTGTGTCTTGAGTGTTCAAGGACATGAGGACTATCAGGATGAAAGCAAGAGCAGAGAAAGCGACACAATGTGCCACACCATGTGGGCATCCGGACCATCTGCCATAGAGGCCACCCCATTCTCATGAGCATGCATCAGTGACTGTGGTTACCTGGGCAATAGGAGCAAGTGCCTGGGAAGACAAGTTAGAGGGGCCATCTCCCTTCTTGTCAACCGGCACCATAAAAAATTAGAAAGTATTCTAATGTTCTGCTCGGGATGGTGCTGAAGGTCAGATGGGGTGGGGGCTTGGTCTTACTGTTACAGCCTTCTACCTCAGAAACATACCCAGCCGTGGACTCGCCAGCTTTGTTTCTACAAGAGGAGCAGAGATTTGTCACAGTGGGACTTTCAACATGACTTGTAACAAGCTTGACAATACTGCCAAAAGTTTTTTGGTTTGCTCTTCAAGAGAGATCCTGAGGCATGGGGCTATTTGAGTAACAGATACATCAGAAGTCACTAATGCTGTAGATAGCCAAACAGTAGAAGCATAATGGTGTCTCTTAGGTGAGTTCAGGTCCACAAGACAGGGGAGGACATTTTAGAGGAAGGGGCAGGGAGTCAATAAAACTCTCCCTTATTTAGCCCCAGTAAGCCATTGTGTAGTTAGCCAATGAGCAGTCAGATGATTGGCAGACATTCTTCCTGGCTTTCCGTTACTGGGGTTCCACGGGACAAATGAGGCAAGAATCTAAAGAGACAACTTACTTTAGTTTGAAAACTAAGTAATTACTATAGCTACTGGAATTGTCATGGCTTATCCAAAATGGAGGCACTTTCCAAAATGGTGTGACCCTGGCAACCATTGTCTGTGCCAATCCACAGAAGGACCAGGGAATGGACAGGCAGACAGGGAGGCTGGCACGTGCTGGCATTTAAACACACTCTAGAATCATTAAGCATGATTCTAAAGATTTGGTAATGAGGGGGTGGGGGACAGAGGGATGCTCATTCAGAATCTCCCATGAAAACCCAGAAACAAAACTATCAATACAGAGGGAAGAAAAACTAGAAGAAATTTACCAGTATGCAGTCCAAAGAATTCGTGATGACAGACAGGGTCTTAGGCCTGGGATCCTGGTGGATTCCATTTTTATTGCATCCTCATGGGAGTTTTCCAACACTTGTCTATTGCCTCCTTCTGTGGAACAAAATGCCGTGCTTTTAAAGCACTGCACAGCGCTGAGTTGAAGACCAACAGCCAGCTGATGGCTGGGCATTTTTACTACTGAATGGCATCCCATACTGAACAGTGCAGGAGCAACAACTGCCCTCTCACCATCAGGTCCCCATCCTTTTATCAAATTGCTAAGGCAAGACTATTAACTTACTACTCGGCAGAGAAATTACTAAGGACAGCAGAATAATCACCTGAGGGATGCACGGAACTTCCAGATGGGAGGATGAGTTGTCCTGGGAGATTCCAGGGTAGAGCACTGAGAAGATTCCAGAAATTTCTAGAAGGCCCTCCATGTTTCACCATCATAGAGCCCACACCAGCCAACTCTGTTTAGGCTGAAGGCTGTTTAACACTGATGACACGGGAGCATTCTGATATTGGTGATATGAATTGGAAAAAAAAATACTTGTTCCGTAAAACCCATCTCCACCCCCAGTTAAAAGCAAGTTCCGTGTCTCCATTTCACAAGTGTTGAAGGAAGAAAACCTTATCGTGACCAGCCTGAAACAGCCACCCAGCTACTCCATGGCAGAGCAAGAGTCTGGTGCTTAATTTCTGCCAAAAGTAACGCTTTTTATTTTTATGCAAGTTCTTTATTTCTTCTGGTTTCTCAGTGGAGCAGATTTCAGTGGAGAGAGAAACCTGTCGAGGTATATTGGAAGTCTGGGGAGAGGGAAGAAATGATCTTTCTAGCGCAGGAGATTAACAGTTTTAGTCGTGCCCGAGCACCTGATGCCACAGCTGTTTCTATAACCTGACTAGAGTCCAGTGCTTGTCATGGGATGAACGCGTGACCTTCCAAGTGAAAAGTATTTGCTCTCTGTTACTTCACAAGAGGAAATATTCAGAGACTGGGGGTGCAGCTCTGCAAAGTGCTTGGCATGCATCCAGGAGGACCTGAGTTCAATTCCTGAAGCTCAGGAAGGAATGAGCAAGGTCACATGAGCTCACGACTCCAGTACTGGGAAGACAGAGATGGAGACAGGCTGATCCCTGGCTCTCACTAGCCCACCGGCCTACTCTAACCAATGAGCTGCAGGCCAAAGAGACATTATTTTGAAAAATAAAAATGTAGACATCCCTTAGTGTCAACATCCAAGATTGTCCTCTGGCTTCCACACGTACATAAGCACACACGGATACACACAAAACATGGTTCACAGTGTGTTAGTCAACTTGTACTGCTACAACTAAATATTCATCCTTCTGGAGAATGAGAAAGAGAAAGTATGCTGTGCTCTCAAACTAGCTTTTATTTGTATAGTGTCCTATGTTGTCTTCAACGTGTGTGTGTGTGTGTCTGTATGTATGTATGTATGTATGTATGTATGTATGTATGTATGTAAGTATGTATGTGTTTGTGCATGCATGTGCATGCACCTGAGTACACACAAGTTCTAAGGATTCAAACTCAGATTCTCACACCAGTGCAGCCCTTGGTGAACTTTGGGAGTTTATAGCCAGGTCATGCTTCCTGTTTTCTCTCTGCTTCTGGGGAGTGGATGAGAGTGGGACCAGCCCTGCCTGTTAACCCTCTTCCCCATCTCCACAGACTTTATCTAGCCCTCTGGAACTTAAGCCAAAATATATTTTCTCACTTTAGTTACTTCTTGTCAGGGTGTTTTATCACAGCACCAGAAAAGAGACTAATACAAATAACGAAGGTGTTATCTGGTACAAAACCTGTATAGAAAATCCCAAGTCCTGTGAGCTCACAAGTACAACAGCCATGGCAGTCCCAGAATTCAGCCTTCTGCACAACAGCTCAGCCCCTCCTCCAGTCCTTCCATTCTTTCTGATCACATTTTCACTGTGTCCCCTCAGCCTTGGAGGGCTTAGGACAGGGATTCCAGCTCTTATTTGTTGCAGATAGATTTCCACCTACCAGTTTGAGAGTCCCTGGGATGTACTGGCTATCACATGTTGGTCACCGATACAAGTAAGAGAGAGAGTCTGAAGAGGATGTTGAAACTCAAGGAACTCCAGCTTCTTCATCCTTACCTGTTAGAGAGAGAATATCACATATGATGCTATTAATTGTGTGTGTGTATGTCTGAGAGAGAGAGAGAGAGAGAGAGAGAGAGAGAGAGAGAGATGTCCCACAAGCTTCCTGAGTCTCCTGACTCCGCCTTCCATCCTGTGATATGGACGTGCATGTGTGCATGTTACAGATGAGCACAACCATGCTTAGCTTAATGTGGGTTGTGGGGATTCGAACCCAGGTTCTTACACCAGGGCAGCAAGTACCTCTACACCCTGAGTCATCTCTCCAGACAATACAATTAACTTCATGTCTGGTACTTTATAGCCACCCAGCAAGGACTAGCGGATATAGTCGTTTTTAAACTCTGCTCCGACACGGACTATTCAGACATGTAATAAGTACTCTATAATTATTTTTAGTAAGTAAATAAATGAACTAATGAACTTAACACTATCTCAAACGCGATGGTTATTAACTTGAAGTGCCTAATAAAGAAAACCCTTGACTAATCTCAGAAATTAACATTTGTTTCCACAACATTGGTTTAAAAAAAAAAACAAACACTGGGACCTTTTGTCATTAAACAGCTGATGTTGGTAAAGGCAGATCCTGCCTTAACAATGAGTGAACGGGGGAAAGATACAATGAAAGGCATTGGGAGAGGCTGGCTTGGGTTTTTGTTCTGTTTTACAAGTGCCAGGTAGGCACTCTGCTGCTGAACCCCATGCCCAGTCCTGGGTATGTCAACAGCTCTCACTCGGAAGCTATGGCTGCCCTCGAACTCACAGTCCCACCCCACCCCCTCCGACCACTGCTGATGTTCTTGAGACAGGTTTTGGTAAAGATTATTTCAAAAACAATAAAAATATTTCATCCATCCATTCACTGCCTTTTGAGAATGATCAAGTTCTCAAACAGATGCCCCATGCCAGATCCCGGGACCCTTCAGTGCCATTATGGCCCTACTATCTAGAACCCTGGGCAAGCCTCTTTGCCTTGTGATGCTGTTGTGAGGATGCTGTAGGGATCCAAGGCAGTCATGGTTTAAGAATGATGTCCTTGTTGTTCTGAAACCATGCATTTCAATCCTGAGTGCCCCAGGGTCTCACCTACAGTTCTGAAGAGTCCTGGAAACAGTAACCGGAGCAGAACAGCTGCTGACATCATGACATCAGCAGCACGGATGTGGGCAGAAGAGACTGGTGGGCTCCTACTCTTGCTGTTTTACTAGACACATAATTTTGGCTAAATGTCTGAAAGGGAATACATCAGCTTCTGCATCAGTGAAATGGGGTGATGATGTCATCTTTATGGGGTCATTAAGAAGACTAAATATGCTAATATATGCAAAGTACCTAGTGAATAGGAACCACAACCATCACAAGCTCTCTGACACACATCTCCATTTCAGTCTTATTTGTCCTCTGTGTTTATATTTCTCCACCTGTGACCTCAAATGACCAACCTCTCCTCGTCTGTTCAATCTCTTTTCCCTAAACTTTCCATTCAGAGGCCCTGAGCTCTATTCTCTGCACACACACACACATCTCTCCAGTGAGATTTATCTGATTAAACAGAAAGCCGCATTGAAGGTAATAAGAGCCGTCCGCTCTCCCGGCTGAGGCTGACTCGTGGTGTGCATGCTGATGATACGAGGCCTGCTAAGAGCTTGGACCCAGCCACGGCAGCAGCCCTGCCCTGTCCCCTGACCTCTGAAGAGTTCCCTGAATTCTTGTATCCCTGTCTTATCCAGGATCACTTAACACCCACCCCACACCAATCTATACCCCACCCCAGCCCTGTAGTCATATACACAAGGAAGGTCAGAGCCAAGAGAAGTACTTGATGTAGAATTATAATTAGTGACATAAGGTATCCAAAATATGAGACCTATCCACAGACATGGGGTTTGACCATGGCAAGCAGCCCTGTCCATGAATATTCCAGAAATAAGAAGGAATGCTTTCTACTTCCTTGCCCCGGATTTTCCCAGGGAAGATTAAGAATTTGGACTGCAGAGATGACTTGGATGGCAATGTACTTACCACACAAGCCTGAGGATTTGACTCCTAGCACCCAGGAGAAACACCCAGGTGCTATGGCACACACTTGTTACCCCAATGACAGGGAGGCAGAGACAGGAGAACCCAGCCAGTCTAGCTGAAGTGATGAGTTACAGGTTCAGTGAGAAAGCGTGTCTCAAAGACAAGGTGAAGAGCAGTCGAAGAAGGCACCCAACATTGAATGCAACCTCTATATATGTACTCACATACACACATGCACACAAACACACACAAAGAATCTTCCCAAGGGTCTTACTGAAGATACCAGGGTCAGAATTTAGGGGTCAGTGGGTTGTCTGGTTGGCTAGTTGGCTGGCTGGTTGGTTGGTTGGTTGGTTAGTTGGTTGGTTGGTTGGTTAGTTGGTTGGTTGGTTGGTTTGAGACAAGATCTTACTCTGTTATCCAAATGAGCCTCAGACTCCCTATGGAGCCCCAAACTTAAAGCAATCTTCCTGACTCAGCTTCCCGAATACTGGAATCATAGCCATAAGCCAGGGATTTGTAAACTTTAGACAGATAGAATCTCCAATGGAACATGATTACTCAAATAAATTAAGCCTTATCCAGAAACTCAGGTGCACTTTATTCATTTAACAAGTGTCTCTGGGGCCCTTCCCATGCATCAGGCTCCCTGTTTCAGGAAAGCCGTGTCGACTAACCTATGAGATTATGCTCTAAGTCCTGTCCGCACAAAACCCCATTCTGAAGGGAAGGAAGACTGTAGAACTGAGGGTTGGTCTCTAACCACAGAAGAGTTGGGACTTCCATGACCTAAGCCTTGACAGTGGAGTGGGAGGAGATGAGAATAAAGAATCCATAGACATCATTTAGCAAATCCCCTATGGAGGGCCACAAGATGGAAACTGGTCAAGCCATGTGCTTAAGGCTCAGTTTCCTTATGTATAAAATAGGCTTTTTCTCCTGCAAAAATAAGATACAGCGTGTTCCGAGTGCATGGTCATTACAACCGGTGTTCATCCCATGATGTTTCCTGCCACCGAGGGAAGCTTTCTGGAAATAAGGTGAATGTGAGAGACACAGACATGCCTTTTTCAGGACTTGACAATGTCTAAGAAAATGTGGCCTGAGTAGATCAACCTGGAGGATACAGAATGCTGCAAGATGCTAGGTTCAGGGCGAGGTGAGCAAGTGAGGCTTTCTGGAATCCTTGCAAGTCATAACCTGGCACTTCCACAATCAGGAGAGAGAGAGAGAGAAAGAGAGAGAGAGAGACAGAGACAGAGAGAGAGACAGAGAGACAGAGAGACAGAGACAGAGAGAGAGACAGAGAGAGACAGAGAGACAGAGACAGAGACAGAGACAGAGAGAGACAGAGACAGAGAGAGACAGAGAGACAGAGAGACAGAGACAGAGAGAGACAGAGAGACAGAGAGACAGAGACAGAGAGAGACAGAGAGAGACAGAGAGAGACAGAGAGAGACAGAGAGACAGAGACAGAGACAGAGAAAGAGTCAGAGAGAGACAGAGACAGAGATCCTCCTTAAATGCTGCTAGCTCTCTCGTTGGACTCATTCTGTGGCTGGCCTCGTTCTACGGGTGTGTTCAAAGAGAGTTGGTGCATATCAGGCTGGGGAAGGCTATCGAGAGCATCAGACTGGAATTGACAACAATAAACATAACAATCTCTGAAGCATGATATCTTCCAAGGGACAGGCACAGAACTGGAAGAAATCCGAGACTCTTTGCCGCTCCCTGAACATAGACTTTTATCTCCATAGCAGAGGAGAATCACATTGAAATACGTGTGCTTCTTTCTCACGTGCAGTCATGGAAAGTAGGGTGAGGCAAAGGCATCTTGTTCCCTAAGACCCTGGGGAAAGTGAACTTAAAGCATGTGGCTGGGGCAGCCTGGAACTGCTTAGCAGATCGAAAAGTGAGAGTAAAAAAAAAAAATGCCAGGCTCTCCCCCACCCGCTTAAGCCCCTTACTGCAATCAAATAAAATCAGAACTGCACAGCTGGCCAGGGGAAGCCAGATGTTGACCTGATGATGCAACTCAAGAGAAGCTGGGGGTGACCAGTCATACCCTTGCTATGACAACCTCCAAGCTTGCTAGGACCAAAACCAGGGGCAGGAATCAGTTCAGTCCATCAAGCCAAGAACACCAGCCTGACTGAGCCACCTCTTCCCAGAAGCTCAGAAGATAGCACCTCCCCACCATCTGCCATACCCTTCATTCAAAAGCACGACTTGGACAGTGGCAGACGTCTGTCGGGTCTTTCTAAAAGTTCACAGAGGCTTAAATGACTAAAAACTCAGACTCGATGTCTCTAATCAACCAAATACTGCCTTCCTCTTCCAGCCTACCACAGGAGTCTGATGAGACCATCTAAGCCAGATGGCAACTTCCTCTCCTAAAAGCTGCAGAGCCTCAGCAATTCTGTCCCTGAACAATCAGTAGCCAGGGGAGAAGCTGAGGAGAGGATTGGGTGGGGAACGTGTTTGCATAGCAAGCCTGAGTTCAATCCCCAGAAGCCACATTAAGAAGCTGAGAGAGGCAATATACAACTATAATCCCAGAGCTGGGCAAGTGGGGACAGGGAGACCCCTGGGGCTTGCTGGCCAGTCACCATGGCCTCATTAGTAAGTTCTAAGTTCATCAGTGAGAGACCCTGTCTCAAAAGAACAAGCAGAGAACAATTAAGGATGACATCAATGCTAGACTTCCATCCATGTACACATGGACACATGTGCACATGCACTTGCACAGACACAAAGAATGAGAGAGGGGTGGGGGAGAGGGAGAGAAGGGAGAGAGAGAGAGAGAGAGAGAGAGAGAGAGAGAGAGAGAGAGAGAGAGAGAGAGGCAGAAGGAAAGAAGACTGTTTCATTTGATGACAATGGGCCATCGCCTTGTGCTAGGCACTAAAGGAGACATTCATATGGGAAATTATTCTGGTTGGCAGTGACATGTTTATTTACACACCCCACAAGCACACACCTGATGCACATAGTAGGTATGTGTTAATAAACCAGAAGGCAGACCAGGCTGACCTGTAACCGAGATCCACCTACCTCTGGTTCCCAGGTGCTGAGATCAAAGATATACACTACAGTGCCAGGCTATATGCACTAATTTTCATGGGTTCTAGGGATTCAAGCTCAGGTCCTCACCTTTGCATAGCAAGCACTTTACCCACTGAGCCATCTCCCCAGCCCCTGCCTCCTTTAACTTTAGACCCACCACAAAGACATAGATCATGGGTTCCATCCTTGCCACTCCAACCTGTGTAGTATTTCACCCTCATCTCTTGCCCTCTTGCATTCTTGCCCTCTTGCCCCTCTCCTCTCTCTCTCTCTCTCTCTCTCTCTCTCTCTCTCTCTCTCTCTCTCTCTCTCTCTCTCTCCCTCCCTCCCTCCCTCCCCCCTCTCTCTCTTTCTTTCTGCTTCCCAAATTCTTGAACCTCTAAACTAGATAAGCTGTTTCTTCCACCCAACACTCTTCCTCCAGTGTCTTCAAGACAACCCACACCAGCTTAGATGACTGAGCACAAATGTTGTCCTACCCACAATCCCTCTTGCCTGCCCCACTCTCACAACTGAATTGAGTGCCCAACCTCTACAATCACCAGTCTCTTGGTTGCAGACATTAATCACCCTAGACACTTCCACCCTCGGGCTATCCTTTTCCTTGCATTCTTCCTGCTCCCCTTTTCTCCTCCAGTTTCCAGAATCCTTTTCTCAGTTACCTGGATCCTCTTGATTTCTCTCCTCCACTACCCTAAATCCTTGTCACTTTCCCTGTCCTTACCTCTAGACTTCCCCTGCATGGAGCATTGTGAGGACTTCCCTCTGCTAATCTGGAGGGGTTCTTGGTAGCATTGTGCTACATATGGTGTAGTGGAAGTTACCATGTCCTAGCCAGCCCTAGCTTATTGAAAATTCAGATTCATACTCCTTATTCCCTGGAGAATGAGACTCTAAATATCAGTCTGGCCTTTCTTTCTGACCCCCAGAACTCATTTCTTGAGAAATGAGTTGGCCCTGGGCAGACAGATATCTTCATACTGAATGGGAATAGAACCAGTATGTATCCATCTCCCAAAGGAGATGGGACCAGCTCCCACTTACAAGATGGTGCTTCCAGGCTTCAGACTCCTCTCAAATTATGCTATGCCTCATTCCAGATCATAGGGACTTAAATATCATGAGGAAAAGTAACTCACTCAAGGTCCCATGTCCTTTCATTGCCCTGCCTTGCAGCTGAACACTATCCCTAAGCCTTTCCATGGAGTCCTAGTTTTCTCTCTGCTGCTGTGATAAACACCAATCATCAAAATAAAAAGAAAGCAAATTGCTCGTTTGGCTTCTAGATTACAGTATGTTAGCAAAGGAAGCCAGGGTAGGAATTCCCGTAGAAACTTAAAGTCAAGACTTGAAGCAGAGGCCATAGAGGAACACTGCTTACTGTCTTGCTCCCCCTGGCTTTCTCTGTTCACTTTCTTATACAACCCAGGATCACTTGCCGAAGGGTAGCACTATCCATTATAGGCTGGGCCCTTCCGTATTGATCATTAATAAAGAAAATTCCCCACATACACACCTATGGGCCAATATGAGGGTGAAAATTCCACAATCGAAATTCCTTTTTCTCAGGTGACTCTAGTTTGTATCAAGTTGGCAAAAGTGAACCAAACAGATACAAGCGGTATCTGTCATGTTGGAAGTCACAACTGAGGCCCTTAAGGCCCTTGGAAGACACATCCCCTGAACAGAAGATAACAGATTCCCTATGTTCTGTTTTAAAAGAAAAAATGTATCTACTGCCAAAACGGTCTGTCATTTAGTATTCATTAAATTTATCTCTGGGCTGGAGAGATGACTCAGCAGTGAAGAGCTCTTCCTGCTCTTGACGAGGACCCTAATTCAATTCCAAGCACCCATATTAGACAGCTCAGAAATGCCTATAACCCCAGCTGTCAGGGATCCAATGCCCTCTTCTGGATTCCCTGGGCATCTGCACTCACACACACACAAACACTCTCTCTCTCTCTCTCTCTCTCTCTCTCTCTCTCTCTCTCTCTCTCTCTAATAAAATAAATCTTAGTACTTGTATCCAGTCAGGTGCCTCATTTTCAGACTCGTTCAGCTCCTGGGTCCAGTAGGTCATGGACTCTAAGTATTTAAAGTCCCCAGAGGAAGTGACTCCAAATGCTGTGTGTTTACAGTCCACAGACGCCCAGAGCACAGATCTGAACATGGGGGAGAGGCTTAAAATAATCCTGTGCAAATTGCACTGTCCAAACAGAGGCAGAAAGGAATGAGGATTATCGGGCACAGGGAAATGGCTATTTTGGCATCAAGATGGAGCCTTTGTCTCTCGGGGAAATATTAGGAAACCTTGGAGATTTGGGGGTTATTGTTGAACACACACAATAATGTTGAATTTAGGGTTTGTTTGCTTGTTTGCATCTTGTTTGGGGGGAGCTTCCTTTTTTAAGATTGTGTGTGTGTGTGTATGTGTGTGTGTGTGTGTTGTTTGTCCACAGAGGCCAGTAGAGGATGTTGAATCCCATCCTCTCTTTTATCCAGGCAGTATCTCACTATGTTTGGACTCAAAACAACCCTCCTGCCTCACCGTCTCAAGCCCTTAGATTGTAGGAGTGTACCACCATAACTAACTTGAACCATTATTGAACTCTAACTCTCTCTCTCTCTCTCTCTCTCTCTCTCTCTCTCTCTCTCTCTCTCTTTCTCCTGCTCTCACCATCTCAGAGACAGTCATCACTAAGTCTGTGTGCATCTGTAATGCTTCCAACATAACCACAGCATCTCCCCCTGTCGGTGAGGACATCCCCAGGCTGTGGACACTGGCAAGCAGCCCAGGCGCCACTACACAAAGGTCGCCCCTTTACGTTTAGTTGTCATTGTACCGACTGATATGGTCCCTATCCTTGACACAACTTAGAATCACCCAATAGAGAGAATCTCAAAGGAGGCCTTGCTTCCTTCAAACTGCTCTATAGGTGAGCCAATGAGACATTTTTCTTGATTAATGATCAAGGTGGAACGGTCCAGCTCATCATGGGTAGTGCCACCCTGGGCAGGTGGTCCTGGAGTGTATAAGAAAGCAAGCCATGGAGAGCAAGCCACTAGGCAGTATTCCTCTGTGACTTTCCCTCTTGTTACTTGCTAGCCTCACTACTGGAATGACAATAGCAGAGCTGACCCGGGAGACATTACTACATTATCCATTACAATGCACAGTAAAACAAAACTGTGTAATACAGGCAGCAACCATTGTCAACATTCATCCATCCCTGTGCACACTGCACTCCACAGGACTACAAATGGCCCAACCTTCACAGATACAGGTAACCCCATGTTTGCACACACCAAGCTCTGTGACATTACCTGCTCCACCCCTGCACTCTAATCTCTGCTCACAGCTGTTACAAAACCTCCACTGGGATACATGACATTCATCAGCACAGCAGAAGCAGATCCATCCCAGGACTCCAGTTGCACCCCTAACCACACACAAATAATAACAAAAGTATGTCTGTTCCATCTCATCTGTTCACTACAGCCCTTGGAGAACTGAATAGAGCATGCCCAGAGCCTGAGCAAGGATGCTTGGGAAAATCCCAGCATACCTTGCAAATCTCCTAAGAAACACCAGACTATGTCTGTGTTTTTATACTGTGTATAATAGTCTAATTACTTTTAAATTGTTAACCCATGTACCAATATTTACGAACACTTCCTATTAGCAGGAATATTTGATTAATTAATGGGTGTCTCGATCATCAGTCAGTCACCATGAAATCATTGAGCACCAATTAAGTTTGAGACATCAGGGTAGACACCTAGGGGATTAGAGAACAAACAATGAATAAATAAAGAAAATCATGTGATCTCTGCTCTTGGATATAACCAGATATAACAAACTTCCAAAATAAACAGTAGGGACTGGCTAGATTGCTCAGTGGGTAAAGACACGTGTTAACAAGTGTGACGACCAGAGTTCTATCTTGGTGGACAAGAAAAATTATTCCTTCATGTTGTCATCTAATTACCATATATATGCACATACACACACACACACACTCACATGCATGCACGAGTACGAACACAGGACTATCACATACCATCACACATATGCACACGCACACATGACTATCACACACATACACTCTAACACACAGACACTTACAGGCACACATGCACACACACACACACAGAATTATCACACACATGACTATCACACTTGCGCACATGCACACACACTCACACTCTGTGTTTCCTCCATGTTTGAAGACCTACAAGCTTCTCCCAGGGGAGCACATGGATCCCTCCATCTGCTCAGTGAAGATGTAGAATTCAGACCTCTTAGGGACCCAAAGCAACCCAGGTGATCATTCCTCGACCCTTACTTATGCTTCCAACTGTGATTCTATTGAAATCTGGGCACCCTGGGGACATAGCTTAGACATTACTAGCCTACCTCATTAGAGAAGAGATGACTGACATAAATACCTTGGGACATCATGGGACACTTGGTTTCCAACCTCCCAACTCCTGGTACTAAGGGGTTCCAGGTACCTACCTGGCACTGATTAACTCTGGAACCTGGGTTAGAACCTCCCCACATCCCTTTTTTTAATCAGTAAAATGTGATTTATTAAAGGCATCTTGGCATATACTTTAATCACAGGGTTAAGAAAAGTATTCAGAAAGAACAACACACCCACAATGTGAATATGGACTTCTCAAAAAGTCATCTCAGTTTTTTCTTCTGTTTTTTTTTGGGGGGGGAGGGAGGTGCTATGTGGCACAAGATCGATTCAAACTTATGGCCACTCTCTTGCCTCAGCCTCTGGAGTGCTGAGGTCATAGGTGTGTACTACCTCCAGTTTCTGATGGTAGATTTCTTTTTTGGTTTTGTTTTATGTTTATTTATGAAGTATGTATACAGTATTCTGCCTGCATGTATGCCTACATGCCAGAAGAAAGCACCATATCTTATTACAGATGGTTGTGAGCCACCATGTGGTTGCTGGGAATTGAACTCAGGACCTCTAGGAGAACAACCAGCACTCTTAACCTCTGAGCCATCTCTCCAGCCCTCTAAGGGGGGATTTCTAAAATACTTGTTTTGTAGTATAGATACCCATGTGCATAAGTGTGTGGGCCTGCTAAAATGGTGGTGATGAACTTGTATTTCCTGCTAAACATGGTGGGAGTGAATTTGTATCTCCAAACTCATTTTACCTTGGCAACTTTGTATCTATTTACTTATTTTTACAATAGCTGATTCTGAAGAGAACTTTAAAGGAAATGGCTACTTTTTCTCTGAGATCCTTTAATAGCCCACATACCTGCAAGAAGACAGGTACCCAAAGAACAACTGAGTCAGTCAGAAGGACCCTCCAGTGTTCTCCTCAGGGAGACCCAGACCCAACCTCTCAGCCTCCTCTCCCAAGGAGATCCAGCAGCCTCTGTGATGACTCATGATAGCAGACACTGTGAGGAGTTGGAGACTTCTCAGTCTCAGTCAGACAGTGGCTGTCTGCCAGGCCCCAGGCTGGCTTCCAGTGTGGCTGAATAAACACTGTGGCCCGTGCCTTCCGCCTTAAAAGGAGCTCAAGCTCAGAGTACTCCCTGTCTTACGTGGCTGAACAAGGCTGTGCTTCTTCAACCTTGTGCTTCTCTCTTCTTAGCCTTGCTGCTTCCAAAGAGGCTGACGCTGCCCGCTCTGCACCCAAGCCTATGTCACCCTCGGACTTCCTGGATAAGCTTATGGGAAGGACTTCTGGGTATGATGCCAGGATCAGACCCAACTTTAAAGGTAGGAAAACATTTCTTTCAAATTCAAAGGAAATACTCTCCCATGATACAGAGTGCTGTGAACCCCACACTACCTAAAGCAGACGTTACTAGTCAATGCAATATCTTTCCCCAACAAGTCCAGAGCCTCAGAGAATTCTACTCAATAGTACTTTTGATTTCCAGGAATCAGTAAGTGAATTAAGGTCTATGTTCCTGTGTCTAGTGACATAGACTATAATACAAGGAATGTGGGTCAAGGTTTGGCTCAAACATAAGTTTCCTCCGTGACCTGGGACAAGTCCCTCCCTTCCCTTTGTCTGGACCTCAGTTTTCACATTTCTACAAGGTTGGCTTGGCTGCATGTGCAGTCATGAGGCATGATTCTTGGGGTTTTATGATTCCTCCAAGAGTCCTAAGAAGGAGATGCCGGTGAGGAACAGGTCTACCTTGGCCTTACCCAAGGAGCCACCATTTCTGTTTGTCCAGTAAGGGACCTCCTACTCAAACCCACCTGCAGGAGACTCCCATGGACTAACAAGTAATTCTGCAAGTTCTTCTTGTAAATGACACTCATCATCCCGCACACCTACTGAAGCAGGAAGAGCACTGGCTTCTGGCTGTGAGAAAAGCAACTCAAGGAAGAAGGGTTCCTTTGGCTCACAGTCAGAAGAGATACAGTCCATCTGGTGGTAAAGACCTGGCAACAGGGCTGAACGAGGAAGCAGAGATTCTATGGAGTCTGTCTCCCTTTCTTCTCTTTGGACAGTCCAGGATGGAAGCCCACAGTATAAGGCTGCCCACATTCAGGAAGGGTCTTCCCAGTCAGGGATCAGGTATCACCAGGTAAAGACAGTGGATAAGAAGACCCACTGGCTTCTATGAACAGAGATCTCTCCCCTTACCCCGAGTCAGTAGACACATACATACATACATACATACATACATACATACATACATACATACCCTTACAAGGTTCACTCTTCCTTTGTTCCTGCCCATGACAGGAGTTAAGTCTGAGGTTTTATGTGAAATCTTTGAAACAGACATAAAATAATGTCTCTTGTGACCACCACTGGCTAAGCCAAATCCATTCTGGCAGAGGGGGGTATGAACTTTAGCCACAAGGCTGTACCAATTGCCTTCAGCTGGAAGCTTTTAGGAATTCAGTCCACCACGCCCTCTGGTGGCCTCTCTCAGCACTCCACCCTATCACGGTCTGGTTTCTCTGGGATTCATTTTGTCAAATGTCACCTAAAAGAGCCTTACTTCCCTCCTTCATTTAGCCCAAGATTCGGGTTTTTCTTTTTATTAGTCTTATACTACATAGATGCTCCAAAGAATTACCTTCACGGTTCAAGGACTATTCTTTCTATATACTACCCCACTTCACACACAGAAGGCCCTTAGGAAGCTTTTATACCCCAGGCTAACCTCCTGCCTCAGCCTCTTGAGTGCTGAGATTACAGCATGTACTTCCATGCCCCTCTGAAAATCTTACTCAGAACACTCAAGTCACAAATATACAGGACTAGATAATCCTTTAGACTTCCTACTCCACACTGGCTCCCCCTTCCACCTACCCCTAGCTAGACACAAGGAGTATCTCAGGTTCGGCTCCCACACAGAAACTAGGAAAAGGACTTTGCTCCCCTCCCTTAAGCTTAAAGCAGAAAGGCAACCCTACCATACCCAGCCTCCTCTCCTTTTCCTTCTTCAGACTCAAGTAAGACTCCCCAAAGCTCAGCATTCTCAAAATGACCACGTGTCTCAAACTCCAAAAAGCCTACACACACACACACACACACACACACACACACACACACACAGAGGCATGCACACACACATGCATGCACACACATGCATGCATGCATGCATGTACACATGCATGCACACACATGTGCGTGCACATACATACACACACATGTGCATGCACACACACATGCATGCACACACATACACACATGTATACACACACATGCATGCACACACATACACACATGTATACACACACGCATGCATACACACGTGTATGCACACACATACATGCACACACACGCATGCACACACACATACACACACATGCATGCATACACACATACACACACACACACAGTTTGAAACCTCAACATTTATCCTCTCAACAGCTTGCCTATGCAACATGCTTCTGGCCATCCTGAAGTCCGAGGTGGCCAACAACTACAAGCACCTTGGTCCACAGAACACACAGTTCCCATCTAAGGTAGAAGGAAACTGCAGCGCTAAGACTATTTATCCAGCCTGTGGTCCCCGAGAGATCTCTTCCTGGGACTGAGCCTCTGTCTCGGCATCCAAAGGTAGATAGACGCAAAAAGGACCAGCCCCTCCCAGCTCTGAGGCTTGGCCTTGGCCAGGGCTTTGTGTGTTGCAGTGGCTTCCAGGATCAGGGGCATAGCCCAGTGCAAACATACACAAAAGCGAAATTAAACTTTAATATTTAATGAAATATATACATTATCCGGCTGCCAACGGCAACCGGGTTGTAATTTTCTCAAGATAATTTAATTTCGGATTTATATCCATGAACCACACCTCCCCGTGGGGTCTTTCTGGCTGGCACCCTCTCACACTCGTTCATCAGCATCTCATTTCTATGGGAGTCACGGTGCCGGCTGCACGAAGCCCTGTGCGCGTCACCTCCCGGCATGAGCAGTAACTCTTCGGGGCATCTAAATGATAGGAAGCGAAATAAAAAGAAAACTGTGGTTCTGGGGGTGAATGAATGAGGGAAATAAACCTCTGTTTAGGTGACCCTAACAAAGCAGTAATTCACCCAGCGCAGACAAACAATATGCACAGTTACCCAGTGATGGATGCACTGGATTTTGAAGGGGGCTGTGATCCTTCCCAGCAACCTCCAAATCTAGCTATGAATTCAGATCACCCAGGTGGCTTGTTAAGCAACAGACCTTGTGCGAAGTCACTGCTAAGGGCTGAGCCAAGAGCTCTGCAATTTTTGTTCTGTTTTGGTTTGGTTTTAGTTGGCTTTGTTCTGTTTTGTTTTGTTTTGTTGTTTTGTGAGGCAGCAGTCTCACCCAGGAGCCCATGCTCACCTCAGACTTCTGGCCTTCCTGTGCCAGCTTCTTGGATATTAAGATTACAAGCATGAACCACCACACCTCATGCCCTCTGAGACTGAAATTCGTCAGATGGCTTCAGCCATGCGCAAGTCAGGAAAACAAGGACCCAGCTTCGCTAGTCCATAACTAAGCTATAAGCCTGCTTTCCTGAAAGGACGGTTGTTAGAGCTAAGACGGACTGTCTGGCTTCCCTCATTGGTTTCTGACTCCACTCAGGTTGTCCCCTGACCATCTCTTTACCACCCTTCCCTTATCCTTTAAATGTCCATCCTTCACTCCTAATATTCTCTGGAAACCCCCTCCTTTTTCCTTGTCTTAGGAATTGGTTCATTAGAGAAGGAAATGCAGATGTCTCAGGAGGCCAGAGGCAGACTCACTTTCAAGAAGGATGGGGGCGGGGCTAGCGGAACATCTCAGGGGTGGAGTTTTTGCCTAGCATGGGCTAGGTCCTGATTTTCATCTTTAGCCCTGGATAACAAGGAAACGGAGGAGGAGGAGGAGGAGGAGGAGGAGGAGGAGGAGGAGGAGGAGGAGGAGGAGGAGGAGGAGGAGGAGGAGGAGAAAGGATGAGTCCCTCTAATGAGAAATACCTCACCCTTCCCTGGGATTTCCTACCCACTGTCTTACTGTAACCTCATGTGTCCATAAAAGCTCTTGCCCCTCCCTGAGCCCTTGAAGGTGGATATTTGAGATTTCCTTACTATTTCTCTAGACCAGCCTTGAATAAATTTGCTTCCAAAAAATGAGGAGGGGAGGAGGAGAAGGAGGAAGAAGAAGAGGATTATGATGACAATGATGATAATGGTGGTGGTGGTGATGATGGTGGTGGTGATGATGATGATATAATAATGTCCAGCCTTCTCTCCAAACTACTGGGAGGAATCAAGATTCAGAAAATAGAAGAGGCTACCCTGAGCCCCATTCGAGGTTGAGGCTGCCATGTACGCCAGAGGCTGACACTCACTGCTTTGAGGGGAAACCTGGATTTCTCCTATCCATCAAGCCTTCTAAGAGAAAGGAAAGCTTAGCTGAGTTTATATGTGGACTACTTTCTGGGGATGAACATGATGGTTTGGGTACCAAAGCACATAAAGTTATCCACTCTCTTCTTTCTACAATTGCAAAACTTTGGTTCCAGTCCCAACTGGACTGCCTTCGGACCCCAGATGAATGACTAAAACAAACTGTGCTCTCTTGAGAAGTGGGGACAACCATGTTCTTCCTGTCTTAGTAACTCCTGCTTTCAACAAGAGACAAACCCTGAAGGCAGTTATAGATTAAAACCCTTCAAGTGAAGGTCTATGACCTATCCAAGTCCTAAGCACCTTCAAGGTCGGACCAAGGTCAGCTCCTCTCCGAGGTCTTCCTTTCTTAGTCTTCAGACCTTTTCTCAGCTGAGTTCTGCTCCTTTGGTCCTTCTGGCTCATGGCCCTGCCCTCCTCTCCAGCTGTGTCATGCTTGCATATATGGAAACCCCGTGTATAATCGTCTAGAGAAGCCTAATAGACCAGGCTTGATGGCGTACTCATGGAAATCCTAGCCATCAGAAGGCTGAGGCAGAGAACCACTGGGCTACAGGATATGAGGGGTTTCCTAAAGGGGGGTAGGGAAAGCTGGTCAGATAACTCAGTTGGTAAAGTACTTGCCTTGCAAGCCTACGGACCTGAGTTCAATTCCCAGCACTCAGGTAAAACCCCTTCTAGCGCTAGGAGGTGGAGACAGATGATCCTTGGAGCTTTCTGGCCAGCTAGTCAGCCTACTGTGGTAGTTTGAATAAAGGCTCCCCACAGGCTTCTGCATACTTGGTGTTGCTGTTCGGGATTTTTAGGAGGTCGAACCTTCCTGGAGGAAGTATACGGGCCTGGGGGCTGTCTTTGAGAGTACATAGCCTGTCCCTACTTCTAGTTCTCCCTGTGTGTCTCTCTCTGTTAGTCTCTGTCTGTCTCTGTCTCCCTGTCTCCCTCTCTCTCCCTGTCTCCCTCTCTCTCCCTGTCTCCCTCTCTCTCTCTCTCTCTCTCTCTCTCTCTCTCTCTCTCTCTCTCTCTCTCTCTCTCTCTGCTTGAGGTCAAAGATGTGATCTCTTGGCTTCCTGCTCCTGTTGCCATGTTTGCCCTTGATGCCATGTCCCTCTGCCATGATGGACTCTTACCCATCTGGAATCATAAACCTAATAAGCTCTTTCATATAAATACAGTGAGGAACCCTGTCTCAAAAAGGGAGGCGGGTGGTACCTAAGGAATAATGACCAAACATACATACATGGATGTGCACACACACACGCACACACACACACACACACTCACGCATTTGTAAACACATAAATGAATACACAGTGACTCTGGATTCTGCCCCTGACTGCATAATCCTGCTTCCTCCTCCCTCTCAGCCTGCTTCCTATGGTATAGCCATTAAGAGTCAGACTGGTCGGAACTGGAACCCTGGCCTCACCATTCTCTAGCAGTGAGGCCATGGGTGACTAATAATTTGGTATCTCTGGCCCTCAGTTTCCTACCCTGCACAACCAGCCTTCTCACAGAGCTGTGGGAGGATATGGTGAGATCATACCAGTCAAGGTCTTATTGAAGCAGCTGCCATGGTAACTGCTGCCATTCACAGTGTGAAATGAAGGGTTCCAGCTTCAGCCAGGCCTCCTCAGAACAAAGTGCCAAGGCAGTGGTATTCCTTCCCTTCTTTCTTGGGCATATCAGGGCTGAAAAAAAAAAAACACATGTCCACAAAGTATTTAACAAAGGCTTGCAGACTGTCCATCAGGCTCCCCCCACATCCCACACCTGGTAATTCCCATCATCGCCCCTTCATTCTCAGTTCATAAGTTCAAGGCAAAGAACTTGCTGTTCCTTGCAATTCCCGAGATGGCCTCCAAATGTTGTAGCCATAAATATATCTCAGACACAAATTAGAAGGCACCGGTGGGGCTTGGGGAAGGGATTTCAGCCAGATGGCAGGAAGATGAATCACCCTGTGTTAATGAAGGTACAGCTTGGCTCAGCCTCCTGTGAGGTATACCTGCCCCTTACCTGGGAGCTGGGAAGTCTAGTCTGGCAGAGATGCTAAATGCAAGCGAGGGACCCCAGGCACTTAGGGATGGGGTAGATAACCAGCAGGGGGCTCCTTGGCCCTCTGGGGAGGTGTCCTTGAAGTTGGTTTTTCTACAGCCTGAGATTCAGTGGACGCTCGCTCTCTCTTGATTGGCAGGTCCTCCTGTGAACGTGAGTTGCAACATCTTCATCAACAGCTTTGGTTCTATCGCCGAGACAACCATGGTGAGTACGTTACAGCAACTGCTGTTTCTGCAGTGGGTGTCTCTGCCCTAGGGATACTTCTCCTCCACACTGGATAGCCCCCAAGAAGGCACACAATTGGGTGTTTTAGTTTCTGTCCAAGTCGATGTTTTGGATAAAGGTTTAACATCTGAAGAGGGTTTAGCTGCTATAAGGTAAGCACAGGACAAGCCTTCAGAATTACAAGAACAAAATTATAGACTGTAATGGGGGGAGCTATGACTAAAACCATTACATCTGTGTGTATGAAGATGCCACACTGGGGCCTGTATGTGGAGGCGCATGCCTTTAATCCCAGGCTCAGGAGGCAGAGGCAGAAGGATTTCCATGAGTTTGAGACCAGCCTGGTCTACATAGTTCTAGGTCATCCAGACCTCTTGTCTCAAGACAAAAACAAAGTCACAAAAAGTTTTGAAGATTAAACAATAAGGCTGAGGTGCATGGATCAATCAGTGAAGACATCTCAAGCCTGAAGACCCGAGTTTAAGCCCAGAATCCAAGATTTAAAAAGAAAAAAATGTTATGGTGGCACAAGCTTCTAATCCCAGGACTGGCAAAAGAGGGAGTGGAGACCTGCAGGTCCCTGGGTCTGTCTTGCCAGCCAGATTAACCTAATGAGGGGCCGCAGTCTCCTGTGAGAGGCTTTGTCTCAAAAATAAGGTAGATGGCTCCAAAGGAACAGCACCAAGGTTGACTCCTGGCCTCCACACACATCCATGTGTGTTCATGTACACATACCCAAATCTCTCTCATACACACACACACATGTACATCCACCTAAATACACACACACACATATATATATATATATATGTATATCCACCTGAATACACAAACACATATATGTACATCCACCTAAATACACACACACATATATATATATATATATGTATATCCACCTGAATACACATATACACATTATACAAACATATATATGTTTGTCCACCTGAATACACACACACACACACACACACATCTGTACATCCACCTAAATGCACACACATACACACGTGTACATCCAACTGAATACACATACACACACATATATGTGCATACACCTGAATACACACACACACACACACACACACACACACACACACACATCCAGCAACAGGATAAGGATTAAATAGAAGTGTGTCTGGCTGTGGCAATGCACACCTGTAACAACAGCAGGCTATAATTCTCAGGCAGCTGAGGCAGGAGGAGAATGACTTAAAAGCCAGTCTGGGTGTCTTAGTTACTGTTTCTATGGCTATGAAGAGACATCATGACCACAGCAACTCTTATAAAGGAAAATATTTCATTGGGGCTGGCTTACAGTGTCAGAGGTTTAGTCCATTATCATCATGCCGGGAAGCATGGCAGCAACCAGACAGACATGACCGCTAGAGAAGGAGCTGAGAGTTCTACATCCAGATCAGCAAGCAGCAGAAAGAGAATGCTATACTGGGCCCGCTTGAGCATCTGAGCCCTCAGAGCCTGCCTGCCCGCAGTGACACACTTCCTCCAACAAGGCCACACCTCCTAAGAGGGCCACTCCCTATGAGCCTATGGAGGCCATTTTCCTTCAAACCACTGTACTGTGCTACATGGTAAGATCTTGTCTCAAAAATAAATCAAAAAATGAAAAACTGCTGATGACTTTCAAATTGACCCACAGACTGGAGGAAAATGCTGGTTATAGATGCTGAAGTGATAGACTGGGACCGCTGTGTTATTTGCTCTCTGTTTAATGTCTTCTGGGGTGGGGGACTCAAGGCGAAGATTGGTAAGTGTTAATAGTGATAGCCTCTGACCCACAGACTTATGGGAAATTTTGTATCTTTTTTTTCTTTTTAAAACATTTATTTTTTTTATTCTTATATGTGTAAGTGTATTTTGTTTGTATATATGTATGCTCATCATGCCCTGTGCATGCCTGGTGCCCGGGGGTGGGAGGAGCAGAAGAGGGCATCAGATCCTCTGGAACTGGAGTCACAGATGTTTGTGAGGGAACATGTGTGTGCTGGAACCAAAGCTGGGCTCCTCCGAACGATCAGCCAGGTGCTAACCACTGAACCATCTTTCCAGCCTTACGAAGTATTTTCTTTTCTTTTTTTCTGATCTTTCTGTTTTTTGTTTTTTGTTTTTTTTGTTTTTTTGTTTTTTTGGATATTGGAAATTTTGTATCTCATTCTGCTAGCATCGATGTCTTTACATTTCCTCAAGGAGTAAATACATTAGGAATTATAAAGTAGCAGTTCAAATGTTTTTCTCAGTCACTCAAAACAAAACATAAGTCAGTTGTACTCATATGGAGGGAGTTATCTAGCTTGTGAGGAAAAAATAAGAGAATACAATAAATAATTTAAAAAAATAGAATGGTCTGGAGTCAGCTTGTGAGTACACTAAGATTCAGCCAGTCCCTTTCCCAAAACCCACTCTGCCACCTCATGTCCCCAACTCACAGCCATCTGCCTCTTGTCTTCCCTGCCAAAGCTTCTTACATTTTTTCTACTCTGTGTACAGTAAACTTTTACATATCCTTTTACATGTCCCCAGTCTGTAAGTATATAAAATAAGCATGCAAATTTAATATTTACTGATAATCATAGCGATTTATCTTAAGACAATCTTTAATATGTATGTAATTTCACCATTTATTAAAGACAAAAGCAAATGTTTATACTAAAGCAATAGATGTTCTTAGTTTGCTTTTAAATAAGTAAATTAGAATTTTGTATATGTACATGGGTGTGTGTGTGTGTGTACCTGTGTGCCTGTGTGCCTATGTGCTTGTGTGTGCCTGTGCCTGTGTGATGTGTGAGTGGGTACCATCACGAGACCAGAGGAGAACACTGGGTATCTTCCTCTATTTCTCTCATCTCTCTCTACTTTGCTGCCTTGAGATAGGGTCCCTAGCTTGCCATGTGAGGTGAATTCCTGGCATCTTGATGTCTACCCAGCAGCGCTCGGGGTGCAAATGCTCATAGACTTGCCTGCTTAGTTTAAAAGGGGGAAGAGGAGTCTTACTGTGCATCTCTGGTTGGCCTGGAACTTCTTATGCTGGACCTTCCTATGTAGTCCAGGCCATACCGACCTTGAACTCACAGAGATCTGCTCGCTTCTGCTTTTGAGTGCTGGGATTCGAGGGGTACACACCCACACCAATCATTCATGCTCGGTTTTTTTAAGTGCTGGGGATTCTGATTTAGGTTCTCGTGCTTGAAAAGGACTCTTCCCTAGCCCAAGAATTTAATCCTGACCAGATGCTTGACACTGTAGGATACAGGGCATTGTCAGCATTTGCAAGAATTGGTCAATATTTTGATTCAGAATCATCTATGCCGAAAGCCATCAATATACATTACATCAATATAGTCAAAAATGGCAGATGTGTGTTTAAGACCTTTTGAGATATCGTTGGAAATTCTGCCCTAATCCCAAACCAAAACACACTCCATTTTTTTTACATAAAACTCAAGTCAGCAGTCTAAACAGCAATTTGCAAAATCAAACATTCTGACAAAACGCAATGCAAAGATACCGATTTGAAATATGCACAACCAGCAGCGATAGTAGGAAATCCTGCCTCTGCTTTCTACAATCACACCATGACTGTCTGTGCAAGCAGAAAACTTTGGGCGGGGGAGATGATGTCATTGGTACAGTGTTTACCTAGCATGCAGGATGCCCTGGATTTCATCCCCAAGACCACGTACACCGAGTGTTTGTTCACGCCTCTAATCCCAGCACTCAGGAGATGGAGACAGGAGGAGGAGGAGTTCAAGGTCACCCTGGGCTACTTGACAAGTTCAAAGCCAGCTGAGCACCTCCAGGGGCCCCTCATTGGCATTTTGGGTTCCCACTGTCACACTTAGGACTATACCAGTCTGGTTGCTTGTCCCTCCCCAGACCGTACTGGACATTTATGGCCAGCTGATGTCCTGTTTCCTGAAACGATCAACCTCCACAGCCAACACAGCAGTGCAGCTGCAGAAACTCATTCTGGTAAACAAGGAAGCAAAAGCAGATGTGCCGTCTATCCAGTCCAGATGTCGCTTGGTCCTCGACGCTTACAAACACTGGATCTGTCCTTCCATTGTAGACTTGCAATATCACTGAGCTCTTCATAGAGATCAAAGGGATCAAAATCCACTCTTTTGCAAAGAAACTTCTCTTGACCAGGTCAAGAAGGTGTGGGTGTATGTGCAAAAGACTACTTAGCTGGGAGAATCTGGCTCAGTTGGTAAAAGTGTTTGCCACACAGCATGAGGGCCAGAAATCTGTCCCCCAAAGCCCACTTTAACCCTTGTAATCTCAGTGCAGAGGAAATGGAGACAGGCAGGTCCCTGAGGCTCACTGGCAGCCGGCAGACCCTAGTCCGTGAGCCCTGGGCCACTTAAAAAAAAAAAAAAAGATAGGCCCAGACCCCGTGAGAGAGAGAGACCTCACGGCCTGGTCAGGTGGGCACTCCTGAGGCTGCAGAGCAGAAGAGACCACCAACACTGCCCACCCCTGCCCACATCCCTGGCCCAAGAGGAAACTGTATAAGGCCTCTGGGCTCCCGTGGGGGAGGACCTAGGAGCGGCAGGACCCCTGCCTGAGACACCGCCGGAACCTGAAGGAAACAGACCGATAAACAGTTCTCTGCACCCAAATCCCGTGGGAGGGAGAGCTAAACCTTCAGAGAGGCAGACAAGCCTGGGAAACAAGAAGAGACTGCTCTCTGCACATACATCTCGGACGCCAGAGGAAAACACCAAAGGCCATCTGGAATCCTGATGCACGGAAGCTCCCAGAAAGGGCGGCGCAGATCTTCCTAGTTGCTGCCGCCACAGAGAGCCCGAGGGCAGCACCCCGAGAGTGAACTTGAGCCTCAGGACCACAGGTAAGACCAACTTTTCTGCTGCAAGTGACCTGCCTGGTGAACTCAAGACACAGGCCCACAGGAACAGCTGAAGACCTGTAGAGAGGAAAAACTACACGCCCGAAAGCAGAACACTCTGTCCCCATAACTGGCTGAAAGAGAGGAAAACAGGTCTATAGCACTCCTGACACACAGGCTTATAGGACAGTCTAGCCACTGTCAGAAATAGCAGAACAAAGTAACACTAGAGATAATCTGATGGCGAGAGGCAAGTGCAGGAACCCAAGCAACAGAAACCAAGACTACATGGCATCATCGGAGCCCAATTCTCCCACCAAAACAAACATGGAATATCCAAACACACCAGAAAAGCAACATCTAGTTTCAAAATCATATTTGATCATGATGCTGGAGGATTTCAAGAAAGACTTGAAGAACTCCCTTAGAGAAACACAGGAAAACATTAATAAACAAGTAGAAGCCTACAGAAAGGAATCGCAAAAATCCCTGAAAGAATTCCAGGAAAACATAAATAAACAAGTAGAAGCCCATAGAGAGGAGACACAAAAATCCCTGAAAGAATTCCAGGAAAACACAATCAAACAGTTGAAGGAATTAAAAATGGAAATAGAAGCAATCAAGAAAGAACACATGGAAACAACCCTGGATATAGAAAACCAAAAGAAGAGACAAGGAGCTGTAGATACAAGCTTCACCAACAGAATACAAGAGATGGAAGAGAGAATCTCAGGAGCAGAAGATTCCATAGAAATCATTGACTCAACTGTCAAAGATAATGTAAAGCGGAAAAAGCTACTGGTCCAAAAAATACAGGAAATCCAGGACTCAATGAGAAGATCAAACCTAAGGATAATAGGTATAGAAGAGAGTGAAGACTCCCAGCTCAAAGGACCAGTAAATATCTTCAACAAAATCATAGAAGAAAACTTCCCTAACCTAAAAAAAGAGATACCCATAGGCATACAAGAAGCCTACAGAACTCCAAATAGATTAGACCAGAAAAGAAACACCTCCCGTCACATAATAGTCAAAACACCAAACGCACAAAATAAAGAAAGAATATTAAAAGCAGTAAAGGAAAAAGGTCAAGTAACATATAAAGGCAGACCTATCAGAATCACACCAGACTTCTCGCCAGAAACTATGAAGGCCAGAAGATCCTGGACTGATGTCATACAGACCCTAAGAGAACACAAATGCCAGCCCAGGTTACTGTATCCTGCAAAACTCTCAATTAACATAGATGGAGAAACCAAGATATTCCATGACAAAGCCAAATTTACACAATATCTTTCTCCAAATCCAGCACTACAAAGGATAATAAATGGTAAAGCCCAACATAAGGAGGCAAGCTATACCCAAGAAGAAGCAAGAAACTAATCGTCTTGGCAATAAAACAAAGAGAATGAAAGCACACAAACATAACCTCACATCCAAATATGAATATAACGGGAAGCAATAATCACTATTCCTTAATATCTCTCAACATCAATGGCCTCAACTCCCCAATAAAGAGACATAGATTAACAAACTGGATACGCAACGAGGACCCTGCATTCTGCTGCCTACAGGAAACACACCTCAGAGACAAAGACAGACACTACCTCAGAGTGAAAGGCTGGAAAACAACTTTCCAAGCAAATGGTCAGAAGAAGCAAGCTGGAGTAGCCATTCTAATATCAAATAAAATCAATTTTCAACTAAAAGTCATCAAAAAAGATAAGGAAGGACACTTCATATTCATCAAAGGAAAAATCCACCAAGATGAACTCTCAATCCTAAATATCTATGCCCCAAATAAAAGGGCACCTACATACGTAAAAGAAACCTTACTAAAGCTCAAAACACACATTGCACCTCACACAATAATAGTGGGAGATTTCAACACCCCACTCTCATCAATGGACAGATCATGGAAACAGAAATTAAACAGAGATGTAGACAGACTAAGAGAAGTCATGAGCCAAATGGACTTAACGGATATTTATAGAACATTCTATCCTAAAGCAAAAGGATATACCTTCTTCTCAGCTCCTCATGGTACTTTCTCCAAAATTGACCATATAATTGGTCAAAAAACGGGCCTCAACAGGTACAGAAAGATAGAAATAATCCCATGCGTGCTATCGGACCACCACGGCCTAAAACTGGTCTTCAATAACAATAAGGGAAGAATGCCCACATATACATGGAAATTGAACAATGCTCTACTCAATGATAACCTGGTCAAGGAAGAAATAAAGAAAGAAATTAAAAACTTTTTAGAATTTAATGAAAATGAAGGTACAACATACCCAAACTTATGGGACACAATGAAAGTTGTGCTAAGAGGAAAACTCATAGCGCTGAGTGCCTGCAGAAAGAAACAGGAAAGAGCATATGTCAGCAGCTTGACAGCACACCTAAAAGCTCTAGAACAAAAAGAAGCAAATATACCCAGGAGGAGTAGAAGGCAGGAACTAATCAAACTCAGAGCTGAAATCAACCAAGTAGAAACAAAAAGGACCATAGAAAGAATCAACAGAACCAAAAGTTGGTTCTTTGAGAAAATCAACAAGATAGATAAACCCTTAGCCAGACTAACGAGAGGACACAGAGAGTGCGTCCAAATTAACAAAATCAGAAATGAAAAGGGAGACATAACTACAGATTCAGAGGAAATTCAAAAAATCATCAGATCTTACTATAAAAACCTATATTCAACAAAACTTGAAAATCTTCAGGAAATGGACAATTTCCTAGACAGATACCAGGTACCGAAGTTAAATCAGGAACAGATAAACCAGTTAAACAACCCCATAACTCCTAAGGAAATAGAAACAGTCATTAAAGATCTCCCAACCAAAAAGAGCCCAGGTCCAGACGGGTTTAGTGCAGAATTCTATCAAACCTTCATAGAAGACCTCATACCAATATTATCCAAACTATTCCACAAAATTGAAACAGATGGATCACTACCGAATACCTTCTACGAAGCCACAATTACTCTTATACCTAAACCACACAAAGACCCAACAAAGAAAGAGAACTTCAGACCAATTTCCCTTATGAATATCGACGCAAAAATACTCAATAAAATTCTGGCAAACCGAATTCAAGAGCACATCAAAACAATCATCCACCATGATCAAGTAGGCTTCATCCCAGGCATGCAGGGATGGTTTAATATACGGAAAACCATCAATGTGATCCATTATATAAACAAACTGAAAGAACAAAACCACATGATCATTTCATTAGATGCTGAGAAAGCATTTGACAAAATTCAACACCCCTTCATGATAAAAGTCCTGGAAAGAATAGGAATTCAAGGCCCATACCTAAACATAGTAAAAGCCATATACAGCAAACCAGTCGCTAACATTAAACTAAATGGAGAGAAACTTGAAGCAATCCCACTAAAATCAGGGACTAGACAAGGCTGCCCACTCTCCCCCTACTTATTCAATATAGTTCTTGAAGTTCTAGCCAGAGCAATCAGAGAACAAAAGGAGATCAAGGGGATACAGATCGGAAAAGAAGAGGTCAAAATATCACTATTTGCAGATGATATGATAGTATATTTAAGTGATCCCAAAAGTTCCACCAGAGAACTACTAAAGCTGATAAACAACTTCAGCAAAGTGGCTGGGTATAAAATTAACTCAAATAAATCAGTTGCCTTCCTCTATACAAAAGAGAAACAAGCCGAGAAAGAAATTAGGGAAACGACACCCTTCATAATAGACCCAAATAATATAAAGTACCTCGGTGTGACTTTAACCAAGCAAGTAAAAGATCTGTACAATAAGAACTTCAAGACACTGAGGAAAGAAATTGAAGAAGACCTCAGAAGATGGAAAGATCTCCCATGCTCATGGATTGGCAGGATTAATATAGTAAAAATGGCCATTTTACCAAAAGCAATCTACAGATTCAATGCAATCCCCATCAAAATACCAATCCAATTCTTCAAAGAGTTAGACAGAACAATTTGCAAATTCATCTGGAATAACAAAAAACCCAGGATAGCTAAAACTATCCTCAACAATAAAAGGACTTCAGGGGGAATCACTATCCCTGAACTCAAGCAGTATTACAGAGCAATAGTGATAAAAACTGCATGGTATTGGTACAGACAGACAGATAGACCAATGGAATAGAATTGAAGACCCAGAAATGAACCCACACACCTATGGTCACTTGATTTTTGACAAAGGAGCCAAAACCATCCAATGGAAAAAAGATAGCATTTTCAGCAAATGGTGCTGGTTCAACTGGAGGTCAACATGTAGAAGAATGCAGATCGATCCATGCTTATCACCCTGTACAAAGCTTAAGTCCAAGTGGATCAAGGACCTCCACATCAAACCAGACACACTCAAACTAATAGAAGAAAAACTAGGGAAGCATCTGGAACACATGGGCACTGGAAAAAATTTCCTGAACAAAACACCAATGGCTTACGCTCTAAGATCAAGAATCGACAAATGGGATCTCATAAAACTGCAAAGCTTCTGTAAGGCAAAGGACACTGTGGTTAGGACAAAACGGCAACCAACAGATTGGGAAAAGATCTTTACCAATCCTACAACAGATAGAGGCCTTATATCCAAAATATACAAAGAACTCAAGAAGTTAGACCGCAGGGAAACAAATAACCCTATTAAAAAATGGGGTTCAGAGCTAAACAAAGAATTCACAGCTGAGGAATGCCGAATGGCTGAGAAACACCTAAAGAAATGTTCAACATCTTTAGTCATAAGGGAAATGCAAATCAAAACAACCCTGAGATTTCACCTCACACCAGTGAGAATGGCTAAGATCAAAAACTCAGGTGACAGCAGATGCTGGCGAGGATGCGGAGAAAGAGGAACACTCCTCCATGGTTGGTGGGGTTGCAGACTGGTACAACCATTCTGGAAATCAGTCTGGAGGTTCCTCAAAAAATTGGACATTGAACTGCCTGAGGATCCAGCTATACCTCTCTTGGGCATATACCCAAAAGATGCCCCAACATATAAAAAAGACACGTGCTCCACTATGTTCATCGCAGCCTTATTTATAATAGCCAGAAGCTGGAAAGAACCCAGATGCCCTTCAACAGAGGAATGGATACAGAAAATGTGGTACATCTACACAATGGAATATTACTCAGCTATCAAAAACAATGACTTTATGAAATTCGTAGGCAAATGGTTGGAACTGGAAAATATCATCCTGAGTGAGCTAACCCAATCACAGAAAGACATACATGGTATGCACTCATTGATAAGTGGCTATTAGCCCAAATGCTTGAATTACCCTAGATGCCTAGAACAAATGAAACTCAAGACGGATGATCAAAATGTGAATGCTTCACTCCTTCTTTAAAAGGGGAACAAGAATACCCTTCGCAGGGAAGAGAGAGGCAAAGATTAAAACAGAGACTGAAGGAACACCCATTCAGAGCCTGCCCCACATGTGGCCCATACATATACAGCCACCCAATTAGACAAGATGGATGAAGCAAAGAAGTGCAGACCGACAGGAGCCGGATGTAGATTGCTCCTGAGAGACACAGCCAGAATACAGCAAATACAGAGGCGAATGCCAGCAGCAAACCATTGAACTGAGAATAGGACCCCCGTTGAAGGAATCAGAGAAAGAACTGGAAGAGCTTGAAGGGGCTCGAGACCCCATATGTACAACAATGTCAAGCAACCAGAGCTTCCAGGGACTAAGCCACTACCTAAAGACTATACATGGACTGACCCTGGACTCCGACCTCATAGGTAGCAATGAATATCCTAGTAAGAGCACCAGTGGAAGGGGAAGCCCTGGGTCCTGCTAAGACTGAACCCCCAGTGAACTAGACTGTTGGGGGGAGGGCGACAATGGGGGGAGGGCTGGGAGGGGAACACCCATAAGGAAGGGGAGGGGGAGGGGGATGTTTGCCCGGAAACCGGGAAAGGGAATAACACTCGAAATGTATATAAGAAATACTCAAGTTAATAAAAAAAAAAAAAAAGATAGGTTGCACCTGAAGAACAACACCTGATGTTAACTCACAGCCTCTAGATGAGCATGTCAATCAAGTCATTATTTTTAATTAATTTTAATTAATTGATTAAATTTTAATAATTGATTAAACAGACCAGGGGCTGGATCACCTGCTTATGGAAATAAGCCAACTCTATAAGAAAGGACATAATCTCACACACACACACACACACACACACACACACACACACACACACACAAATATTTACATACCATTCATACATACATGCTTAAATGGTTGAGTACAAAGTGGAAACCCAACCATAGCACACATAGCTCTAAGTGGAAAACAGGAGACTGTGACTCTGGGGACAACACACAGAAGGAGCCCAAGGAAATGTCAGTGTTCAGAGCAGAATGAAGAACAGGTCGAAGCACTTCCCTTGGGATGACCCACAGGGCTCAGGCCTTGCCTATCAAGCAGGGGAGAGGCAGCCCCCACCCCCACCCCCGCCATCCCACACACTTCAGAATACTACGATACTTTTGTCATTATCTTCCTAATTATCAATATTTGCTTAATTTACTTTGCACATGACTCAGAAAGAAATCTAAAATCTCAGACCCAGAGAAAAACTTGTAGAAACTGACTGCCGTGGTGGCTTATGCCTTTAAGTCCCAACACTTGGAAAGCAGAGGCTGGGGGATCTCTGAGAGTTCAAGGCCACTTATGGAAGGTTGCACAGAACAAAACATTGTTCCAAAAGCCCAAGTGGATTTCTTTGCAGAGCCAAAGTTTCCTCTCCCTGAACTTTCCTCTTCCCTAAGAGCAGTGGTTCTCAGTCTTTCTAATGTTGCAACCCTTTAATACAGTTCCTCATGCTATGGTGACCCCAACCATAAAATTATTTTCATTACTACTTTATAACCATAATTTTGCTGCTGTTATAAACAGTAAAATAAATATCTGTGTTTTCTGATGATCTTAGGTGGCCCTGCGAAAGGGTTGTTTGACCCCTCAAAGCGGTCTTGATGCACAGGTTGAAAATTGCTGCCTTAGATCCTATCAAACAAACTTCCCTATGCATACATCCTTCCCAACCTCTCAGGATGCATTTGCAGAGCCAGCCTGGGCTCATGGTAACAGCAAGATCAGCAACTTGTTTATGAGAACCATTGAGATGCTGCTGTGTGCCAAGCAGTGAATAGAACATTCTGCTTCTGTTATCTCATTTGTACTCCCAACAACCCAGTAGGCAAGATCACTCCAAGTAAGAAGTGCAGAAACTGAGAACCAGAAACCTTAGGGTATTTACCTAAAGACGCACAGCTAGTAAGTAGCCTGGTTAGAATTTGAACTCAGATCTTTCTCACCTCAAATCTCTCCTGTACACTTGAGGTCATCCAGTTTTGTTTGTCTGATTTCATTAAGGGCATCCAAGTTGAGAGGGAGCTCACTGACTGACGGGGAATGAAATATTGCCTACCAGAAAGAGGATTCATTGCAGGATATTTGATCAAGCTGTGAACCCCAAGATTGTGTCATTTACTGGTAAAATCTGTTTCTAGTTGTGGTGTGGTTCAGCCTTAGCACACCTTTAATCCTTCTGGCTGGAATACAGACATGCCCTTAGTACACACCTTTAATCCCAAACAATGAAGGTGAAGTTAGTTTGTAGAAGGACGCACCTATGTTTGAAAGCGATATCTAATTGAGTGGCAGACAAAGTGACAAATCAGAAAAAGATTTGACAGACTAGAATACACCCAACTCACGAGGAGAGGAAAGGGAAGCTACTAGCAGTGAAGAGAGAGAGAGAGAGAGAGAGAGAGAGAGAGAGAGAGAGAGAGAGAGAGAGAGAGAGAGAGAGAAAGCAGTTTTACTGGGACAGCTGTACAGACGCAGGTTGCAGAGAGAGAAACACTAGACACAGGCAAACACAGAATGAGCTAGAGAACGAGAAGGAGCCAGAAGATTAGAACAGGTTGCCAATGTTAGTATGAGACTTAGCAGAGCAATCCAAGAGAAACAGAGAAGCCAGATTGAATCCATCAGCGAGGAGAGGAGTTTGAACCAGAACAGCTGAAATGAATAGCCAACCAGAGTTCAAAAGGAGCTAGAAAGGGTGAGTGTATTTAACAGCAAGTCTAAGAGGCTGAAAACATTCTAGGCCCAGATAAGACTTACAAAAGCTAGAAGCTTCCAGGACTAGACCTGGGTTAGCAGACTAAGGCAGTAAGCCTCCAAGACGACAATTACATCAGGTGAATATAAGATACAATTTCAAGGATTGATGTTGACCACAAATCCCCAAGACTCTACCTCTCTAGCCTCACAGAACCCAAGCATGAAGGGATTATAGCAGTGTAGATGAAGTCACCATGTCAGAACCTTGCCAGGCATCATTGGTTCCCCAGAACAGCAGGAGAGTAGTAGGTCTCTAGAAGCAACTGGAGAGCCCGATCTGAGCCTTCCCTTCCCTCCTTCTTTCCCTCCATCCCTCCCACCTTTTCCCTCTCCTTCCCTCAGGAAACCTGGCTTTATTCACCAGAATAACAGAGCCACAAGCATGGATGGGAAGAAGGACCCCAGTGGCCTCTCCCCATCCCACCAAGAGGAGGGAAAGGTCCATCTTAGCTCTCATCTAACCTTCCTAGAGCTGTCTCAGAAGGCAGAAGAAAGATGGGGGACAGGGATAAAAAGAAGAAATGGAGAAGAAACCCTTCTACAGCAATTCTATCTACAAGAGAAATATCTAGACCAGTAGTTCTCAACCTGTGGGTCACAACCCCTTTGGGGGTCACATATCAGATATCCTGCATATCAGATATTTATATTATGACTCATAACAGAAGTAAAACTATAGCTATGAAGTAGCAACTTACCTAGATCTAGAATGCAGCACGAAGCAAGGAGCTTTCCCACATGTATGTACATATGTGATTGCATTGTGTAGTACAGCAACTATGTTCCTGTGCAGGACTAGTGTACATGTGTGGATTGTGAGATTGTGGGGCCATGTAGATTAACACACATGCACATGTGTATGCAGATACCATCTTGGAACTAGACATGTAACATCAAAGATAAGTGCCTATGTGGAGTATGGCTGTGAATGTGTGTGCACTGGGCTCATATGTATACATGAAGAGAAGTGTACATTCAGCTGCACAATGTATTTTGATCTCAGTTAACGTTGTCCACCTGACATAGCTGAGAGTCTTCTGAGAACAGGGCATTGATGGATAAATTGCCTACATCGGTTTGGTCTTTGGCCATGTCTGTGAGAAGGGGACTCTTGATTGATAGAAGAGGCCCAGTCCACTATGGGTAGCACCAACCCTAGGCATCCCTGGTCTGTACAATAAAGTTAGCTAATCATGAGCTTGTGAGCAAGTAAGCAAGCAGCACTCTCCCTGGTGTTCTGTTCAAGTCCCTGCCTAGAGTTCCTGTCATGACTTCCTTCAATGATGGACTGTGGCCTGGAAGTCTAAGCTGAAATAAACCCTTTCTTCCCCTAAGTTGATTATGATCAAAGTGTTCTATCACAGTACAGAAAAAAACTAGATATTCTGCCACCATGAAACACCTCTGAGTTATGGTTCCCTCTGTCTCTCAGAGTGGATCACAAGCTCACATGCAAGTCTTCTGCAGTTGCTACAGAAGTACAAGATATCATCAACCACTGAGCTATCGACCAAGGAATCCAACATAGAAACATAAAAAGATAGCTTTCTGCTTGTTTTTGTTTGCTGTCCTGGCTCTATCCTTGTGTTCTTAACTCCCCACTCACAGCCCTATGGGTGCTAAGTGTGACATTGAGTTCTAGGGCTGTGGCTCTGTTCAACTTCTCTTAGGCTAGACCTTCCCAGGGTGAGGAATCCACCATGTATGTCTTCAATCAACAAAAGATCATTTCTTCCTCATCCAGAGTCTGTTGTAGACCAGAAGACTCTCTGGGGCTCTGGTCCTCAGGTACCAGCTCAACACTCTGTTTCCATATCAACACATATAGCCAGGGAAGGTGTGATATATGGCAAGGCTGCACACTGCTGTATTCCTCAGCAAAATGTCATAGAGTGGGCTGCCCAAGCATTAGTGATTGACCCAATTTGTCAACTGTAACAGAATTTGTAACAATTCTGGAGACGACAATCCAAGGTCAAGGTGCCATCAGAATTAGTTTCTAGTGAGACAGAGCTACGTTCTGCTATGTCATTTCAGGTCTTCTTCCCTCCAAAAAGTGAGGGGACAGGAAATGAAAGAGAGAGACACAAAAGAGGGCAGAAAGGGGGCTATAGGAAGATGAGAAGATAGGATAGAGGAGAAGAGAGGGAAAGGGGAAGATAAGAGAGGAGAGAGGGACCTGGTGTCTCTTCCACCCTTTTAAAAGCTTTATTGTATTTGTTTGTTTTTTGTTTTGTTTAATGATTGTGTGTGTTCACACACATGTGCCACGTTGCACATGTGAAAGCCAGAGGACATTTTTTAACAATAGATTCTCTTCTCCCACCTTTATGTAGTCTCCAAGAATTGAACCCAAATCCTTAGACTTAGGCAGCAAAGGACTTACCCAATGAGCCATCCTTTCAGCCCACTTATTCTTTTGAGACAGAGACTTTCACTAACCCTGGAGTTCACCAGTTCTGCTAGATTGGCTGGCCAGCAAGCCCCAGGGATCGTCCTGTCTCCAAACCCTAGCGCTGTACATACCACCACACCCGACACTCTATGTGGGTGCTGGGAATTAAACTTAAGTCCTTGTACTTATGCAGCAAGCACCTCCTCCACTGAGCAATCCTCCACCAAGCGATCTCTCCAGCTCCGGGTGCACCTTTTGAAAATATTTTGAGAGATATTGTTATCCGGCCCCCTTATAGTGAAGCCTTCATCACCTGCTTGCCCGCAATGGCGATCATTTCTCTTCATTCTTCATACAGGATATTATTAAACTTCTTATCATAGCCAAATCTGATTTTCAAAATGGTACTTTGCTGTCACTTTTAATTTGCACTCTCAAGTCTCAGCAAATCTGAGTCTCCTGTATAGTGATTGAATATTTTGAATAATATACAGATTTCTCTCTGTGTGTCTCTCTGTCTCTCTCTGTACCTCTGTCTCTCTGTGTGTCTCTCTGTCTCTCTGTCTCTCTGTCTCTGTGTGTGTCTCTCTGTCTCTCTGTCTCTCTGTCTCTGTGTGTGTCTATGTGTGTCTCTCTGTCTGTCTCTCTGTTGCTGTCTGTATGTGTGAGTGTGTGTATGTGTGTTCATGCATACATACCCTATCACTCTCTGCCTTATTCTTTTGAGACAAGTTCTCTCATTAAACCTGGAGTTGGCCATTTTCCAACAAGGCTGGCCAGCAAATCCCAGGGACTCTCCTGTTCCCATCTGCAACTGGACTAGGGTTGCAGGCATGCATGTCCACACCTGGATTCTTATGCATGTGTCGGGGACTCGAAATTAGGTCTTCATGCTTGTGCAGCATTGAGTATTCTTACTTGCAGAGCCTTGGATTTCTTTCTTTTTTTTCATCTGTAACTTTCTAATCTACTTTGTCTAGGTTTCTGTGAGTATTTATTTCTTGGTTGCTTAACTCGTTCTTTTGCTGTTGAGTAGCAAGGACTTCAATACCTTTGGTGTATGTTTTGTTTTGTGTTTTTTAAGACAGAGTCTTATGTATTTTAGGCTGCCCTCTAATTCCTAACTAAGATGGCCTTAAGCTCCTGATCCCCCTGCCTCCATCTCCAAAGTGCTAGGATTACAAGATTAGGCCACCACAACTTGTTCCTAACACCATTTTTAAAGAAGCCACTGTTTGGTTTTGGTTTTGATTTTGACACAGGGTCTCACTATGCAACCAGTACTCCCCTGGAACGTGCTAAGTAGACCAACCTGGCTTTGAACTCACAAATATCCTTCTATCTCTGCTTCCTCGGTGGTGGGATTAAAAGTATATGTGTCACCATGCACAGGCTTTTCCACTAGCTTGAAATACTGTCTTTCTCATAAATTGAATTCTACTTACACAATTCCTAGCCTCATGTCTCCATCCTTCTCCTTCTCCTGTCTTGTCTCTACAGCAGTACCATACCTTAGATCACTGTGAAACTCCATAGTCATGTCTGGTAAAGTCCTCTCTTGTTCTCTTACAAGAGCCATCCTGTCTGTTGAAACTCTAAAACATCCTATTTTTGCTTCTATATACACTACATTCTTTATGGTAATAGAAAGGACACAGGAACAAATATCTAGGAAAAGGAATTGAGATGGGAGGAGGGGGGGTCAAGGTTCACAAGGTGACAAAAGAGAGCAAAGCATAAAGCCAGGAGGAAAGCACAAGTTGGATGTGAGGCCTCTAGGGTGTTTCAGAGGCTCTACAGACAGGATGGGTCTTCCAGGAACTTTGTCTCTGGGACATCTAGTCAATCAGTGAGAGTTACCAGGGAGAGAAGGGCTACGCGACTCTAAAGCATTCACGCTCTTTAATATTGGAGGATGGGAGGAAGCAGTGAGCAGGGACATGGCTCTGGGAAGTTCTGCAGGCCTCTTACTTCTCTATGTCCTCCCAGCACGGTGAGGATCTGGGCCTTATATTCATAGAGTCCTTGACGAGGAAGATCCTGAGCTCTGTGAGGAGAGAGCTCTTTCAGTCAACGAACTTGAGAACTTCAGCCAGTATCAACTCCAGGAAAAAGCCATATCCCAGAGACACACAGATATGTGAAAGATCTGGGACCGCTGTGACAATGAAGAAGTTACAGCCCAAATCCACCCGCACATATAACTCTGAGTAAATAGGTTCCTGGAATGACTCAATGACATTTCTCAGTTGAAGGTATAAGAACAGTTGTCATATACCTAAGTCCCAGTGGTCCAGTGCCTTCTGCAAGTCTCACTGCAAAACATCACTGATAAAGGCCTCGACCACAGCACTTTCTCACCTGTAGTACCTAAGGCCCATTGTTTGGGGGTCATCACCGTGATGGGCTCCACCAGCACCCAACCTCAGTCAGTGCCTCATATTTTATAATTTTGTTTTGTTTTTTAGTTTTATTTATTGATATTATTAATTAATACAACAGTATTAGCAACTACATCTACATAACATATAATTATAACTATATAACATTAATAATAACCATAGCAACAATATTGCTGCATATTGATTGTATAAATTATTGGATCTTGCTGTTATATCATTCAGCACTCACACAGAATGCTTTCATGAAGTCTAATTCCCTCCAAATGAACTTCAGATCAACATTTTTAATTGTATGAAAATCCCTTCCAATTCTAACTAGGATGTCACTGAGTTCATGGAAGCTCACAGGGAAGTAATCGACATCTTTCCAATGTTTTCCAAACATGATGCATCCTTTGCATTTATAGAGGCACTCAACACTCCACCGATGACAGAGAGAAGGCAGAGGCCATTAGATTATGCAACAGGCAGAAAATGAGTCTGTGGGCAGTCTTAGAAGCATTTTCTCATGGCTTGCTCTCAGTCAGTGACTGAAGAGGAAGCCACAGCCAGGAGTTTGTGACAGCCCAGAGTATATAGCTCTCCACTGAACCGAATTCAAGGAGACTCCACTCAACCATATAATCTAAAATAGACTGAAGTGGAGAGACCAGACTGGCAAGTGATTCCAGTTTACAATGGAGCTTGCTCGTAGGCTCACAAAGGCAATGGGGCTTGTTCATAGGCTCACAAAGGAACTCTCTTGCCACTGCCCACACACTAAGATCCTCAAGCAACTATTACTTTTAGCAATCACAAAACCAGAATAAAGAGAAATAAACTATCTTAGAAATTTTATCCAGGTTCAAAAGGTCTCTAAAATACATGTTCTCTGACTACCCTTTTCCTTTTGACAAGCCCTTTTCCTGTGACAAGATGAGATGACTCAGTGGTTAAAAGCACTGACTGATCTTGTAGAGGACCCGGGTTAGCTTCCCAACACCCACATGACAGCTCACAACTGCCTTTTTCTAGTGTCTGTGGACACTAGGCACACATATGATGTACAGGAACTCATGCAAAGCACACACACATACACATGAAAATAAATAAATAAACTTTAAAAATAGAGACAGTAGGTAAGATACTCGTGTAAGCATGGTGACTTGCTTACACCCAGCACCTACAGAAAAAGATGAGTGGGGCTCACCTATGGTCCCAGTGCCATGCAGGAGATGGGAGGATCCCTAGGACTCGTTGGTCAACTAGTTGGGTCCCAGTAAGTTCTGTCTCAAAAATAAAAATAAAGTGGTATGATGGTTTGTATATTCTTGATCCAGGGAGTGGCACTGTTGGGAGGTGTGGCCTTATTAGAGTGGCCTTGTGGACTTGGGCTTTAAAAGACCCTTGTCCTAGCTACCTGAAGGCTAGTAGTCTCATAACAGCCTTCAGATGAAGATGTTGAACTCTCAGCTCTGCCTGCACCATGCCTGCCTAGATGCTGCCATATTCCCGCTTTGTTAATAATGGACTGAACCTCTGAACCTGTAAACCAGCCCCAATTAAATGTTATCCTTTATAAGACTTGTCTCAGTCATGGTGCCTGTTCACAGCAGTAAAACCCTAACTAAGACAGATGGAGAGCAACCAAGGAAGACACAAGATGCCGGTCTCAGGCTTCCTCATATATGGGCTCACATGTGTAGATGTACATGCATATATACACATGAGCATGTACACACTTATATTCACTGTGAACATAGATTAGCCAGTGCTCATCAGGACATGGAGACCCTGCCTCTCAAATGATGCTGTATTACTGTCAAATCCTGCTCCACGACCTTCCTTTTCTTGTACTTCAGAATTATTTCAGCATGTCTACAAATTCATCCTGTAAATGAGATGCACTACAATACATCTGGGTTCTACTTATTAAATTAAAACACATGCCTAAGGGGCAGAGGGTGTAGCTCGGTTGATAGCATGCTTGTCTGGTGTGCATGACATCTGGAATTCAATCCCCTGTGCCACATACAATCAGACACCGTGGCTCACGAATATAAGGCCAGCACTCTGGAGGTAAAGACAGAAGGATCAATAGTTCAAGGTCATCCTCAGCTACATAGTGAGTTTGAGGCCAGCCTGGACTACACGAGACCCTGAGGTTGGGTCTCACTATCTCACTTATTAGTCTCTCAGAGAGTGGCTTTTTTTTTTTCTACTCTGAATGTATCACCCCATTCTCTCCCAATCTGCAAAGAAATGTACATTTAGAGGATCTAATGGAATCTATGACACTTGATACTCCTCTGTTATTGTTTATGGAATCCTTTATCTGACTTTTTTAAGATAGAAGGTCCTCAGGTAGGCAATAGAGCTGGAATATATGTAGACCAGGTTGGCCTCACACTCACAGAGAGCCACCTACCTCTGCCCCCCAGGTGCTGGGGTTAAATGTGTGTGCCACCACATCTGGCTCTATCTGACATGTTGACAGTCTTTTCCATAGTAACCCAGAAAGGGCCTTTTGGGGTTGTGTCTATTTGGAGACTCTTATCTCACTGCCTTGTTTGTTTGATTGTTTGTGGGAGAGGCAGAGCACCACAGCATTTCAGTGATGGTAAGAGGACAGCTTGCAGAAGTCAGACTTTTCCCTTCCACTGTGTGGGTCCTGAAATCAAACTTAGGTCATCAGGCTATGGGGCAAGTAGCTTTATTCTTGGAGACATCTCATGCTTGGAGACTTTAAATTTTTTTTTCACTTTATCTTCTGTGTATGGTGTTTTTGTGTATCATGTATATCTGTGTACCATGTGAATGCCTGATTCTCATAGAGCAGTGGTTCTCAACCCCTTTGGGCATTGAATGATTCTTTCACAAGGGTTGCCTAAGACCATCAGGAAACACAGATATTTACATCATGATTTATAACATTAACAATATTGCAGTTATGAAGTAGCAATGAAAATATTTTTATGATTGGGGTCCTATGGCATGAGGAATGGTGTTAAAGAATTAAAGCATTGATTAAAGGTTGAGAACCACTGTCATAGAGACCAAAAGAAGTTGTCAGATCCCCTGTGACTGGAGTTACTAAAGGTTGCGATCTGCCATTTTGGTGCTGGGAATCAAGCCCAGGTCCTCTGGAAGAGCAGCAAGTGCTCTTAACCTCTAAGCCATCTCTCCACCCCCAACAAATATATGTATTTTTATTATTTTAGTTACATGCATGTGTGCCTGTTTGTGTGGGTCTGTGCACATGAGCACAAATATCTTCAGAGACCAAAGGCATTCGATCCCCTGGGACTTACTTGACTTTCAGTCAGTAGTGAGCCACCCGATGTGGGAGCTGAGAACTGAACTCTGGCCCTCTGTGAGAGCAGTATACACTCTTAACCTCAGAGCCATATCTCCAGCCCCTTACTTAGAGACTTTTTAAAAAATATTTTGATTTCTATGAGTGCTCTATCTGCATGTACACCTGCATGCCAGAAGAGGGCATCAGATTCCATTACAGATGGTTGTGAGCCACCATGTGGTTGCTGGGAATTGAACTCAGGACCTCTGGAAGAGCAGCCAGAGCTCTTAACAGCTGAGCCACCCCCCACTCCTGTAGAGACTTTTGAGCTTCATAGATCTAGAAGTTCACACCTCTCTCAAGATCTGGTAAGCTTTAGCTGCTATTACACTAACAGCCTTCCTGTACCTTCCAGAATGCCCACGATGCAAATTTCTGTTTATTAACTTTCTCTCCTAAGTCCTGTCATCCCTTTGTTCTTGTACCTTAGTTCTGTGCTGAGTTTGTTTCCCATGGCCGCACCTTCTCTTTGCTGACTCTTCCACACCATCCCCCAGATACTGAATTATCTTCCTGAGTTGGACACATGACCTATGTTCCCTTTCACAACACTGTATCCCACTCCCCCTCCCCTAGGTCATTGTTTTGAATTCCTTTTCTTTGGTGGCAATAGCTAGAGCCTCACTGTGCTTGTGACAGCTCTCTGTCCTCACTGTATCCCCTTACAACCGTCCTGTCTCTGCTCAGCACATTCTTTCAGTCTTTGCGTGAGCTTCTCAGCATCTTGGAGGACAGCCATACCTGCCAGCTCCATGAAGAAGCCTTCTGTAGAGACTGTCATAGGGAAGGTACTGAGGTGTTGGTTGGTTGGTTGGGATGCTCAGGCCTCACCTCACTAATGTGACTCCCTCAAGAGTAACTCAGTTGGAGCTCAGTTGATGAAGTGTCCGAAGCCCCGGCTTCCATCTCCAGAAGCACGTAAACCAGCTACGGTGTACATGCCTGCAATCCCAGTGCTCAGGGGTAGAGGCAGAAAGACAGAAGTCCACAGTAATCCTCAGCTATGCAGTCAGTTAGAGACAAGCCTGAACTACATGATTTTGTCCCAAAAGAGCACTAAGAATAACTGAGATCAGCAAGTTATACAAGGCCCTGGGCTCCAGATGATTAGGGGCATTGTTTTACAGCTGTACTGGGGATGGGGGCTGCTAGCCTAGCTGGATCTCTGAAGCTGGATACACATGCTGACAGGTTCCACAGTCTTGGGCTGGTGTTAGTGCTGGGCTGGACCCCCGTCCATGGAAACCACAGCACCACATGGGCTTAGGTTCCAAGGTCACAAGTATACTCTTGGGCCTGGCCAGTATCATCTGTGGGAGCACAGAGCTGGTGATGCCTTGGGAATGAAAAGGTGTTTTTGCAATGGAGGGTACACTGAAGTGGTGGCTCCATTTTCAAGGTGATGGTGGAACATATAACAACTCAAGCCCGAGAGACCGAAGCACACACTATAGGAGCCCCCTCCCCTGAGGCTGTGCTGCTGCATGGACTCCCAAAGCTCCCTAAACCAGCCTCAAAGCTGAGGCCTGTGGAACTCCCCTCTGGCTAGGAGCCACTTCAAGAGTTCAGCTGACCTTTACCCTGCATCCTGACCTTCTTCTGGCTCAAAGCTAACCCTGGCTGGGAAGCCAGGGTCACTGATTGGTGGGCTCGGTTGCCTCTCTAGACTGCCATCCTGAGTCTCTATGGCAATCAAGACTAATATTTCTCCCCTGCTAAATTCTAGTGTTCCCCCCTTACAAAAGCAAATATATATTTGGTCTTGGTCCTTCTTAGTAGAAGAGAATACTGGGCACTTCTGCCTTTAGGGAGTGGGCAGTGTCATACACGGGCACATGGAGGAGAGTGTGCTCACCAGTGTGAGTGCCTGTGTCTTCTTCTATTCCTCCCCACTTTTTTTTTCTTTGAGGCAGGGTCTCTCAGCGACGCTGTGGCTTTCCATTTCAATTAGACTTGCTAGCCAGTGAGTCTCCAGACCCTTTCTGTCTCCGCCCCTCCATTCCTGAGGTTGTAGGTGTATACCACAGGGCCAGGCTTTTACACGGATGCTGGGGATCCAGATTCAAGTCTTCGTGCTTGCAAAACAAGCACCCTGCCTACTGAGCAAACTCCCTGACCTCCCCTTCAGCCTTCATAGTGATTTCCTTTTCAAGTGGCGCATCTCACCCTTGTGGGTCACAGACTCAAGGTCAACACCGGAGCTTCCGTCTGTACCCCTCAACAGCCTCTTACAAATCCACCTCTATTTCCTTTTGTTTCTTTTATCTTTGTTTGGTTTTTGTGTTGTTGTTGTTGTTGTTGTTGTTGTTGTTGTTGTTGTTGTTGTTGTTTCAAAGGTTTCTCTGTGTAGCCCTGGCTGTCCTGGAACTCTCTCTGTAGACCAAGCTGGCCTTGAACGCAGAGATCCACCTGCCTCTGAAAAGAGAATTATACGAATTCTAGGTTTAAATATATAAAATTAAAAGAGTTAGCCCCAAAAGCCACAAACTCAGGGCTAAGCCCTGCCGCCAGGAATAGCAGGCCATAAAGATAAAGAAAAGGAATGCAGGAACCAGCTCAGGCTATCGAGGACTGACCCATAAACCATCCAAAGACATCCCCCCAGCTTACTCAGAGTCATACTTTAACCAGATGTCCTCCAGACCCTGATAAGCCCCTACTTGTGCTTTTCAGCCATTGTGTCCTGCAGAGAGCACTCCAAGAAACCGGACAGCCCAAGCCTAACCAGAGGTGTTTCAAATACAAATGCTCCATCAATTTTGACAAACTTTTAAAAATAATGAGGACCTAAAGACCCAACCCTTCTCCTGATTTAGTAGGTCTGTTCCAGGAACCAGGGGGCCATAAAACCTTCTGGTGTCCCCTTATCTCATGAAGCCATAAAACAATCTTGTAACTTGTGGTGCCTTCCCCTTTGACATCCCCCATCCCCTGGTGCTCACAGCCTCTGCCTTTAAATGCTCTTTTTCCCAGCCTCTCGGGGCCGACACCTCTGTCTCCTGTGCGGGATACGTGTCGGCCCGGAGCTCTCTGTAATAGGTCTCCGTAATAAACCTCGCCTTTGCTTATTACATCCAAAATGGTCTCTCTGTGTCTGGGGTCCGCGATTTCCCAAGACTTGAGTAAGGGTCTCTCTGCGTGGGATTTTTCACCTCTGCTTCCTGAGTGCTGGGATTAAAAGTGTGTCTGGCACTCCACCCTTATTTTCAGTCCTCCAAACTAGAGTCCCCCTAACTCTGACACTGTGACACAGCTCAGCAGGGTCTAGGTAGACTCTGCGTGTTCTATTCCCTCCTTCATTTCTGACATAGAGCTTTTCTTTTAAAAGTACCTTCATTTTATGTTGAGTAACGTTTTAAAATATTGAGCAGAATATTTAATATTTAAATAGCAAATAATTAATTTTAAAACACTTTAAAATGTTTTAATATAATAATCAATATTGAAAATAGACTTAATATAAAGTTGATGGAACTTGGCTTTAAAAATGTTTTGGATAAAATAAATGAAATCTTTAAAAAAAATCTTTAAAAAAAGGAGGTTGAAGGCTCGGTGGTGAAGAGCACTGACCGCTCTTCTAGAGGTCCTGAGTTCAATTCCCAGCAATCACATGGTGGCTCACGACCATCTGTAAAGGGGTTAGATGACCTCTTCTGGTGTGTCTGAAGACAACTACAGTGTACTCACATACATAAAATAAGTAAAAAATCTAAAAAGAATTTGACCTCTGCTTTAAGCCAGTGAATTTGTATCTTCCCTGTGAAAAGGATATCATGGGACCCCAAGTGCTTGGGTGATAGATAAAAGGTTTAGAAACATAATTTGTATAAAGTTCTAACGGATATTCAGCATCCAATCAAAGCAGATGCTGTCGGCATTTTTATATGATGTTCGAAGTCATACTGAGATTTCTCAATCCCATAAAGGCAAGGCGGGATCCTTAGCTCCACTTATCCAAAACACCCTCTTGGCTCCTGTGTGCGAAGCTAACTCTTAGCATGTGATATCCAGCTGGGGAGGAAGATAAAGTTCATATAAGGTGTCTGGACGGGGACAGCACAGGAGCAACAGTGAGATGTGCCTCTAACAGTCTTGACTGAAAACTATCAAGAAGACTGAAGGGACCCCAAGAAAAAATGGAGTTAACTCCACCAGCTCAGGACAGAGGGAAGGCACACAGTGAACCACATTCTTCAGCCGATCAGAAAGTGGCCACTGAGAGAGCTGGGACAGAAGCTTCCTTTCCTTTGCCCTCTGTGACATTTCCATGCTCTATCTGATGCACTGAGTAGTCAGGAACTTGAAGAGAGCCAGGTTAAATGCTTCGACAGCACTAACTTACTGGGTTCAAATCTCAGCTTTGCCACTTACTGGAACCAAGTTCCCCTGACCATGAGACAGCTTCTAAAGATACACAACACAGAGTAGAAAAAGAAGTGAGGTGGAAGTCCAAATGACTATGTGTCTTAGTTACTTCCTCATTGCTGTGATAAAATACTCTGACAGAAACATCTTAAAGGAGACGGGGTCTATTCTGCTCACAATTCAAAAGTGCAGTCTACTATGGTGGGTGAATCAAGGCAGTAAGAGCTTGAAGCAGCTATTCACAATATAACCGCAGTCGAGAAGCAGAAAGGGGGCTGCAGAGACGGCTCTATGGCTAAGACAACTCAAGTGGGGGTTGGGGATTTAGCTCAGTGGTAGAGCGCTTGCCTAGCAAACACAAGGCCCTGGGTTCGGTCCCCAGCTCCGAAAAAAAAAAGAAAAAGAAAAAAAAAAGACAACTTAACTGGTCTTACAGAGGAACCATGGATTGGTTCTCAGCACCCACATGGCAGCTCACAACCTTCCATAACTCCAGTTCTAAAGAGTCTGGCGCCCTCTGCTGGCCTCCATGGGCACTGCACATATGTGGTGTATATACAGATGCACAGGCACACGCACATACACATAATCAAAAACAAATACTTTTAAGCAGAGAGCAGTGGATGCAAGCTGGAAGCTGGAGTTCAGCTCCTTTTCAATCATCTCAAATGATTCTAGATTGTGTCCTGTTGACAATTAACATAAAAGCCTTGCCTCAGTCATGGAATTGCTTTGCATCCTGGGAAATCTATTTAGCTTTCCTGGACCATATGTATGTAATATCTAGTTGAGACTAAAGTCACCACAGCTCTTTCTAGCAGAAACACATGTGTTCAAACGGTGGCAATGATTTTTATTAATTAATTAATTTCTTTACTTTATAACCTGGCCACAGTTTCCCCTCCCTCTTCTCTTCCCAGTCCTCCCCCATCCCCATTTCCGGTCCCTCCCTAATCCACTCTTCCTCTATTTCTCCTCAGAAAAGGGGAGGCCTCCCATGGTTATCAACAGCCTTGGCATGCATATCAAGTTGCAGTAAGACTAGGCACATCCTATCCTATTGAGGCTAGATGAGGCAGCCCTGTAGGAGGAAAGGGTCCCAAAGGCGGTTGACAGTCAGCCACAGCTCCTGCTCACGCTGCTGTGAGTGATGGCGATGATTTTTAAAGATATCCAGGAGCTAGGCATGTTTCTCGGTGGTTAAGAGCACTTCCCAGACTGCGTGTTTCTTTGTTCCACGGACAGTGTCCTTTGCTGTGCAGGAGCCTTGTGACTTAAGTTTGTTGGTTCTTTCTGTTTCCTGTGCTTTTGGAGTTGTCTGAAAACCCACAGGCTCTAAGGGTTTGCATTAAGGTCTCACCTATTTTAAGATAGTTTTCTGAACAGGGTGACAGCCTTCTACTCTGGATGTCCAGGTTTCCCCTGCACTCTCTGTCAATGAAGTTGTCTTTTCTCCGGTGTCTGCTGCTGGCACCTTTACTAAGGAGCAGTAGAATGAAGATGCTGGATTTATTTCCCGTGGCGTATTCCACCTCACGGATCTGCATCTGCTCTTGTGCCCGTATCACAGCATCTTTAACTACTGCTCAGCAGGATGTCTTAAAGCCAGGTTCCATTACTCTCCAATTTTGCCCTTTCCACTCAAGTTTGGGCTTTTGTGCTTCTGTGTGGATTTGAGGATTATTTCTCTGTCCCTGTGAAGATTACCTTGTGTCTGTGAATGCTTCCGGTGGTGGGAGTCTTTAACAATGGTTCTTTCACTCCGTGAACGCGAAAGCTCCTTCTGCCTTCCCATATATTTTCTTATTGAGTTGTGTCATTTTCATTGAAGAGGTCTTTCATATCCTGAGTTGAGTGCATTCCTGGAACCAGAATGGGGGCAGGAGTTGTATATGAGACAGAGTCTCATGTAGCCCAGACTGTCCTCAAAATCCCTGTTTCCAAAAGTTACCTTGAAATTCTTTGTTTTTTTATAATTTACTTATTTCATGTGTATGAATACATATATGCACAGGCATGTCTATGTACCACATGCATGCAGAGCCCTAGGAAGTCAGAAGAGAGCATCAGACTCCCTATAACTAGAGTTAAAGACAGTTGCATCCCACCATGCAGGTTTTGGGAGTCCTCTACATGGGCAGCAAGTGCTCTGAACTGCTGAGCCATCTCTCCATCCCTAACTTTGAACTTCCGATCTTCCTGCCTCTGTCTCCTTAGTGTTGAAGATACAGGTGTGCCCCCACCACACCAGGTTTATATCATGCTGAAAACGGAGTCCAGTACTTGGTGTATGCCGGCCAAGCAATCTGCTGGGTTACTTCCCAGCTCCTAGGGTTTTGTGTTTTGATTCATTTGTGAATAGGATGCTGTGCTAGTTTGGTTTGTTTGTTTGTTTGTTTGTTTGTTTGTTTGTTTTCTCAGCAAAGATCCTGGTATTTGACTGAGTTCATGCATCACCTCCAATAGCCTTTGTTGGAGTCTTTGGTATTTTTGTGTATAGAATCATATCAACTGCAAACTGGGACAATTGGACCCTACTTCTTATGCCTTAAACTTTTCTCTCTTGTTTATTCTCTTATCTAATAAGAGAGCAAATCATCAGACAAATCAGGTGCAAACTCCAGCCACTTCCACCCCTCAACCCTTCTTTATCAACCCTCTGATTTGAGCATATTTACCTCCTTCTTTGTCTTTGAAATCAGGTTGAGGGCTGAGGAGGTGGCTCAGTCCACACAGTGCTTGTCTTACAAATGTGGATCTCAGTACAGTCCCCAGAATACACATTTTTTTAAACTCACTTAATTCATTTTATGTATATGTATAGCTGACACTATCTTCAGACACACTAGAAGGGGGCATCAGATCCCATTACAAATGGTTGTGAGCCACCATATGGTTGCTGGGAATTGAACTCAGGACCTCTGGAAGAGCAGTCAGTGCTCTTAACCATTGAGCCATCTCTCCAGCCCCAGAATACACATTTTAAAAGCAAGAGACAGGCGAATCCCCAGGACTCACTGGTAAGCCAGCCTAACCTACTTGCCAAGTTCCAGACAAATAAGAGACACTGTCTCAAAGACTGGAAGAGGGACAGAAGGACAGAGGGACAGAGAAAAGAGAGAAAAACACACACAGAAAGAGAGAGAGAGAGAGAGAGAGAGAGAGAGAGAGAGAGAGAGAGAGGAGTGGGGGAGAGAGAGAAGGAGAGACAGAGAGACACCGAGAAAGAGGCAGAGGAAGGAAGAGAGGAATAAAGGAGAGAGGGGGAGAGGGAGGAGAGACATAGAGAGCAAACAGGAGATGACTGGCTTCCACACACAGTTGCACTTGCGTACACACACTATACTTGTTTCTTTTCTATCACTGTGATAAAACAACCTGACGAGAAACAACTTAAGGGAGAAAACTTTGTCTTAGCTCACAGTTCTAGAGATCTATCACAGTGGGGAAGGCACGGTGGCAAGGGCAGGAAGCTGGGTGGTAGCATTACATCGCCCTCAGCAGAGAGAACAGGAAGTGAAGCAAGGCTATAAAGCTTCCCAGCCCGGTGCTGTACTTCCTCCAACAAGGCCCCACTTCCATACTCTTCCCTGAGAGCATCACCAGCTGCGGCCGAGGTGTTCAACCCTTGAGCCTGTGGGGGGATGTTCGTCATTCAAACAACCACACACATGCACCCGTGAACACATACACGAATACGTACACATACTTTTTAAAGATCAGGTCAGAAAATACTTATGTCACAGGATTATTCTCAGAATCGAAAACGAAAAGGCTTAGACACGATGCCTGTCTCACAGTAGGTCGGTCCTCCATAAGGGGAAGCTGTTATTTTGCTAGGTCGAGTGAACATGAATGCACCTGCCTACCCAGCTCTCTCTGTGCTGGGTTTGTCAGTATGAGACTCCTTTTACCCCTGACTCTCCTCCTTCTAACCTTAAATACCCTGAAGCTCTGACCTCATCCCTCATGGCTGCTCTAAGGGTTCGCACGTCACCTCTGTCCTCACACACTGCTGGCGCCTTTCCCAGCTAAGCAGCACCACGCAGTTATTGTCCTTATCTCAGCACGAGAGCTGCTCTGAGACGCTGGCTTCAGGAGGAAAGACAAGCTGAAATGGGCGTCTCAGGGGCTTCCTTCCGATCTGTGATTTGAGGACTACATCTGATAACAGTTTGTCAGTACATCTTAAGACCCCTGATACTCTGGGCTCCAACAGTGGATATTTCTGACCACAGTTTGCCTTGTGTGCCAGATAATCTGAGTTCTGTGAGGGCAGAAAACAAAACCTTCTGCTTCCTCCCCTTCTGTTTCTGCTTCTGCCCACTTGCCTGCCTGTATCCAATGCAGCCCAGTCAGTGTTAAGAGTCAATTTGAGTTTAGCAAAGGAAAACTTATTGAGAGCAAAAAGCTAAGACTTCAAAATGTGCACAGGGGCTTGCAAGATGGCTCTGATAATAAAGGTAAATGCCTCAAAGCCTCACAGACTGAGTTAGGGCCCCAGAACCTACATAGTAGAAGGAGAGGACCAACTCCTGAAAGTCGTTGTCTAGCCTCAACACCCATGCCATAGCACATGCACACACATATCAACACATACATACCTGAAAACTAATTAAGTATTGTTTGTTTTCTAAAAGGTGCATGGCTACAAGTACAGTGTCATACATCTATAATCTAATACTCAAGAGGCTGGGACAGGAGGATGAGAGTTTGAGGACAGCCTGGGCTACACATTAAAAAGAAAAAAAGGAGCTGGAGAGATGGCTCAGTGGTTAAGAGAACTGACTGTTCTTTCAGAGGTCCTGAGTTCAAATCCCAGCAACCACATGGTGGCTCACAACCATCTGTAATGGGATCTGATGCCCTCTTCTGGTGAGACTGAAGACAGATACAGTGTACTCATATACTTTAAATAAATAAATCTTTATAAAAAAAAATAGGAACCTAAGGTTGCTTCTTCCATCCAACCCTTACTCCTGTGTCTCTTTCTTCTGACAACAGGGAGTGGGCCTCTTGCCTTCCAAATCTCCTTTCCAAAAACACACTCTCGAAAGCTCTGAGGTCTTTCCTGTTCAAGCATTTTGAGCTTCCTTTTTCTCCACAATTCTTAATTTAGAGGAGCTTATTAGGTGTTAGAATGTTAAATTAGACACCATAAGGAAGGAAAGAAGGGGAAATCCAACTATACGACACATAGGAAGCCTTCAAATGTGAGGAAGATGGATGGATGGACAGATGGGTGGATGGATGGACAGACAGATAGATAGATGGATAGATGGATGGATGGATGGGTGGGTGGGTGGGTGGGTGGGTGGATAGATGGGTGAGTTAATGTCTTTCCTTGGTCCTATAAACAAAGCAACTGGTTGTCCAATTACCAGAAATCAGAGTGTCGGTGGTCGAGTTGATACTGAAAATAGTTGACTGACACCTCTGAATGCCCCCACCTTGGGGATTTGAACTGCCTTTGAGAAGTAGAACCATAAGTCCTAGGTTAGAGAATCCCGCTGTGGCCTCTCTGAACCCCTGAACTTTCAAGCACTCCACATGTGTCAGACACTAAGCTAGCAAAGTGTAGGGCTCAGAAACCACAGCAGCACTGACTCTCAGCCCATCACACCAGCCATTTCCATCCCTTCTGAACCGCATTTCCCACAACTCCTTACCAACCCCAGGAGGAAAGTGCCATGGTGGGAACCTATCTGGGAAACAGAGTCCAGGAGGAGCCATGGGGAGAAGTCAGGAGCCAAAAAAGCTGTCAGGAGCCTGAGGCCAGTGGCCGGAGATGATGTCAGGCATCAGGAGCCCTACAATATGCTGTCTGAGTCTCTTGCTCTGACTCTCATTAGTCCTTTTATAATGAGATCCTGTGGGGCCTGTTTCCTTCTTTCGAACGATGCACACCTTTCTCTTTGTTTACATGCACTACTTCTGCAGGAAGGAAACAGTAAGACATGAAAGTAGGTGAGGACCATTAGGGATGGCAGAGATGATGTGGGGAACCAAGAATTCACCATCATTCTTCCCAATTGCTGCCAATCATGCTTGGGGGAGAAGCTACTCTCAGGGAGGAAGAACTCAGATCAGGGTTTCTAAGGATCCCATCCTTCTGGGGGTTCAGCAAGAAAGCTAGGGATGGGGCTGGGGATTTAGCTCAGTGGTAGAGCGCTTACCTAGGAAGCGCAAGGCCCTGGGTTCGGTCCCCAGCTCCGAAAAAAAAGAACCAAAAAATAAAAAAAATAAAAAAAAGAAAGCTAGGGATATCTGCTGCTTCCAGCTCCTAAAGAGGGCAGGACTTAAGCTGAGGTCAGAGGATTTGCCAGGCAACAAGGACAGAGCATCCAAAGCAAGAGCAGACTTCCTCCATCCAAATCAAATGCTCACCAGAGGGCTGTTCCACACCATCCCAGCCCCACATGCCCCCACCCATGAGCCCTGTTTTTGGACACGTGCCTCAGTCTTTTCAAGCACATTTCTCCCCATGGCTGTGGGGATCTGGGTGTTTGCTTCCAGAGCATCTGTGAGAAGTGAATGTGTGTGGCAGTATGGAAAGTCTCTTAAGAGATGTCACTTCCTTTTCTCCCTCGGAGCTACGTGAACAGTCTTGACGTGTCACTAGCAGGAACATCAAAAGTATAGCTGGGATTTGGGGACTGGTGGCTTTTTCTGCCCAACCATTCCTAGCCTGTTCACTCCCAGATGACTTTCCCAGACCCCATCCTAACACACACACTCTCTGGGTAAGCTCTGAGGAGAAGGAGAGGAGGGGCCAACTCCGGAGATGCCAATGAAAGACAAACAAAACCCAACATCCAGAGTCAGTGAGGTGGCTCTTAAAAGTACTTGCCACCAAGCCTGACAGCCCAAGTTCAAGTCCAGAGTCCTACCTAGTGAAACGAAAGAACTTACCTCTGACTTCCATGTCTTCACTCATAGGCTTCACACACACACACACACACACACACACACACACACACACACACACACAGGGCGGGGAGGATGGGGGGGTGTGTAAACAAATTAAATGTTAATTTTAATTTTTTAAATTTTCATTTGATATGTATGAATGTCTCACCTAATGTAAGCCTGTGCATGTGAGCCCAGGGAGGCTATAAGAGAGTGTCAAATTCTCTGGAACTAGAGTTAGAGATGGTGGTGAGCGTTAATGTAAGTGCTCAGAATCGAACCGGAGTCCTCTGGAAGAACAGCCAGTGCTCTGAGCTGCTGAGCCATTTCTTCAGCTCCTCAATTTAAAAAAGAAAAAAGAAAAAAAAACCTTAAACAACAATATCCAGGCCTAGCATTCATCATGGGACTCAAAGACCTGCGATTATGAGACTAAATGCCACCTTCTATGGGGCTTGAGGGACAGGCTGCAATTAAATTATAAGAAAATCCTATAAAATGCTTTGGAACGTTTTACGAAGCTATCGATATTTCCACCAGAATGAAGCCCATGGGAGGCAGCAGGCAGGGGTGGAGTGACCATGTGGAGATCATTTGATTCCATTCATCCCTGTCAGTGATGGACCAAGACTAATGAGGGCTCAGACACAGCACCCCAAGAGAAGGTACAGGGTGGCCTCCTTTTTATGGCACCCTCAGGGACAGAGTGATCTCTAGAGTGCATACAGGGATGTATGAGGGGGAGGGATGCTGGTGGGGTGGGCACATGGGTGTGGGTCTCTCCGTCCTCTTGGACCGTTGGCTAACACAGGGGGTTTGTGAGTACATACAGTGAAGGACCACACCGGAACCACTCATCAGTAGGCAGATCAGCTTTACTTAGGGTGAATGAAGGCTTAATAAAGGTTTGGGAGACTGAGGGTAGGGACATGCAGGATGGGCAAAGGTCATTGGCTGGGGGCTTAGGGTAACTGGCAAACCTCATTAGCATGCGGGGCACTCCAGGAATCTCAGGTGCTGGCAGAGCAAGTTTTGTCTGGAGAAAGGAAATTGATCCTATATACTAATTGAGGCTATGCGACATTCCTAAGATGGGCAGGGGAGAGGGGGAGCTTAGAATTCCCAGGGCAAGGTCAGAGAAGGAGAAAACTTGCTAACAAGGGAGTCTCTCATTTTGCACCAAGCTCAGAGGTTATCAGGTCATGGTGGACTTCAACCTTCATTAGCTGAGTTTTCCCACACATGAGAGAGGGTGTGCGTGTGAGTGTGGGTATATGCATGGGTTTGTGTGTGAGCGAGAGTGCCAGCGAGTGTGCGTGCGTGCGTGTGTGTGTGCATTTGTGTGTGTGCATGTGTGTGTGTGCATGTGCATGTGTGTGTTCAAGTGTGTGTGTGCATGTGTGTGTGCATGTTCGTGTGTGTGTCTGTGTGTGTCTGTGTGTGTCTGTGTGTGTGCGTGCGTGCATGTGCGTGTGTGTGGTGTGCGTGTGTGTGTGTGTGTGTGCATGTGCATGTGTGTGTTCAAGTGTGTGTGTGCATGTGTGTATGCGTGTGCGTGTTCGTGTGTGTGTCTGTGTGTGTCTGTGTGTGTGTCTGTGTGTGTGTCTGTGTGTGTGTGCGTGTGTGTGTGTGTGTGCAAGCGCGTGTGTTACTTCTTAAAGGTTGGCATCAAAAGTCAGACTTTGAGTCATTAATCTTGGGGACAGTAATGCCCTTTGGAGACCCCAACACTGATGCTCTGCCCTTTGCCTTGGGAAACAGAAATGCATTACAAGTTCTATCTAGAGTGCTACTTCATTCAAGAACTACAAGTTTACAGTACCTCCCCAGCAAAATGAAAACACTTCTCTCTTTTTGAGTCTTATTTTGTTTTTATGTACGTGTGCGGGTGGAGTGCAGCTGGTAGACGCCAGAAGAAGGTGTCAAATTGCCCTGAAGTTGGAGTTACAGGTAGTTGTGAGCTGCCAAGTGGGGGCACTGGGAATCGAACCTGGGTCCTCTGGAAGAGCAGTGAGTGCTCTTAACCGATGTGCTCCTCAAGCTCCTAAAAGACATCCTACTGAAATATCTTCTTCTTATGGAATATTCCTTAGCCGCATCTGCCCAGCTTTCTGACAACTTCTCCAGGTGTAAATGGAAATAGAATGGCCTCTCAGATCCTGCGATCAGCAAGAGCAGTTGAACAAGCCTTCAGCAGGACCTGCCCTGCCCCTACATGAGCTGCCCGCATCCCAGCACAACCTCAGACTACATAGCTAGAAACGACCTTCAGCTTCTCTTTTCACACAGTTTTATTTACACTGTAGAGGAATAAACTGAACATCTCAGTGCACACCTTTAATCCCAGCACTCAGGAGGCAGAGGCAGGTGGATCTCTGTGAGTGTGAGGCCTGCCTGGTCTACAGAGTGAGTTCCAGGCCAGCCAGGGCCACACAGAGAGATCCAGTCTTAATAAATAAATAAATAAATAAATAAATAAATAAATAAATAAATAAATAAATAAATACAAAGTGGGGGTTGAGGGGGTACAACAGTGTTCTTTCTTCTGGCCTCCTCAGATCCCAGGCATACACGTGATACATATACATGTACACGTATACTCACATTCAAACACATAAAATAAAAATCCCCTCACCTAAAAATAGAATGTAAATGTAACCAAATGATAAAGAGAAGATAAAAACAGTGGACTGGAGAGACAGCTCAGGAGGTAAAAATGTCTGCCATCGAACCTAAGCGACCTGAGCTCGATCCCCAGGGCCTGCGTGGTAAAAGGGGATAATTAACTCCCACATGTTATCCTATGACTGCTACATGTGTGCTGTACACACAAAAGAAAGAAAGAAGGAAAGAAGGAAAGAAAGAAAGAAGGGAGGGAGGAAGGGAGGGGGAAAGGAAGGAAGGAAGGAAGGAAGGAAGGAAGAAGGTTTTTACATTAGTCTTTGAAATTTATTTTTAATTTGTTTTCAGTTTGGCTTTGTTTGTTTCTTTGTTGTTTTAGGACAGGGTCGTGCCCTGCAGTCCTGACCCAGTATTCTCTGTGTAATCCAGGCCAGCCTCAAATTCATATTGGTCATTACAGGCATGAGCCCCCATACCCAGCTAAAATCCCTCCAAAATAAAACATTTCTGCTAAAGTTCAGATTTGCATATACTTACCTGAGGAATGGGGGAGGCGACCTTGGTCCCTGGTGCACAGACATGCAGCCACACTCAGTGTCTTCCAGGATAGGCTTTAGGACCTGTGAGCCAGAGGTCCTCTCGAGAGCTCATGCCCAGAGCCTAACCCCACCCCCACTGTTGTCTTGGCTGCAGGACTACAGGGTCAACATCTTCCTGAGGCAGCAGTGGAACGACCCCCGTCTCGCCTACAATGAATATCCTGACGACTCTCTGGACCTTGACCCATCCATGTTGGATTCCATCTGGAAGCCTGACTTGTTCTTTGCCAATGAGAAGGGGGCCCACTTCCACGAGATCACCACGGACAACAAGCTGCTGAGAATCTCCCGGAACGGCAACGTCCTCTACAGCATCAGGTGAGGTCCGGAGCCAACCATAACGCCAGGGAATTCTAGGAATGGGCTTCATCAACAGCAAGGAGAGAGGGTGGGAAAAGGCTTGTGAGAGAAGGTAGAGTTTAAGACACCCTGTGTCTCAACAAAGACAAAATAGACTCAGCCATCATCAGTAGCGAGTGTTGACACACAGCTGTGTTTGACAAGACACAGCATCTTGGTGACAATTTAAACCATCATGTAAATGGCACAGTTCACAAGGACTCCCTGCTTTGAATCCCACTTACCCTGTATTAGGCCTTGGGAATCAAGCCCTCCCCACTCCTGACTGCATCCTGTAGACACCAATTGCTAATCTTTCAGAGTGTCCTGTGACTCCCACTCTCTCTCTCTCTCTCTCTCTCTCTCTCTCTCTCTCTCTCTCTCTCTCACACACACACACACACACACACACACCCCCCTAGTCCCTAATCTCCTTGCCCGGGGCACAGGGACAACGGACAATGGGAGTAGAGACATGAGCTCACTGTCAACCATGGCAGCTTGGAAAACAGATGGCACAGGACACTTTTCACGAAGTGTATCCTTACATAACTCACAAACTAGGTTTGGTGATTCCCCCACTGTGTACATCAGAGAAGCGAGGGTGTGAAAATGTAGGAAACTTGGCCCGTTGTCCACGGTTCCTGTCAGAGAGTAGGTACTGGCGGGGTATTAGTGTAAGTCCCCTGCCCTCTGGAGCATCAGGAGAGACACAGCTTTCCAGTTGGGTCCCAGGACTTCTGGAGCATCAGAATGGCCACTGGCCACCACTCTCCATCTACACATCAATACCCAATAATGAATGGCTGTGTTCTGATTTAAAAGAGCTTCAGAAGGCTAAGTGGTGATCTCTTCCCCTCAGGGAAGGGGAAGTCTTATCTCCCACTCAGATAGGAACCTTAAATATGCAGGATGGGGCAGGGCAGAAAGTGCAGAGCCTGGGCCAGGTGAGCTGACCCTCAGAGACAGCTGGACTCAGACCCCATGAGCTGTCGGGAAGCGACCTGGAACTCTCACCACTGAAGGGCAGCAGAAGCCCTGCTGATTGGGCCCATCCTACCAGCCACATCTAGACGAAGAAGGACATTGAGTCAGCCACCGAGGTCCTGGTGAGCTGCTGGAGGGAGGGTCACCTCTGCCTGAGATTCACTGCTGCCAGGACAGTTTCATGTCTCCGGAAAACCAAGTCCCAGTGCAAGCTGACAGAAGGACAGGTCAGCAGAAAGTGATGGTCCCAAGGACATTCAGCATCTGGAAATTAACCCGTCCTGACAGCTGCCCCACTTCAGAGCTTTTATCTTCCGAAATGGGCCAGCTGGTTTTCCCTTCACTGCCCCCTCCCCACCCCTTCTCTGCCACCCTTCTCTTCCCTCCTCCTCTCCATACCCCTCCTGCTTCTGTTCTGCCCTTAGAGCAGAGTACACACACCAGAGGTACGAGCTGGGAAGGGAAGTTCACAAGGGGCCAGGTGTGTAGGTGAGGTGGCAGTAGCTATGTTCTGTGGAGACACCCCCAACTGAGTACCTCAAGGAGGAGGGACATATAGTATGACAGCCAACCCCAGAGCCAATGGACTCAGCATGCAAAAGCTAGATCCGTGTGACTTCAACACAGACCCAGCCTGTCCTTTCCTTCGTATGTGTCCCTAACCTGGAGTGGGGGGCACCTGATAGTCTAAAAGCCCTCCATTCCCCTCTGCAGCCAGAGCTCTGGTGTAAGCAAAGACTTCCATAGTTGTTATCACAGCCAGGGCTACCAGCCTGGGATGTTACAGAAGGGCCGACTCCCTCTGGCTCTGGAGTTGAAGCCTTTACAAGGCTGACACCCCCAAATAAATAACTGGTCCACTGCTTCCCCACCCCCATCCCTGCCTGAACTCACAGATAAGAGTCAGTTGTGTGGAAACAGGTGGGGTGGGGTGGGGTGGGGGCACTGTTCTGAACTCACATCTGACAGACCCAGTGTGTGAATGGAAGCAACCAAGAACCGTGTGCAGAACTTACAGCAGCAGCATGGGGACCTGAGCCTGGGGACTCCATGGAAAACCTGAAGGAGAGGGATGGGGTAGCACCTGGCACCCTAGCAACCTGCTAAAAATGGGCCTGTAGCATCCAAGATGGCTCCAAAACAAAAAAACCAGACTGACGACTTTAGGCCACCTCTTTTCTACCACCAAGCCTCCTCTTTCCATCCCAGGAGCTTGGAAAATGTATACACATGTATTCTATAAGCGCCGGTCCCCTAGTCTCTGGTCCCTACCCTGGAACAATGATTTCAACCATTCAACCCCACCCCTTCTCTTCCCAGAATCACCCTGACTCTGGCCTGCCCCATGGACCTGAAGAATTTCCCGATGGACGTACAGACATGTATCATGCAACTGGAAAGCTGTGAGTCCGAGCTGCTTTTTTTAAGGAGCCAGACTCCTGTTTACCCATTTCCAGGCAGAAACGCCCTAGTCACTGGACCCCAGGAGAGTACTTTTATAACTCAAAAAGCCAAGTGAGGGGCTTGCATTGAGAACGTACATTAGAACCATAACTCCCACACACACCGCCGACTCTGTCTCACTGGGGCACAGGCTTTGTCATCAGCTGCATCCTCCCAGGAGGAGGCACTGTGCCAAGTCCCTGGTGAATGTGCCTGCCAGGAATGAAGAGAGATGGCCAAGGGAAATGACGGTCTGAGGGTGCTCACTTCATCAGGGGAAGTAGGCCAATGACTGCCCAGGTCACTCCAGCCAAGGGGAACGAGCAGAGTGTATTGTTGAAAGCAGGAAACAGGGTCAGGGTCAGGCTCTGCCAGTAAAATGCCTGCCACACAAACATCAGAAACTCAGTTTGGATCCCCAGCACCATGTCAAAGCCAGACACAACTAGGGGTATAGGGATGGGCAGATCTCTGGAACACACGTGCCATCCAACCTAACTAAATCAACCAGCTCTATATTCGGTGAAATACCTTGTCTCAAAAAGAAATAAAGCAGGCACTGGAGAGATGGCTCAGCTGTTAAGAGCACTGGCTGCTCTTCCAGAGGCCCTGTGTTCCCAGCAACCACAGGGCAGCTCAACACCCTCGCATAGACATACATGCATGCAAAACACCAATGCATATAAAACATTCTGCGCTTGAAAAAGACTCAAGTTTGGATCCTAGCACCCATGTCCATCAGCCCGCAGCCTCCTGAAATCCAGCTCCAAGAAAAACTGACATCTCTGGTCTCTGAGGCCATCTATGTGGTTGTGGCATGTACAGACACACACACACACACACACACACACACACACACACACACACACACACAATTTAAAAATACAATCAAATCTTTTCTAAAATAAATGAAGTGGAGTACAATTGAAGAAGACATCCGACATCAGCTCTCAGCTTCTGGCCTACACACACGTGTTCTCATATACACACATGTTGGCATACCCACGTTAACACGTACTCATGTTATATCACACACACAAGCTAGGAAAGAGCTAGGTGGTGTACACCACAGGAGTCTGTGGCAGAAGGGTTGTGAGTGTCAAGAGAGACTGAGCTACACAGTGAGTTTAAGGCTAGCCTGGGTTACATGAACCCATGTGCCCCAAAATAAAAAGAGTTGGAGTTGGTGCTGGGGCAAAAATCTGATGGCCTGACTGAGCCACTTCCCACCTGCTCTTCTCATCAAGAACAAACGTGATAGACTCACTCCCCAGAGGAAAGCATGTAGGGAGAAAAAGAAAAAAGAATTGCTGGTACCAAAGAGTACACATGGACAGACCCATGGCTCCAACTGCATACGTAGTATATGCCCCTGTTGGGCATCAATGGGAGGAGAAGCCCTTGGTCCTGCCAAGGCTCGATGCTCCAGTGTAGGGGAATGTCAGGGCAGGGAGGCAGGAAGGGTTGGGTGGGTGGGAGAACACCCTCATAGAAGCAGGGGGAGGGGAGATGGGATAGGGAGGTTATGGACGGGAAACTGGGAAAGGGGATAACATTTGAAATGTAAATTTAAAAATCCAATTAAAAAAAAGAATTGCTAATATCAATCACCCTTTGCCATGGGGTGACAGGCAGAGTCCCAGGACAAACCTAGGTGGAAGAGCTGGGGAATTAATTTAGACAAGTTTCACCTCTTGTGGAGGTGAAGAAGAAAAGACAAAGGGGTTCCCAAACATCCACCTCAATCTGGGGCTCTGCCCAGCCTCCAGTCCTAAGTGTAACGCTGAGTCCTTGCTGACTGTCCCCTCTTCCTGTCTCTCCCAGTTGGTTATACCATGAACGACCTCATCTTTGAGTGGCAAGAGCAAGGAGCTGTGCAGGTGGCAGATGGACTGACCCTGCCTCAGTTTATCCTGAAGGAAGAGAAGGATCTGAGATACTGCACCAAGCACTACAACACAGGTGGGTGCAAGTGGCCATCATGCTGCCCAGGTCCCCAGGTTAGTTCAGATGCTTATCCAGCCACAGAATGGCATGGGTCCGTGTTTAATTACCATGGTGGTGGTGATGGAACAGGTTTGGAACGACATGTGCCACTAAGATGTCCTTTAGGTGAGTCCTGGGGATGTTACTTAAGCTTAGACCACACCTAATTACAAGGGAAGCTAGTAAACACTGTCTTCACTCTGGGTAGACATCCTACCACTGAGGCAAGTAGAGGAACTGTTAGATGGAGGGTAGACTCTGCCACATAGAAACTTGTGTTTCTGATAGTGAAGAAGTAAAGTACTTGCCTTGGACCCAAGCAAGAGGGGGTTGGGAGGGCGTGGTTCTGATCGGTAATTAGTAACCATTAGAAATCAGCCTGTTCACTGGGAGTCATGGAGGGTGGAGAAGTAGGAGCCACCCAGTAGGAGAAGTAGGATGCTTGGTCAGCTCTCTGTCATCCATGCCTAGTCTAGCCTTTCCTGGGTGAGGCTAAATTCAGGAAAGGAACTGGAGTTAGACCAGGGAAAACTATCCATACTCTATCTCAGATGGGAAGCCAGCTCATGTGCGCACTGTGGAAAGGGGGCAAGCAGGCTGTCATGCTGGCTGGCATACTGGTAAGAAGCCACGTCTGACCCCAGCTGAGCTGAGGAGAGGCATGTCTGCTATAGGATGATGGCAGGTCCAAGAAAGAAGTGGAGGAGAGAAGCTAGGAGAAGTGTGTTACCATGCTTGCACACACACAGAGGCCAGGGGTGGATGCCAGGTACCTTCCTCTACTACTCTCCACTTTATTTTTAAAACTGGGACTCACAATTAGGGGAGTTTGATGGCCACAAAACTCCAGGGATCCATCAGCCCTGCCCGCATCAGCGCTGGGGTTACAGCTGCTCACCCAAGCAAGTACTTTACCCACTAAGCTGTCTCCTCTGCCCGATTTTCTTATTCCGAAGGATAATACTCTGTCATTTTCTCCATTCATCCATTGAAAACTACATTAGGATGCCGCAATCCACTTCTATATATCCATCTGGAAAATGAAGCAAAGATTTCAGAGACACATTTGCTGTCCTGTGCCTGCAGTAGCTTTACTGACAGCCGCCAGGAGGTGGAAAGAGTCCCATGTGCAGGGAACCTTCCTGTTCATTACCTCCTCCACTCTTCACATGTACAGTCCTGAGAAGGCCCTGTGAAGACAGGGGACAGAGATGGACAGGGCCCCGAACACATAGGGCCCCAGAAAATCCACTAGTCATTACTTCTTCAGTTGACAGGAACGTTACCCTTCCCTTGGTTGGACAAGCATGTCCTACTCCGGTAATACATGGGTGCAAAGAGATAAGCTGCCCAGTCCAGGGCAAAAGAGAAAAAGAAGACAGACAATGGTGGTGTGCGCCTTTAATCCCGGTACTCTGAAGGCAGAGACAGGTAGATCTCTGTGAGTTCAAGGACAGCCTGATGTGCATAGTGGGTTCCAGGACAGAGCCAGGGCTACATAGTGAGACCCTGTCTCAAAAAACAAAGAGAGAGAGAGAGAGAGAGAGAGAGAGAGAGAGAGAGAGAGAGAGAGGAGGAGGAGGAGGAGGAGGAGGAGAGGGGAGGGGAGGGGAGGGGAGGAGAGGAGGAGAGGAGAGGAGAGGAGAGGAGAGGAGAGGAGAGGAGAGGAGAGAAGAGAAGAGAAGAGAAGAGAAGAGAAGAGAAGAGAAGAGAAGAGAAGAGAAGAGAAGAGAAGAGAAGAGAAGAGAAGAGTGACTGGCAGTCACTCACCTGCTGCTCTGTGGCTTAAAGGCTCAGGTGATCCCATGAGTAGAGCTGAGAACACTGGAAGGAAAGAGACGTTTTATCAGTTTGTGAAGAAGCTACCCAACAAAACGAAAGGCATTTCCTGGGAAAGAAGAGGGGCCTCCCAGCAAGGACAAGCTCAAAGAAAAGCAAGATCAAAGCTCAGAAGGGTGAGGGGAAGGCATGCTCCAGACAAAATTGGGGTACAGCGAGTCACCATTAAGGTAATGAAAGAGAGAAGTGGCTAGAAAGACAGGTCAGAGGTAAACTGGGCAGGACCGTGCAGAGATTGAACTTTGCTGTAGAGAACAGGAAATGCTTTGTATAAGAAAAGAAGGAACAAACAAAAGGGAATCTGTCTTAGTTAGGGTTTCTATTGCTGGGACAAAACACCATGACCAAAAAGCAAGTTGGTGAGGAAAGGTTTACTTGGCTCACACTTCCACATCACTGTTCATTCTTGACGGAAGTCAAGATGGAAACTCAAACAGAGCAGGAACCTGGAGGCAGGAACCAATGCAGAGGCCAGTGGAGGGGTGCTGCCTACTGGCTTATGCTCTATGGATTGCTCAGCTGTTTTCTTGTAGAACCCGGGACCATCAACTCAGGGATGACCACACCCACAATGGGTTGGGCCTTCTCCTGCCAATCACTAATTAAGAAAATGCTTTAAGCTGGGTGTGGTGGAGCACACCTTTAACCCCAGCACCTCGGGAGGCAGAGGCAGGCAGATCTCTGTGAGTTTGAGACCAGCCTGATCTACAAAGTAAGTCCAGGACAGCCAGGGCTGTTTACACTGAGAAACCCTGTCTCAAAAAACTAGAAAGGAAAGGAAAGGAAAGGAAAGGAAAGGAAAGGAAAGGAAAGGAAAGGAAAGGAAAGGAAAGGAAAGGAAAGGAAAGGAAAGGAAAGGAAAGGAAAGGAAGGAAAATGTCTTACAGCCAGATCTTATAGAAGAATCTTCTCAACTGAGGTTCCCTCCTTTCAGATAACTCTGGTTTGTGCATCAAGTTGACATAAGACAGCACAGATTCTTATGCAGAGTCATGGTTGGTTCAGTCATTTTTAAACTCAAGAGTTAAGAGAAAGATAAATGCTTAGAAAGAAAGATGCATCTGAGAGTGTAGATGTGGAGCTGGAGAGATGGCTCAGCGGTTAAGAGCACCGACTGCTCTTCCAGAGGTCCTGAGTTCAATTCCCAGCAACCACATGGTGGCTCACAACCATCTGTAATGGGATCTGATGCCCTCTTCTGGTGTGTCTGAAGACAGCTACAGTGTACTTATATATAATAAATAAAATAAACCTTTAAAAAAAAGTGTAGATGTGGACATCTCAAAAAGGGTCATCAAACAAAAAAAAGGTTTCCAAGAAGTAGCAGAATCAAGTCAGATCAGGGGATACCAGAGCAGAAGGTTCTAGAAACTCTACTTACACTCTCTCTTAACAAAAAAATAGGATGATGGTGATGATGGTGATGATGGTGATGATGGTGATGATGGTGATGATGATGGTGATGATGGTGATGATGATGGTGATGATGGTGATGATGGTGATGATGATGGTGATGATGGTGATGATGGTGATGATGGTGGTGGTAGTGGTGTTGGTGGTGGTGGTGTTGGTGGTGGTGGTGGTAGTGGTGGTAATGATGGTGGTAGTGATAGTGATTGTGGTGGTGGTGGTGATGGTGGTAGTGATAGAGTGATAATGATGCTGAAAATAATTAAAATGATGGTGATGTTGGTGATGATGTTAAATGATAGATGACTTAGTGATAATGGGGGCAGTTATGGTGATAATTATGATTACACTGGTGATGATGGTGATTTCAATTCACCCAACAAGAACCATTAGAGTCACTGTATGAGGGCCAGCATGAGGTCTCAGAGTAAAGGTTTTTACCACCAAGCCTGACAACGATGGGTTCACCTTCAGAACCCAAATGGTGGAAGGATAAACTCACTCTCACAAGTTGTTCTCTGACCTCTACACAAGGGCCATCAGATAGACACACACACACACACACACACACACACACACACACACACACCACAAATGTAATTTTTTAAAGAGTAACCATATTAAATAAGCATTTTTTTATTTCTGTCATCTTTTAGTATTTTCAGGAGGTTTTCTCCAGAACCTCCTCAGATACCCAGATCCAAAGATGTTTAAGCGCTCATGATAGTGTGGAGCAGTGTTTGTATGTGACCTGTGCACATCCTTCTGAATACATTATCTCGGGATGACTGACCATGTCTAGCTCAGTGTAAATGCTCTGGAGACAGATGTTCACCTGTTGTCTGGGATGTGATGGTGGGAACAGTGTCTGTCCATGTTCAGGGGAGATGAACTTCTTCTACACATTTCTATTTGCACTTTGGATAAAGCCATAGACATAGAACCCATGGATGTGGATGACCGTTACCCTAGCCACTGAAACTAAAGCACAGGGCAATTCAGTCGCTCGCCTGCGGACACAGACAGCGTGGGACAGGACCAGAACTCCAGCCGAGCCGACACTAACACCCCTGCTACTCCCTAGCATGTTCCATGGCTATGCTGTCATTCCTTGCAGGTAAATTCACCTGCATTGAGGCCCGATTCCACCTGGAACGGCAGATGGGCTACTACCTGATCCAGATGTACATCCCCAGCCTGCTTATCGTCATCCTGTCCTGGATCTCCTTCTGGATCAACATGGATGCTGCACCAGCTCGTGTGGGACTGGGCATCACCACAGTGCTCACCATGACCACACAGAGCTCTGGCTCCCGAGCCTCCCTACCCAAGGTGAGTGGAACCATTAGGAAATAATACTATGGCCCAGAACGGGGAAGATTCCATCACCTCTCACCCCTACCTGGGACATGGGGAGCATACAGCGTGTGTCATCATGCACATGCATACCTCATGTGGCATTGTTTCCAGAAGTTGCGATCTGGACCACAATTTCTAGATTGTTGGCATCTTCTCCAAAGAATTGGAAGGGGAGAGAAGGTGCATGCAGTTTGTAAATTCGCAAGAAAACTTTATTCGTGTGCTGCTTCCAGTCAGGGCCACACATTACCTCTGCACTAATACAGGGACACTGAAAGAACATCCAACACATACTCCAAGATTGTCACCTACATTCTCCAATTGTTAGGACTTTGCCATGTGCAGAGATAAATAAATAGATACATAGACACATAGGTAGGCACATAGCATAGCTAGATGATATAAGTGGACAAGACAGATATAATAGATCACACACATGCACACGCACACACACACACACACACACACACACACACATACACACACACTCCTAGCTAGCATTAGCTGTCAACTTGGTACAACCTAGAGTCATCTAAGGGATTCTCAATTGAAGAATTGCACAGATTAGATTGGCCTCTGGGTATGTCTATGGAGGGATTGTCTTAATTGTTTGTTGATGTAAGAGGGTCCAGCTCGCTGTGGACAGCACCAACCCTATGTGGGCTATTTAAGAAACCCTATCCTGGGCTACATAAGAAAGCTAGCTCAGCACAAGTGAGCAGAGAACAAGTTAGCAAACAACATTCTTCTATGGTTTCTGCTTCAAGAACTTTCCCTTCCCCTGATTTCCTTCAATAAAGAAATGTGACCTGAGAAGTGTCAGCCAAATAAATCTTTTCCTCCCCTAGTTGCTTTTGGTTGGAACATTTGTCCAAGCAACAAAAAAGAAATTAGAACAGATAGAAAGATGGTAGGTGGATAGACAGACAGACAGACAGATAAATAAATAAATAAATGTCTATAGATGAGTAAACATTTGGAAGAAGTTATAGAAGAACAATTATATAGAGAGGTGATAGGTTATTAGTAGATTGATAATAAATGATAGCCACAGGGTAAGTGGATAGCCAAATATGCTGCCTCTTTTTGTCTCTTCTGAGTGTCTGGTCATCTTGTGTTGGCTTTGGTGGTTTCCCATGAGTTTCTATGGTTCTCTTTTTCTTCCCTCATTCTGCCCCTCAGACTCATGATCTCAAGGCTGCTGATTCTTCTCCTTGCTCTCTGGTTCTTTCTTCTTTTTTTTAATTAGATATTTTATTTATTTACATTTCAAATGTTATTCCCTTTCCCCCTGCAAGTCCCCTATCCCATCCCTCCTTACCCTGCTTCTATGAGGGTGCTCCCTCACCCACCCACTCCTGCCTCACTGCCCTGGCATTACCCAACACTGGGGACATCGACTCTTCCCGGGACTGAGGGCCTCCCCTCTCATTGATGACAAATAAGGCCCCTTCAGCTCCTTCAGTTCTTTCCCTAATTCCTCCATTGAGGTCCCTGTGATAAGTCTGATGGTTGGCTTTGAGCATTTGAGTCTGTATCGGTCATGCTCTGGCAGAGCCTCTCAGGAGACAGCTGTATCAGGCTCCTGTCAGTATGCACTTCTTGGCATCAGCAATAGTGTCTGGGTTTGGGTGTCTTTAATCCCAGCATTCAGAAGACAGAACCTTGCAGATCTCTGAGTTCAAGGTCAATCTACAGAGCAAGTCCCAGGACAGCCAAGCTTAGGCAGTGAAGGAGTTGGAAAACAGAAGGCTGGTGGTAGAATCGGGGTGGGGTGGGGGCGTGTTCCAGTCCCTGCAAGCAGCAGAACTTAGCAGCTTCAGCCATATGGCTCTGGCTTTTGAGTCAAGAATAGAAGGGTCACAAACTGAAATTCTCCACTGGAAACCTCTTCAGCCAGGACTGCACAGTTCAAATCACTGAGCCACAAAGTATTCCATATTTCTACTAGGATATCTCATTAAGCTCCCACTTAAAGCATTCCACTGTTTTCCAAACCCAAAGTCTCAAAATCCACATTCCTCCAAATAAATATATGATCAGGCCTATCACAGCAATACCCCAGTCCCTGGTACCAACTTCTGTCTTAGGGGGTTTTTTTGGTTTTTGGTTTTTTTGGTTTTTCGGTTTTTTGGGGGTTTTTTTGTTGTTGTTGTTTTAAAGATTTATTTATTTTTATTTATATGAGTACACTGTAGCTGTCTTCAGACACACCAGAAGAGGGCATTGGTTCACATTACGGATGGTTGTGAGCCACCATGTGGCTGCTGGGAATTGAACTCAGGACCTCTGGAAGAGCAGTCAGTGCTCTTAACTGCCAAGCCATCTCTCCAGCCCTTATCTTAGGGTTTTACTGCTGTGAACAGACACCATGACCAAGACAACTCTTATAAGGACGACATTTAATTGGGGCTGGCTTACAGGTTCAAGGTGGGAGCAGGGCAGCGTCTAGACAGGCATGGTGCAGGAGGAGCAGAGAGTTCCACACCTTCGTCTGCAGGCCACAGGAGAAGACTCCAGTTCTTTCTTCTACCTCTCCAAATTCACTGTTGTCAGCGAAGTTCTCATCTCAACGATTTACTTTCAACCTCAGAGTTTTCCTTTGGGTCCCTCATAATTTTCATCTTTTTATTAGTGTGTTCTGCTTGGTGAGAAAATGTTCTCAAACTTTCCTTTGTTTCTCCTTGCTGTTTTCTTTCGTTTGAGACAGAGTCCACGCTGTAGCTCAGGCTGGCCTTGATACATGGTGCTCCTCCACCCACACTGTAGCTCAGGCTGGCCTTAAATGCATGGTGAGCCTCCACCCACAGCCTCCTTAGTTCCGGGGCTACAGGTCGATGCCACCATATAGAAACTACCTACACAGTTTCCTTCTTTCAATTGCTTGAATATATTTAAGATAATTAATTAACACATTATCTACCCAGCATGGTAGCGGCATGCATGCCCTTAGGAGACAGAGACTCCTAGGAGCAGCAGGAGTGCAAGTCAGTCTCAGCTACATAGCAAGTTCAATGCCAGCTATGATATCTTATTTTTAAAAAACTAAAATGATGGGTTAGAGGGGTGACTTGAGGATTAAGAGCACTCACTGCTCTGGCAGAGGACCTAGGTTCAATTCCCAGCTCCTGCCACACACCTCCTATGAGGCCAACCCCAGGGGATCCAATGCCTCTGGATTCTTGGGCACACACCCATACACAGGCATAATACAGGTAACTAAAAATAAAATAAAATAATTAAGTCTCTGGTAAATCTGATACGTGTTTTTCTTGGGTGCCACCTCTTTGACCCACTTTTTTTCCCCCTATACCTGGGTCATATTTTTGTGGTGAAAGGGTTACTTTTTGTTTTGGAACTTTTCCATTTTGGGTGTGTTTGTTTTTGTTTGTTTCGCACACCTTATAAATTGCACATCTTACATAAGAGGGTGATGTTTGGAACTCGGACTCTACCCACTGAGGACTTGTAGTTATTGTCGGTGCTTGCTCTGAACTTTGAACTGATTCTGTGAACCCTGCATTCTCTGTAATGTCAACCACTAAAGTCTGGGCTCCCTGAGCCTGGCAACCATGTGAAAACAGACAGAGATATTTTATGGACTGTGCAGATCCTATAAGTGCCCCCCATCTCTTCCTGAGAGTGCCTGTTAGAATGCGCATCTTCAGTATCAGCCATGCAGTTGACGGGTTAGCCGTTACTTCCTGCTGGGCGCTGGCCTAGCAGGGGCCAGGTCGGGGGTCCAGGGTTGCCCCTGGGCCTGCTGTGACTTCTCACTACACAGCTCACTTTTCTGAACTTTCCACTTAACCTTGAGATGGCTTGAACCCAGGCCCTTGAGCTTTCTAGGCAAGTGCCCCACTACTGAGCTATGTCTCTGGTGCCCTCTTGAGTTTTTTGATTAACCTGTTGTTTTGCCTCAGTGCCTCTGACAGCAATCGCCACTAATTGTTTTCGACAAATGTCCCCCAGATTTAAAAGATACAAATGAAAACAGTTCCCACTGGACCCTCACCAAATCAGGTCGAATAAAGGCAGCGCGTGGTAGGAAGGAGAGCTAAGAGAACATCTCGAGAGGGCAAAGGAGGAGGGCAGGGCTCTGGGAACCGGCTCGAATCGGTTCCGACTTCTCTGCCCGCTCCAGTGGATGCCTGATGGCATCCAGCTTTTTCAGCTTTTGATTTTCAAGGCTACTGTGGCCTGGAGGGTTAGGATAAAAGCAGAGAAAATTAAAGTATCAAAACCCCCAGGGGCGGGCTGGAGAGATTGCTCAGTGGTTAAGAGCACTGACTGCTCTTCCAGAGGTCCTGAGTTCAATTCCCAGCAACCACATGGTGGCTCACAACCACCTGTAATGAGATCTGATGCCCTCTTCTGGTGTATCTGAAGACAGCTACAGTGTACTTATATATAATAAATGAATAAATCTTTAAAAAAAAACCCAGGGGCAGTGAACCCCGTACACACAGCCACACTACACAGCAGTTCACAGCATCACTCTGTTCCACTAAAAGGCAGAAATGGTTGATACTCACCGTCCAATGGACAGTCACAGTGCTATGTCTCCATACAATGGAATATTATTAAGCCATAAAAAATAAACTGCTGGAGCTAGAGAGACAGCTCACTGGTTAAGAGCACTTCCTTCTCTTGCCAAGGATGGGTATTGGGTTCCCAGCATTCCTTACAGGGCAGTGCATAGCCACCTGTATGTAACTCCGGCTGTAGGAAGACTTCTGGTCTCCACAAGCCATGCACACACACAAACACATGCACATGCACATACATAAATATAAAATAAATCTTTAAAATTAATGCGAACGAGTGGCCACTGTTGCACACAACAGTGAGATAAACCTCAAAAATACTAGAAGTGAGAGAAGACAGTCAGGGAAGGACACGTGGTCTGCTATTATCCCAGAATGAAATTCCAGAATGTTCAGGACACAGGTGCCACAGAAACGTGAAGTGGAATATTGGGTCTTCAGGGTTGGGGAAGTAGAAAAGTTATACGTAAAAAACAGCAGCAGCTTTCAACGGGTGTGGTGCCTGCCACATGACTTTAACCCCAGCACTGGAGAGACAGATGCAGGGTCTCTGAGCTCCAGTCCAGCCTAGTCTATAAGTCTATATAGCAAGATACCTTTTAAGAAAGAAAAGAACTCTCTGTGTGTGTGTGTGTGTGTGTGTGTGTGTGTGTGTGTGTATGTATGTATGTATGTATGTATGTATGTATGTATGTATGTGTTGGGGTACATGTAAGCAATGGGGCATATACGGAGGTCAGAGAACCCCTTAAGGAGGGTTGGTTCTCTCCTAACACCACATGGGTCTTGGGGTTTGAACTCAGGTCATCAGGCTTGCTGGCAAGTTCCCTTTCCCACTGAGTCATCTGAATCACCTCTCAGCCATCCACTGCTTGTCTTGAATAAATTCTCACAGGATAGTTACGAGCCTTTGGCAGTTAATCAACAGAGTTCTAGACAATGGACTACAGCAATTTCCGCCAGTGTGCTCCCTGGTTTTGGGCCAGCTCTCCAGCCCCAAACTTTTCTTTAAATAAAAAGTTGTTGTTGGGGACTGGAGAGATGGCTCAGTGGTTAAGATCGCTGGCTCCTCTTCCAGAGGTCCTGAGTTCAATTTCCAGCAACCACAGGGTGGCTCACAACCATCTGTAATGGGATCTGATGCCCTCTTCTGGCTTACAGGTGCACATGCAGATAGAGACTCATACCCATTAAATAAATAAATACGTTGTAGATCTTAGCAATGTCAGCAAAGCAATTTTTTTCTTTCTTTATTAAATTGAGAACTTCACAATTTGGCTTAAAAGAAGCCTTTTGTAGCTTTTCTTGTCATACCCAAATTGCCAACATCACTGGTTTGGGACTTTGGGGCCATTATTAAGTAAACTGAGCTTTGGCCACAGTCAATCTGATCATTCGCACAGCTACTGAGTGATTGGCAGATGCGTAGTGTGCACACAGGGTCGGCTTTGGGAAAGGATGACCTATGTTATTAGCAGGATGGATGCAGGAGCTCACCACAGTGTTCAGAACAGTGCTCAGCCAAAAACTTACAAATTGCTCATTTCTGGGATCTTCCGTGCAACATTTCAGGGAATCTTCCTCTTCTCTCACCTCCCAGTGCTTTCTCCCTTCAGGTGTCCTACGTGAAAGCTATTGACATCTGGATGGCTGTTTGCCTGCTCTTCGTGTTCTCGGCCCTGCTGGAATATGCCGCTGTCAACTTTGTGTCCCGGCAACACAAGGAACTCCTTCGATTTAGGAGGAAGCGGCGACATCACAAGGTAGGCTTTTGGGGCGTGGCCTAGGGAGGGGCAGGTGATGGACAGTGAAAGCGCTCTAAGCAGAGGGTGACTTCATTGGGTGTGCCTCATTGGGCTGTCCCCACGGGTAACACCGCAGGATCGAATCCTGAAAAGCTTCAGTTTCACCCTGTGCATAATGACCTAGTTGCGTTATAAGGGTCCTCTCGAAAACCACAGCAGTGCTGCCTTGGGCTTTGTCATGCCCGTGGTGATAATTGGCTTCATCTCATAGACACTGCAGGCTGGTTCCAGTCTGCTGCTTGTTTTCCGGAAAACTGGCCCAGCTCTGGGTTCGGTTTCTTCATCATCTACAAAAAAAAAAAAAAAGACTGGCTTGGTGGGAGATTGTGCTGAAGACAAAGACAGATTCCAATGAAGCTTTGAATTTTGTCCCTGCCACACCAGTGTCAAGGATGAAATCTATTACTGCACACACACACACACACACACACACACACACACACACACACACACACACAGCTCCCCATTACTATGTTATTTAAACATTCACAACGAGAGTCAGGTAACTCTTGGCAATCTACCACAGGCCAACCTTCCGAGACAGAAGATGTCCTTGGGGGCTCCAGACAGCAAGGTCCTTCTGTGTCTGCACTGGCACAGGTTTGGCAGGCTAGATGGGACTGCTTAGAAGGTTTAGCCCTTCCTACTACCCTTTAGACACCAAGACCCTCCTCTGAAGTACTAATCATCTGTAGGTATTGTACACCCTTGCAATTGCAGCATCCGAGGGTGGTAGGCAGAAGCAGGGGGAAGGAGAGTTCAAGGTCAGCCTGGGCTACAACAAAAGATCATGTCTCAAAAAAAAAAAAAAAGAACCAGGCCAGAGGAAGAGGCTGTTGGTAGAGCGCCCTCTTAGCATTCTTGAAGCCCCTGGTCCTATGCCTCACGCTGCATAAATTCAGACATGAGCACACATCTATAACCCCAGAACTTCGAGGTAGAGGTTGGAGAATCAGAAGTTCAAAGTCATCCTCTACAATATCGAGTTCAAAGGAAGTTGAAGCTACATAAGACCTTTTCTCAACACAAATTAATAATAACCTAGGATAAAATGATGTGCGATGACTTCCATTGTGATCCCAGCCCTCTGACACCAGAGGCAAGAGGACCAAAAGTTCAAGTTTCAAAGCTAGGAAAGGGAAAGGAAGACCCTCTAGGCAGCTATAGGGAAGCCATCACCCAAGCTGGGGGAAGACTTTCCAGTGCTTTGGAGTCCCCCATTCTCCTGTGAGAAACCCCTCACCCAGCCCTGTAAGCAAGCCCAACAGAATTATTGTTGTACGGAGTGGGGATGGGAAGGAATTTTAAAGCTAGCTTTGGCTACCAAGAAAGGAAGGAAAGAAGGAAGGGAGGGACGGAGGGAGGAAGGGAGGGACAGAGAAAGGAAAAAAGAAGAGGGAAGGAGGAAGGGGGCTAGAGAGCTGGCTCGGGGGTTGAGAACACAAGCTGTTCTTGCAGAGGACAGGTTCAATTCTGAGAATTACCATATCAGCTCACAACCACTGGTAACTCCAGTTCGAGATTCAATGCCTTCTTCTGGCTTCAAAGGATACTAGATACAAATCACACACAGGTTTCCACACATAAGATAAATATACTTAGGAAAGAAAAATTTATAGAAAACCCCCTTGAGCCGTGAACTTCAGGCTCCACCTGAAGCCCTTGCTGCCTCCAGCCAAGCTGAGTACCCATTCCCGTGTGTATCTGCAATGGAGCCGCCCTTAGGCAGAGCACACACTCTCCAGATCACCACAGTTCACTTCATTACTCCCCTCGTGCACAGCTGAATTGATGTGACCTCGTTCACAAAGGTTCTGTACTTGGCCCAAGTATCAGAAGCCAAGGCTAGTTAACCAGACCCATACTGGTTAACCAGACCCATACTGTGTGTGGAAGACATTCGCTTGGCATCTGGGTGTGGCTTACACTGAAGACCTGCAGATCTGGGCTGCAGAAACCTCCCATGAGTAAGAAGTCTAAACAGGCTTAGGAGCTCCGGGTGGTGAGTGGTAAAAAGCTAGCACTGGCCTGGATTTCTCTCGGCCAACGACCTGGGCCAGGCTCCCCAACTCCCACTGCTTTTCCATGTTTTCAAATGTCACCTCATTTGCTGGGCAGAATACATCCAGTCTTCCAAGTTCTGGACCACCTCATTAGAAGGATCATTAGGAAGCGTCTGTGGGGCCCAGACTCATCAGGAGCTCCAGATCCCTCAGGTTGATTCCACAGTCTCTGTCCCATCCCCAAGCATCTCCCAGCAGATGAGCATGCACATCCTGCCACCTGCTGGTTGTAATAGGAATAGCATGCCTTTTCCAGTCGTGACTTAGGCATTTCTTTTCTCCAGGATACAAAAGGCCACTGTCTTGCTAGATGGCACCAAACCTTCTTCCCTGCCAGTGTGTACCAGATAAGGAAGGAGAGCATAACTCTCCAAAAACGTCTAGGAAAGCTAATGTGGTGTTTCCCATGCCGATAGAGCCCATTATATGTAATGGGTGCTGTGGTGGTGCATCGGGTATCTTCAGATGGATAATTATATACACGAGACACTACCCGTCTACTGAAGTGCTCATTCCTTTTATTTATTTGGTTTTTTGAACAGTCTCATGTAGCCTTGAAGATTGTGTGTGCGCGTGTACACGTATGGGCATATGTACACACTCTAAAGGGGGCCCTGTCTGCATGTGCAGAATATAGAGGTCAGAGGACAACTTGCAAGAACCTGTCCTTTCCTTCCATGGTGTGGGTCTTGGGGATTGAACTCGTGTTTCGAGACTTGGCAGCAGGCACCTTTACCCACCGAACCATCTCTTTAGCCTATACCTACTTTGATCTTTTTCAAATGTCTTTAAATTTTATTCTTTTTTATTTAACGTCTATGAGTACTTTATGGTTTGTGTGTATGCCTGGTGCCAAGGGAGACCAAAAAAAGACACCAAAATCCTCTGGAACTGGAGTTAGAGACACTTGTGAGCCTCTATGTGGGAACCAAACCCAAGTCCTCTGCAAGAACAGCCAGTGCTCTTAACTGCTGAAGAGGAAGCCGTCTCTCCAGGCTGGCTTCATCTTGGAGCATTCAGTGTTGCTCTGTTTTTCATGCCTTAGTTCTGAGTCAGAGCGCAGACGTGAAGAGACCGCTTCCCTGTCACGCTGTCAGCACTGAGGCTGTGCTATGCTGTGTAGTGATAACGGCCACACGTGAAGGAAAACAACCATGTCTATTTTCCACCCTCTATAGTAAGGGCAAGTGTATGTTTAGGTGTCGTAAAGTCCCAGGCCCTCTGTTGGGTCTTGGATCCTAGAAAGTCTTGGCTTCCCGTATTCCTCTGCTTTGCCTTGGTCTGAAGCTTCCATCACCTTCCTGGCCACAGGCAGTGCTTGCTCTGTCCACCTGCCCTCATCATATGACCCACAGTCCCTTTCTTCCACCATGAATGCTGGACCAGGTGCAGTCGTGGATCATACATTTCCTGATCACCATGCAGGATGCAACCCCACTTAGACAAACTAACAGAATGAAAAGAAGAAAATTTTAAAAGGGGCTTGGGTGGTCTGGGGAGCTGGCCCAGACATTAGGAGCACTTGCAGAGGACACAGAACTTGTGGAGAACTAATCTTGTAGAGAACCCAGGTTTGGTTCTCAGCACCCACAATGGTAGCACACAAGTGTCCGGGATACCTGACACTCTTTTCTGGCCTCTGAAGCCACTACATGCACTTGGAACACAAATATACCAGCAAAGAAAGCATCCATGCACAGAAAAATAAATCAATCGAAGACAAGAATTAAAGAGGCTCAGGCTGGTGAGGATGTCACTTATTGAAGGAATACTTTTACAAGGTTTTGTGCTTCTGCACCAAAAAAAGTGTTTGTATGTTCAGTGTGTGTTGCATTTAGGGGTTTGTGAGTTGGTTTCTTTAATGGGTTTGGGAAATGGAGCTTCAGATACTTCAAGCTGGCCTCCATCTGGTAGCTAGGCTCTCTGGGACTCTCGACCCTCTTGACATTCCAAACACTGGAATGTCAGGCTGTGCCGTGGCTGCTCTCACAGAACTTACCCTCGAACACAGCGGTCCTCAGCCTTCCTGATGCCGTGACCCTTTAATACAGTTCCTCATGTTGTGGTGCCCACCCCAACTGTAAACTCTTTTGTTGCTACTTCGTAACTGTACTTTGCTACTGTTGTGAATCGTAATGCAAATATCTGTGTTTTCCCGGTGGTCTTAGGCGACCCCTGGGAAAGTGTCATTCGACACCCCAAAAGGGGGTCTCACCCACAGGTCGAGAATTGTCGCTCTAATAGGAGAAGTAATGTCAGCAAAGGAATTAGACCCCAGGGGGATCAGAGCTTTTCCTCTGGGCACTCAGAGCATTCCACATGGCAACTACCCTGTCTTTGGGAGCTCAAGGCTAAATGGGAGGCTGGTGCTTGGGTTTGGAAACAGAGGTATCGCACAGAGGAGAAGAGCCTAACATCCTCAAACATAAGGGAATGCTTCAGGGTGACTGAAGAATAACGTCACATAGAGAAAGACATGACGTGAGAGGGGACAGGGGGACACGCTCCAGGAAATCTGAGGCCTTTTTTTTCCCTTGGTTTTTTTTGTTTGTTTGTTTGTTTTTGTTTTTTTTTTTTTGCAATGGAGAATTTAATTATCCTGAGATTAAAGCCAGGCATGGTAGCACACAGCCATAATCCCAGTATTTGGGAAACTGAGGCAGAAAGACTGAAACATCCAGCTCAGCAGATGGTGGCATGCCCTAGGGTGGCAGGGTGTGGGAAGATTAGAGTATTGGCTCCTGTAATGCATTTCTTACTGTCATCACCACTGTCTTTCGGGGAACAAGCAAAGACAGAATTTCTCTCCTGGAAGCTCCCAGGGAGCTGGTGAACTTTGCCAGCAACACACATCAAATTGGCAGCTCAGCCTCAGCCAAAACATGGGCCTTGGCCTGGGGATATGGCTTGGCTACTAAAGTGCTGGTGGTTTAAGTGTCAGGACCAGGTTTAAGTGTCCTACTTGCTATAACCTGCCTGTGATCTCAACTCAAGGGAGGCAGACACCGGGGATACCTGGAGCAAGCTGGCCAGTCAGACTAGTTGAAGAGGTGAGCTCTGGGTTCAACGGAGACACCTGTCTCAAGAAATAAAAAACGAAGATCCAAGAAGATACTTAACATCAACCTCTGTCCTCTAAGTGTACATGCATACACCCATACATGCATACATGCACAGTATGAGCACATACACATGCTACACACATACATACAACACACAAAACAAAACAGACATACTGGCCCTTCGGTCCCTTTGCGGAATAATAGGTAAAGGGCAAGCAGAGCTGGGATGAACCATAGGATTGGGGCTCAAGTGTTTTACAAAGGAGGAGAAGTCCAGTGGAACTGGTGGAGATGCAGATCACATAGGAAGTGGGCGGGGCCGGAAAGGTAAGTTGGAGTCAAATGACCAAAGAGCCTTTGACAAGCCTATGGGAACTGCAAGACTGTTGGAGGTGGTGGTGTGGGAATGGGAGGCAGGAAGAATCCGTGGCTTCCCTGGCTTGTGACATGGGAAAGCTGGGAGCTCTCTGTCCCTTCCCGGGTCATCAAGGGGTGGGGAAGACGGGAAGGATGCAACAGAGGCAAAGCAGGGGATGTCTCCAAACCATCCTCTGAAACGCTATCCAAAACCCAGGCCGTCCTTGAGTCACCTACTCAATGAAGCCATGCAATAACTGTCAGGCATGAAAGAAAGAACTTACCTGCCTGAGGTCACAAGTCAGTAAATGACAAACACCCACAACCTGACCCAGAGCTCATGCCTCAGACTCTGTAACCATCCCCATCCCCTGGCTTGCATCTGTCTCAGCGTGTGAGTGGCACCCCTCTATAAGGCTCAACTCCCCAGCCAGCCAGACTGCCTCCAGCAACTAGGGGCTCAAAGCCTGAGAGGCAAGGGAGGATCAGATGGCATGTCCTGGCCCCCCAGGGGAGTGCCTTGCAGGGAGGGTGCCCAGCCCTTGTCTTATTTTAAGTAGAGCCCCATGCTAAATCTGTTTCAGGATGATGAGGGTGGAGAAGGCCGCTTCAACTTCTCCGCCTATGGGATGGGGCCAGCCTGCCTGCAAGCCAAGGATGGCATCTCTGTCAAGGGTGCCAACAACAACAACACCACGAACCCCGCTCCTGCACCGTCCAAGTCCCCGGAGGAGATGCGGAAACTCTTCATCCAGAGAGCCAAGAAGATCGACAAAATATCTCGCATCGGTTTCCCCATGGCCTTCCTCATCTTCAACATGTTCTACTGGATCATCTACAAGATCGTCCGGAGAGAGGACGTCCACAACAAGTGAAGGCTCTGGGACGGGGTGGGGGGGAGCTGGGAGAGGGTGGTGGGATGAGCACAGAGGCTGGGAGCCAAGGGAGGAGGAAGAGAGGAAGAGCACACACCCATCTCCCTCCACCAAGTGCAATAGAAGCCACAAGGGTGGATACATCCAGGGTGTTACAATATCCATCTAGCCTCCAGGGGCGTGAGGTGGGAGGGCCTTTTCGAATACAGCAACTGGGGACCATGAGGGGTGGGACAGGGGTCAGGGAGGGGATTGGGAAAATCACAGCTTTCAAAATTCAAGTCCATTGGGTTGAGGGGGGCGGGGGGGCTCCTGTTTGGAGGTCAATGCTGCCTGCCCCAAAAACAGGAAGGCAGTGTAATATATATATAACATTTAACCATGCTTAACATTAATGCAAAACCCACCAGAACAAAAGATACGTCTCTTAAACCAGCCTAGTAACTGCTTAAACTTTTAAAGTCCCCAACGTGATGGACAATACTTCCCAGAGTAGAAATGGACACGAATAAGCTTGCTGTGGTCTATGCTCCCATCACGCTCTTACAAACGCCATGTCTGTCTTTAAACTGACCCCCGTGGACACATGCCCAAAAAAAAAGCCATCGCGCCTCTGCTTCGAGAGGGTCACGGACACAGACATGGGTCGCGGAGACGGATAAAGGTGGATCTCCAGCAGGAAGTCACTAAAGAAGAGGCCCATTGCAGAAGCCCACAGATGGAGAACCCAGAAGACCCCACTGGGCGCCAAGCTTGCTCCTCTTGCTTCTGCGCTTCCGCACTGGCCCGACTCAGCGCCAGCCCTCTGGCCGTCACGGTCTTCTCGTTCTATTACCAATATGCAATCTTTTTTTATTTAAAAAAAAGAGTAATAATCTCAAGAAATAATATGGGGAGAGACTGAGTGTAAACCCATGAACTTCTTTCCAAACGTCTATTTTTTTTTTTTTTTTTGGAGAGTCTCTTTGGGACTGCAGATAACTGTGTTATGGGAAAGGTGAGCTGAAACCTGTCCCAATTGCCAGGCGGGAGTTGAGCTTGAAGATGCGAACGGGTGAAAGCGACGGCGCGCGTGGGAGGACACGGTGGTATTCAGAAAGTCCACTCATTATATTTTGACATTTCATATATCATAACATGGGAAGTTTGGGAAAATGACCCCATTATATTTTTATAAGTCTTCTTTTTTTTTTTTTAAAGATGCTTTGCACAGCTTTAAAGTGTAGGAAAGTTAAACAAATATTTCTCTTTCCTTCTAACTCTGAAGTGCCAGACTAGCCGGGGCATTCCAGGAGAAAGCTACAGGGATGAGCTGAGCTGGGAGGAGGGGTCCTGCTGACAGAACTGGATATGCACACAACAGCCCTGCCCGTAGCACAGAGCGAGGCGTTGCTGGTGCAGCCCTGCATGCCATGGCTAATACACTGGAGTTACCACTTCTGTCCGAGCACTTTATTCTCTTGGCCTTGAGCCAGAGTTATAGGTAAAATGGAGATTGATCGGTGACAATCAGCCTGAAGTTTTCTTTGTAGCCTTCGAGCCAGGGAGCTCAGGGGCAGGATAGAAGAGTAGAATGAAGCGATGATGCCTACCTGCCCCCTCCTCGTTCCGCCTACCATGCACTTTGCCTGGGGAGTTTTCCTCCCTTCCCTATGGAATCAAAGCTAATGCCTAGATGGGTCTCAAACAGATGGCCAAGACATAGACCAAGGGATTTATGTATAGAAAATGCACTATGAAGCCAACAGGATGAGAAGGAACTGTTGATATTCCACCAGGGCCAAGGTCAGCCGGCCTGTGCCTTCCCTCCTCTTGGACTGTACAAACCAAAAAGATGCGTCTGGCTCTGGGTGAGGGGCACGGGACCTCTGTTTATGGGAAATCATGGGCAGCAAGGGTCCTGTGAATAGGTAACTCTCATCTGAGGTGGTCTTTTCCTGCCACAAAGATATTCAAAGCAGGGAAAGTGAAGGTGGCCTTGAAGATGCTAAGGTGTGCAGCTGCAAGCATCTCCCTCAGCGCTGGAGAAGGCATCGTGTCACTCCGGTTCTGTGTGTCTTAGGAGAGGCCACAATTAGTCCCTTCCAGTGGCACTTTACTCTATTTAGATACTAAATATTTACAATAGAAAGTAATCAATGAGGGCCTCTCCTCACTGGACTTAAGTCAAGTCTAGGTGATTAGGCAGCCACAGGAGGGACCACAGTCATCAGAGTCTGTGCTGAGTCATGTCTCTCGCTCACACTAAACCATCCAGCACCTTCTAAAGCGGCCTCCACGGAAAGCATCTGGAATCACTCTGAGACAGAGAAATTTGATGCAACATTTGCCCAATCTCAGCTGGGCTCCTAGGCCCCTGTGTCACCATTTTGGAATGGTCCGTGGTGAGCTGCCTGGCTGAGGTGACAAACCCAGCAAGCAATGAACTCAAGTACTTGAGAAATGTCACTGAAGTCCTTCAGACTGTGAACAAAGAGAAAGCATAAACCAAGCCGGGGCTTAATACACAGAATGTTGTTGGGGAAATGTCCAAGCTTTGGCCTCTCTGAATGCACCATGGGGAGAATGGGACTGTATCTGATCTCTCTCCAATTCTACCTGCTATCAATCTATGCTTACACTGAGGAACTTTGCACAACTGAAAGCTTACCACCCTTTCGATTTCTCAGGGCTCCGTGCAAGCATGTAGATTTATGCACAGGTGCACTGACCCACAACGTTCCTGTTGCTTCTCTTCCTCAGAAAAAAATTGCAAATTCGCTTCTCCTCTTGTACCACTTTTAATAAAGACCCCACAAGAGAGGAAGAGAGACACTGAAGGAGAGAAGGAAGGAGGAGAGGAAGGAGGAGAGAAGGGAGAGGAGAGGGAGGGGAGGAGGGAGGGAGGGAGATAGAGGGAAGGAAGGAAGGAAGTTGAACTATATCGTTTAGGCCAAAGGTTCTGGGTGACCCCAGTGAAGAGGGCAAGGCTTTAATTTCCCCCTTTAGGTTGAGCACAAGGGAATCTGTGTCCTGGTATTACAGATGTTAAGATGGACAGTTCAGTGTGTGGAAATATGTCGTATGTCTATAATGAGAATGGCTTACTGGTTTCGGAGCCCTTCCTCGGTACAGACTGGTGCTCATGTATCCTGTGAGACTTGGAAGGGGGCATGGAGGAATGGATGACTTCAACCCAAGTCCAAAGCTGAAGCTTATCCCAGGAGCCAGGTGGAAACACCAACTGCTTCTCACCCTGTGGGCTTGCAGGAGCCTGCTGGCTTCAGAAAGAAATGGCTCCCTCTGCTGGAATTCCCTAGCACCTGCAAATCCCATTTTGGCAAAAGCTTCAGTGGAGAGTGTGTGTTTGTGTGTGTGTGGGGGGGGGGGGAGGGTAAGAGAAAGAGATTTCCATTAACTCTAGAAAAATGAGGAAAGTTCATCAGTTCAGTCTAACAGTTTCTTTTTCTAAACTATCAATAAATAAGAAAGTAACTCCTTGCAGAAGTGCATGGATATTTACTATAGTTTTTTTTTTTTTTTTCACATTTGGGAGACAAACAAACAAGAGAGTTGGGTCATTCCCTCCAACATGTGCCTCTTTACAAGCATCATAAAAAGAATCGGTGTCTTGTGAGGCGCCATGATGTTAGATCGCAGGGCAGGTTGGCGCTCCAGTTAAGATGGTACTGCCACGGATAATTGTCTTCTGTGCAAATTAGATTACTTACTTAATTGCTGAACCCAAAGGGGGTTATCACAACCCTGACAGCAACTGCATCCTCTGGAGAAGCCGACGGGCAGAATGTATCCTCTTCAGGGCTCTGAGAGTCACAGACATTTCCCAGCCAAGATGTAAACCCAGTCCAGAGCAATGAACACCACACAGGAAGCTATCAATATCTATTTCAGAAACATCTTCAGCCCTTCATACCCACTCTCCACCATTAGCTCAGCCAAGACAGGCGATGCTTGACTTTCTTGGGATGTTTCTTAGATGGATAAGTGGCCAATAAGTCTGCGAATGGGTGAATCGATTGCTACCCATTGAACCAACCAGATCAAAATGTCTCTACCCAAACAATCAGGAAGCATGTTCTTTATATAGAATATAGATTCTGTTTTCCTACTTAAGAAGTTTGAAGCAAGAGCCTTCTTATTCTCGTCTACTTCTATGAAGCCAGAAACAAGAATCTATGACAAGAGAGGAATGTGTGTGCCTTGCTTTAATGGTTCTGCCATGAGACCTCTGTCTGCGCAAAGAAAACCTGCATCCAGGCAAGAGTTTGGTCCAATGAGCTCTGACATCCCTGTGACAGAGAGGACACCCTTGGGTGGTCAAAGTCTCCAAAGGGGGGTGGGAGGGGAGGACCTCCATAGGAAGAGTGCCTGCCTGGGGCAGGATTAGTGAAAAGAGAGAGACAGGGGATGCAGGACTGACAACAGGGTAAGCTTTTATTAAGGAGAGAAGCCTGCAAAGGGGGAGTGTAGTGTAGGAGGCTGGGGTGCTTACAGGGCAGAGGAAGGGAAGGGGTCCCACCCTTCACCCTATGGAAGCTCCCTAAACCCATCCATGATTTTCCTAAGCTGTGGAACTCCAAAGCTCAGAGTTCCTTTACCATCCAATGAATGGAAAGTCATGGGAAGCCCAGAAAGCATCCAGGCCTGGTCCCACAGAGGATGGGGAACTGGCTGGTGTCCATTTACCTCTTCCATGTATATGGGGGTTTTTTTTAATGGTTTATTTATTTTTATTTCGTGTGCATTGGTGTTTTGCCTGTGTGAATGTCCACGTGAGGGTGTCAGATCCTTTGGAACTGGAGTTACAGACAGTTGTGAATCACTATGTGGGTGCTGGGAATTGAACCTGGGTCCTCTGGTTAAGGGTAGAGAGAAGAGAAAACTACAGGGTTTCAGGTTTTGTTTTGTTTTTTAAGCATTCAACAAATTATTTCACCTTCAGTGATCTTGGAAGAGCCCTAACTCCCCAAACTGTTGATGAGCATAAAGTTGAGGAAATAAAATAATCAATGCTTTAGCTATTGAAAGCGGAATATAGACAAGATAACGCACTCAAATGGATCTGATAACTGCAGATCCAAAGTGCAGATCTTTTTGTTTAAGTTCACCCCAGCATGTGAATGTCCGACATCCTAGCTATCTCTCCAATGCTGGTGAACGCCATCTTTTACAAGAGAACAAAGGTCTTGATCGAAAGCCTATGTTCACCCTTTCTTGTCCCGAAACAATATAAATCCACTAACCCATCTTTGAGGTTAATGATCTACTAATGCAGCCTGATACATAGGGGACCTGGGTGAGGTGAGGCCACGGTGGGGTTACAAAAGTTTGGAGACAAAGAGAAGTGCGTTGGAGGGCAGGTGAGAATTGCTGGCATTTGGGGGCTACAGACAATGTTCCTTACTTGTGACCCTGAAGAGCTGGGGAGGGGCAGGAGGGAATCCTTGTGCCAGGAATGTTTGGACTTGGCTGGAGTGAAGGGTTAGGACAAACCTACCTTTCCTGAGGCTTTTCAAAGTCTAGACTTCCTTTTCTATCCACTCAGGAGGAAGAATAGCCACAGGTGCAGGAGCCAAAGATAAGCATCGTCTTCTTTAAGGGCTGAACTTGAAACTGGTGTGGCTGTGAATAATTCAGGCGGAGATGCAGTGACAATAGGCAGCAATGGTGCTGAGGGCGTCTCGGGGACAACTCAGGGGGTCTGGGCACAGGACATTTGAGCTCAAATGCTGAAGACTCTGTCCATGTCACCCATTTACTATCTGATGGTGTCATCTGCCTGTTAAGCAGTTAAATGGTTTATGCCCTGTGGGACAGCTACCCTGCGACTTGTCTCAAGCAGGTGTCTGAGGGGGTAAAAAAAAAAGTCTTCAGGTAAGATCTGAGTGGGATTGAAATACTAACCAACGTCCCAGTAAAGAAGGGATGTCCAGTCACTCTTCCCTTTCATCCCAGGTCTAGAAATGGGAGGGGGAAATGGGATGACAAAAGGAAACATGTAGACAGTCACCTCCCCCTCGCCACAAAACAAAAAACCCAAAGAACTAAATAGATACAACCTCAGCTGTGGCTCCTCAGCTGCACCCCAAAGCCAGGATGTTGACAAAGCAGGCCCCCAAACCGTCTACACAGGAACATGTTAACTTCTGTCCTGAGAGCCCCAGATCACCCCTTCTGTGTAGCAACGACTTTTTTACTCTGACTGGATTCTAGGGAAGCCTGAGTCTGGCTCAGCGGGTCTCCCAGGAAAAGTGTATACTTGCCTTGGAATGTTTCAGTCTGGACAAAGCAACTTGGCCTTAGTGGACCAGAGAACTCTCTAATATTATCGTATGCCATAGCTAAGACTAAATTATAACCACATATGACATTATAAGCAGAACTGTTCCCAATTTTTCTAGGATTCCCTCTTTACCCTCCCTACCTGAGGTAAAATGAAGGGGCTCTGGTAAGCATTGCTTGTTCCTTCGAGTGAAGGGGAACAAGGGGGAGACAGCTTAGAAGAGGTGGCTTCTGCCTATCAGGCCCACTCACAGGACATGCGCGGATCAGGTCTCACTAAGCAGTTTGGCAGAAGAGCAAGAAGTTTCCATCTCCTTTCTGACTCCCCGTGTCCCCGGTCTGCGCAGCTTCCTCCGAACTTCCCATGAAAACCCACTTTCCCTTGATCTTAGAAGCGCATAAAGCAGTCCCTGGCAACTCACCTCTTAAAGGGCATCGATCCATCCCGTCGAGTGTTGAGAGTTTACGCTACGATGACTCTGGACCTAAATAGGGCATGGGACTCAGGCTTCTTTATTCTCGTTGTGGTGTGTATGTGATGTATGGGTGTGCAGGCATGTGTGTGTAGAGAGGCGAGAGGTAGCTGCGTCCAGCTTTGACATGGGTCTGGGGATCCAAACTCAGGCCCTCGGGCTTCTGCAGCAAGCACTTTACTGACTGAGGCCTGAAAACTGTGACTGCAAAGAGTAGGCCATGACTGGGAAGGTTCTTCCTGGAGCAGTCAGTTGATGGAGCGCATGATGCAGACAGTGAAGACCTGGACTTCTTGCTTTTTCTCCCTGTGGTGCTGGAGATTGAAACTATGATCCTTGACACGCAAGGCTACCACTGAACATCCCTAGAGGTATACAGAAAGCTGTTTCTATAGACAAATATGTGTTCCAGACATCACCTTGTTGTTGATCTAACTGAAAGGCAGACCTGGAGGAAAAGATGTCTAGGGTGTTTTCATTCTCAGCTGCATCTAAAAATCCGCTCCCCAAACTACAGACAATTTATTCCAGGCACAAAAGCAGAAGAAAAAAATGGCATGGAGAAAAGATAGTCAGGAGCCAGAGGCTGTTACACCATCACAGGTGCGCATGTGCACTCAAAAGGGCAATTTCCCCTGCCCCAAGGCCCCCCTGCCCCCAGGAACTCACCTTCCTCCCTCCCTTCCTCCCTTCCTTCCTTCCTTCCTCCCTCCCTTCCTTCCTTCCTCCCTCCCTTCCTTCCTTCCTCCCTCCCTCCCTTCCTCCCTCCCTCCCTCCCTCCCTCCCTCCCTCCCTTCCTCCCTCCCTTCCTTCCTTCCTTCCTCCCTCCCTCCCTCCCTCCCTTCCTCTCTCCCTCCCTCCCTCCTTCCTTCCCTCCCTCCCTCCCTCCCTCCCTCCCTTCCTGTGGCTAATTTAGGAGGGTATTTTGGCAGGTTCAAAGTATCTCCCATCATTAAAGATTGTTCCCAAGTCTTAGCATGAAAGTGGATCAGAGAGGGCCCCACATAAGCTGCTAGATGCATTAACGTTCTCCATGTTAGATGCATTTCTACCTCACGTTAAGAGACACCGTGTCCTCATGTGTCTGGCTAAACTAGCGTGCTGACACGCAAGTTTAGCCAGAATGGCATCCACAAAGCTGAAGTGTTGGATGAGAGCAATTGCACAGCATTTCCGACCCATCCAATCTCGTGTCATAATGACTTCATCTTCCAATGCTGGATATCACCATGATAGTGTCACCACTAACAAGTTAAAATAAGACAAGCGGGCTGGACTCCAGAGGAGCTCATCTTGCTTCTTTCTCCCACTGAATACACATGCAATGCCTACTACATGCTGACATGCAAACTCACATGCAATGCCTACTACATGCTGACATGCATACTTGAAACATCAAAGGGGTAAGGGGCAGGTCCTCTTTTCTTTTAAGTAAACAGAGTTCTGCCTACAAAAGAGTGGCATAGCAGAGGTCTCAGTAGCCTCAAAGAAAATTTGAAAAACTAGACAAACTACATGTCTAACCCCAAGCTACATAGTGAGTTCCAGACCAGCCTGAGCTGAATAGTGGGATCCTATCTCAAAAACCAAGTGGTCAGAACAGAAGCAGAAGTACTTTGAGGCCCCCTTGTTTTTGTTAGGATAAAACGTCGTTATAACCTGTTGGGGTCCGTGCAAGTACTTGACAGCGCTATTCAAAGATGGCACTGATAAAAATGAAGTGACTGTTCAAACAAGCCACGGGGCTTCCAAACCAGATCAGACTGGCTTTCAATATGCCTGGGTAGTTACAACACGCAAGAGCAATGCTGGGTTTGCCTTGTTCATCTCAGAACTAGTAAGTTCCCGCTTCTCATCTGGACTACAGATGCATTCACTAACTTGAGATAGGCTAGCTTGAAATAGGGGACTCGTGTGGATCTGGGAGTCACCTCCAAAGGCCGTGGTGGCCTTTGTTGTCACTAGTTCGTCCATCTAGGTATTTGCACAGAGCTAACCTGTCTTAATAGTTCCCTGGCTTGGGTTTTTAGATAGAACAAACTCCAGATGAATCTTTGGGTAACTTTACATTGCCTTTTTCCCCTCCCAAAAAAGAGCTAGATTCCAACTGAAATGTGTCATAATGCTCAAAGGAGAAAAGTCAGCCCCTTACGACAGTCAATGCTGACTCCCCAGGCATTGCAACCCTAGAACAGAAAGGCATGGTGCCGTCCTTCCCATTACAGTGCCAGTGTGGGGTGTGGGGTCCATTAGAGGTAAGATACCTACACTAAGTCCAAAGCATACAAGAGCTGTGCTAGGCTAGGCACTGTGGGTTGAGCTGTAAAGTGCTTGATCACCCATGATGGGAGAGGGTTCCACAAGCCACATAGACAAAGCAGATTGAAGAGTAGCAGTCCAGGGGCAGCTCTAATTAATTGACCTGGAAAATTGGGTCCGAATAAACACTCATCCTTTCCCAGAAGAGAATGTGACCACGTGTTTTCTATGGAAACTTCTTTGTATATATGTATAAACTAGGTATGGCCTTAAAGCTGCAGTTAAGGATCTGTCCGGCTCCCACCTTAAGCAGCGTGCTAAGCAACCGCTTCCTTAAAGTAATATTTTTACCTCTCATTGGACATTTGACCTTGAAGAAGCAATTCCCTCTGACCCCTTTTCTCTCTCTCTCTTTTTTTTTTTTTTTTTTTTGCATGAAGTCATTGAAGTTATGACAGGGTTTGTTTTGTTATTTTTGCTTTGTTTTGATTTTGGCTTCTAAAAAAATCTATTTCTGCAGTTTGAAGATGGAATGTAAAATTTCTGTGCTGTATATAGAAATATATTTATTGAGCCATCCATAGACACATATCCATGCCAATTCTAACGGAAAAAAATTAAAGTTTTTCTGAAATTTTCTGTGGTTAACTCCTAATTGTTAGACTTCACCAATTTTGTAAGAACTTCTGAAATCCTACAGGTAACCCAGAGAAAAATCTGTGTAACCTGAGAAGCATTTAACCTGAAGAACTTCACATTGAAAGAGATTTCATTTATTCAGCCAAGAATATTTATTGGTAGGTACCACTGAAGGTTAACACAGGCGACTCACTCATAGACCCTGCCACAGGGGCTTACAGTCTATGGGACTGGTGAGAGAAAACACACGTGTGGGGGATACAAGGCCAAGGTTGTTTCAGAAAGACTCATCTAAAGATGATGCAAAGACCAGCAAGATCCTGGAGGTGGGAGGAGTGACCTGGGGAGTCTGCTGAGGTAGCATGATGGGATTTAACTGAACCTTGGGTGCAGGGAGGAAGGAAGGAAACTGACCACTCTCCTCTAGCAGGGTGGAGCTTGAGTTCTGAGCTTACAACAAATCAGTTGTTCTGCAGGGACTAGGAACAAGCAGGAAGTAAGTCTGAGACCGGGGACTTCCTCCTCACACATGCCCCACCTCCCAACCCCCAGCCTCCCAACAATTTCCTATACTGAAATTTCCGATCTGAAATTGATGGAAGGCTACCCCCAGTCACTGACTCAACCATCATGGGGACTTCAAAGTGTCAGGTCTCAATTCCTTAAGAAGCCACAACCTAACCCAGTGGTAATTCCAACTCCAGGCTGAACCATAAGAGGGGCAGAGTCCTCTAGGAAGACCCTGCTTATGACAATGGATGGGACAGAACCATAAAGGGACAAACAAAATGAAGGGGGATCAATCTGTTCACTTACAGTGCTCAACAGTGCAGGTCTAGACAAAAACCAGCGTGAGACAGAGGTGGGGCTGGAGCACACAGGCACACGTGCAGGGAGAAGTCACATGACGCTAAGGTCTCAGCATACCCAGGAGTGTCATGGGGACTCATCACACAAGTGCGAGTCAAATGGAAAGAAACAGTGGGTTCTTAATCCGCACATGACACATACACGTCCTGACAGCAGGGTGTATTTCCACCCAAAACGCTGCCCCTGGGGCAAAAACACCGAGGTTCAGAACACAGAATGCTAAAGGACCTCAGAGAAAGTGGCAGCCACGTTTTAGGTATTAAAGCATCACATTAGCAGCCAAGCGGTGTTGATGCAGGCCTTTAATCCCACTAGGCAGACAGGTGGACCTCTGAGTTTGAGGGCAGCCTTGTCTACAGCATGCATTCCAGGATACACAGAGACACTGTCTCTGGAGAAATTGTTTGTTCTGTAAAGTGAGGACCTGAATTCAGTCTGTAGAACACACATGGTGTCACCATGTAGGTAGACGGGTGGGTCCCTGGAGTTCACTGACTTAATCACAGCTTAATCAGGGTAACAGGTGAGAAGCCTTATTTTAAAAAGACAAGGTAGAGCCTGGTGTGTTGGTGCACACCTTAAATACCAACTTTTGGCAGGCAGAGAGGAAGGCAAATTTCTGAGTTAATAGGAGGCTAAGCTATGTAGCAAGTTCCAGAACAGCTAGAAATGAATACACAATGAAACGTCACAAAAAAACAAAAACAAGCAAAAACATGGTGGACGGCTCCTGTGGAACGCCCAAGGCTTCCACACACAGACACACACAGAACCACCTGTTCCCTTCCTCACACCTCACAAGACCCAGCTTGCTGACACAGTAAATCCATCCCTAAAGGTGGGCAGGGAGCAGCTATGTAGAGGGCAACTGGTGAGCTAACTTTGCAGGGCGCTACTGTGTCCTGAATGGCACCCAAGTGGTCTGAGAGGTGGAAATTCCACCCTAGACATCCAGCTCACAGGCACTCACAGGAACCGGGCTCCTGGCTCAATACTGTAGGTACTGCCCGAAGCCCCGCCTGCTCCTGAAAGCCCTGTTCGCTCAACTGCTTCCCACCATCTCTTCCCTTTATTACTGTGCCATAATCCAAGGCACACATGAAAGCTAAGTGGGCTCACTTGTTTTGCTGTAAACAAAAGTGGGCTTTGCTTTGTAATCAAGGCTGGTTTTGAATTCACAATCCTCACCTCAGTCTCCTGAGCACCAGGATTAAGCGTGTGCCACAGGCCCTGATTGCAACTCTCCAACTGTCACTGTCCCTGTTCCAAAGCAGCAGCTGAGACTGCAGAGCACAGGAGTGCCACCTCACAAGGAAAGCAAATGAAAGGTCTGGTCAAGGTCTGGTTACTTACTTCCAATAGGTCTGAACAGAGACTCATGCCTAAGAGTACCCTGCTGCTCTTCCAGGACTTTAAGTTCGATTCCCAGCTCCTATGTGGGAGGGCTCACTCACCTGTAACTCCAGCTCCAAGGGGCCATAGGTGTTCTGAGGCACCTGCACATGTGGCCAACATCCACATAGACATGTACACATACATAAAGTCTCACTTGGCTAAAATACCCATCACGGATCCTAGTTAAGCTCAATAACAAAGAACGACATCCTGAGTCTTCCCTGCAGATCAAATCTTGACATGAGAAGGCTGACATCAGCAGCCACTTCTGAAATAGCCTGTGCTTTCTGTAACCATGAGCACCTCTTAAGCTCCAAGGTTTAGGCTTCACGTGGTGTCATTGGCATCCAGATTCTCCAGTGCAAAACGGGCTGCCAAGCTGAGACCCATGCCCTTCCAAAGCACACTCTGATCCCCAGTGCCACTGCTGGGAAATAGGGTAGGGCTGAAGCAGTTCCCCAACCCCAGTCACAAGCAATAGGGGTACTGCTACATCCCTACACACCACACACACACACACACACACACACACACACACACACACACACACACGGTTGTACTGCTACACACTTATCTGAGGTAGAAGAGAATGGGCTTCTCATATCCCAACCCACCCACAGGTTGCTCTTTCTCAGATCAATCCAGATCACTCTGATACCCTTGGTCTCCAGAGAAATGAGGGATGCTGCCATGACACCTTACTCTGTACAGCAAATGTCAATCACCTAATCAGGTGACTAGGAAAAAACTTCTAAATGCATGTCTTAGTACTCAATTGTGAAAATCATTTTTAGATTTACCCAAGTTACTGAAACTTTTAAGAGACTATTATATGGGCCAGACTAGCCTTGAACCTGAGATCTGAGACTACACAGGCAAGCCTGTGCCATTGTGTGCCACTTGGGACTTTTCTTTGCTGCCCTTTTGCCTTGTTTCTTGAAAGTCACACTATGCAACCTTGGTGGAACTTGCTTCACAGACCATGCTTTTGCCTCCTGAGTGCTGGGGTTATCATCATGAGTCACCAAGCCTGGCTCAGTTGTCCTTGTAACCATACACTTTACTACAAAGTACATGCTGCACACATCTGCATCGTCACCACCTCAAATGAAGTGCTTAAACTGAACCCCCATCGTGGGATTTGGTTACCTCAGTTCACAACATGCTGTCAACATTTAGATCTGTGAGGTATTGAGACCAAACCTGACAACCTCACACCATTTTCATCCCAACTACCCTAACAAAACCAGCATACATATGTGACAGCTCTAAAGTCAGACGAGCTGGCTGAGCACTATGTGTAAGTATGAAGACCTGACTAATTCCCAGAAGCCACAGGGAAGACAGGCATGGCAGCACATGTCTGAAATCCTTGTGCCCTTACAGCAAGATGAGAGGCACAAACAGGAGCCCATAGAAGCTTGTGGCTCATGGGCCAATTTCAAACAGTGGAGTATAAGGCCTAGATCCCAAGTTGCCCTGACTTCCACAAGCATACTGTGGTGCACGCATGTATGAAGACTCCCACATACATATACATACACACATACATAGACATACACATATACATAGACATACACACAAACATTAGGAAAAGTTAGACACTCTGGTTGCCTTCAGACTAATGACTTGTCCATGGAGGCTTGTGCGGACAAAACCTTCACCCAATGTCACACACAGCACTCAACACACAACACTGGAAAGTGAGTTTTAGCAGTCTACATTGCCAGATGAAGTTTTCTTCCAGAAATATTTTAATAAAAATTGGCCTTTTTCCAAGAAACACCCACTGCATGTCCATCAGTAAAAGAGAACCGTAACAAAATAGAAAATTTACCATATGGCTATGATTTAAAGAAAAAAAATGCAGACCCTGGAGCACATTAGCCAAGTCCAATATTCAACCAAATCCTTCTTATGGCCCACCAGGAACCCAGACAGACAGCAGAGTAGAGTGTGGCGCACAGAGCCACTGAGGTCAGAGGCCTCACAGAAGCACCTTCCTCAAAAGCATCCCAGTCTGAGGCGTGATTTAGGATAAGGCAGAACAATGTTAACACGACACATACACGTGATCAAAAAACTTGTGCAGTTCCCCCACATACTCTGAATCTGAAAACAACTCTGGAATCTTTATTACTTTCCTTTAAACAGTTGCCAGGGCCGGAGTCAACGATAAATAGAAGGCACAGTGTTGCTTGGTTTTGTCATCAGATTTGGGGTTTGTTTTCTCGTGGGAATTTTTTGTCCTTTTTTCTTTTTTCTTTTTTTTTCTTTTTTTTTTTTACAAATACAAATAAAACATGAAAAACTCTACCTCAAAAAAATCTAACAGTTCAACAAAAGTCTTTAGCTGTGTTCTAGACATTGACAGGCTACATCACAATTTAAAAATCCAATGGTAAAAATGGAGGTTTAGAATTGTTTGGTAATCACATGTCAAAAGAACACCTTTTATTCAGTTAGCCACACCTGCAGGGACCCAGTGGCAGTTGCCAAAAGGCAATTTTTCCACACCAGAAAGGAGTTGTGACTTGATTTTTCCCGCTTCCAAAATGTTTATCAAATCCTGTGTCTCCCAACAAATGAAACATCCGTGGTCAGTGAAACCGAGACACTTCTGGGGAATGGCCGTGAGACTCCAGTCTGTGTATGCAGCGTGAGCAGGAAGGTCAGTCTTTCCTCTTCGTCTTTACAAATCTATTCCTCCTAAAGTATCATTCCGGAAAACTGGGAATGAAGGACTAAAAGGTCAAGGGAGGAAAGGGGTTTGGGGAGCACACACCATGAACACAAGCGAAATTAAAATTGTACAAACTCAAGCAGTTTATAATAGACTACTCCAAGACACCAAAGGCTGGTTGAAGGAATTCACCATTCTGCAGGAGCCGGGGCTGTGTGCTGTGTGGAGATCTGAGCCAAGCAATTCACTGCCTTGGAGTTGTAATCCCCCTGCCCACGCCAAAGCCTGGTTTCTGCACCATGCCTCCACGGGGAGGGCCTCTCATCCCACCACTCGGCCCACCACGGGGGCCTCCAGGTCCCCGAAGGCGGTTATCCCTGCGGTCGCCTTCCCTGGCAGCTCGAGTCTTCTTCTCTTCCACATTCAGGCGAACCGCACCTCGGAACATGATGGGCTGTGTGAGAACCAAGGGAAAGCAAACACTCAGATCAGCCCCTGACTGTGCCGGTCAAAAGTGAACAAAGCCACCCTACTGAGCAAGGCTTTCAACCAACTAGTCCGTTCTCACCAATGTGTTGAGCTCATAAAACATCTTTTGTGTTATTAGTGCCAAGAAGTAGAAAAGCACCAATTTAAAGAGTCCTGAAGCAGAGCACCATTGTACTAATAACTAAGGCACACTCCAGTAAACACCCTGATATGGACGCCTCCACAGCTTGAGAATAAAACCTTCTCACACACTTATGCAAAATATTGGTACCTCGTAAGCAAATCATCATTAAACTGACTTAAATAAAATTCCTAGAGTCCTGCAATTTAGGGGTGAGAAAGTAAGGCCTGGCCTTCTAGCTGGAAAATGACACTCAGCTACACTAGTGTATGATCACACAGTGACATTCAGCAAGCCAGTGCTAAAACCCCACCCCCCACAGACAGACACAGACTGAAGGGAGTATAGCACAGTGAGATGGAGAGAGGGCAGAAGGCACCTGAACTATCTGCCTCCTGCAAGCACAACTTCGAGGAGGTGAGCCTCAATGGCCAGAAGCCTTGGAGTTATCAAAATAGGTAACTCCGCTTCCAGGGCGTGTTCCCACTCTCCATACCCCTAAAGGCACTGCACACACCTAGCACGCACGTGTGCACGAAAGCAAGCAAGCAAAAACCAGACATCTCTCTCTCCCTCTCTCCCTCTCTCTCTCTCTCACACACAAACACACACACACACACACACGCATGCACACGCACACACACACTTTGCTTACCCTGTTATTAAGGACCTTCTGAACTGGTTCCGAGTCATCAAACACAACGAAACCGAAGTTGGGTAACTTCCCACCACTGTTGATGCGCAGCTCCACAACATTCCCATAACCTGCAAGGGCAAAGCACCGGTGACTTCTCTGCAGACACCCAGCATGGTTTACACCAGACAGAGATTAGCCACGAACTTAATGCAACTGATTATTAGAATGTCATATTAAAATGCAAAATATAGTTCAAGTGCTCCCTGGATGAATACTTATAACTGAGACCATAACAAAGCTATGGGGTTTTTGAATTTTAGAGCTTAAAGAAATGATCCAAGTCTAAAAGACAACACACTGTGTCTCACGTGTTCCCTGTAGACCACTATAAAGGAATTTTATACTACACTGTAGTGTGCCTACAGCTCATGACAATGAGGTCAAGGAATTTTCTACTTGGTGTCACAATGAAGGGAAGTACCAGTTTTGACATTCGTTATTTTAGATGAACACTCAAGCCCCAAAACTCACTGTTTGTGCCCTTGGACTAAACAGACATTAAAGACCTGACACTACACCTGTGCCTCCACTGGGTGGCACCGCCTAGGAACTCATGCCACCATGAGAATCAGCCAGCACTTACTTTGGAAAAAATCCTTCAGTTCCGACTTGTCAACCTCATGTGGCAGGTTCCCAATGAAGAGCTGGTGACTGTCAGGGTGCCTCACCATCCTTCGGGGTTCCACATCTCCTGGTTCACCAGCCTCACGGACTTCAGAGACAAAACAGACTCTCAAGGACTCTTCATAAACAAGTTTCCCTCTGCCCAAAGCCAAGTCATCGTTCCACTGCTCCAGCCAGGCCCAAAAGTTAAGTTCTTATCTCAAACCACCCCAAGCTAGAAGTCACCAGAGCTCTTACTTGGCCGGGGTCCTCTCTGAGGAGGGATATTGATCCGCTGCTCTCGAGCTCTCTGATCTCTCTGAGGCCTTTGTGGTGGGATCTGAGAGTCAGGCTTAGATTCTGGACGGGGCTAAAAAGGGTCACAGATTAAACTTTGTGAGAAGCCAAAGTAGTTTATCTATTATTACTTTTCTTTTAAAAATTTTCAATTTACATTTGGAGGGGAGGGGCATGCCTGCATACCACACACACACATGGGTCCCACGTGTCTAGCTCCAGTGCCTTTGCTCCCTGGCCCACCTCACCAGCTCTATCATTGGTTTTTCGTTTTCCTTTTTTATTCCACATGTCTAAGTGTTTTGCTTGCATGCACCTGTGCATTGACAAGAGGTGGCCAGAAGAGGGCACCAGATTCCCCAGAACTGGAGTTATGGATGGCAGCATGTGGATGCTGAGAACTGAACCCAGGTCCTCTGCAAGAGCAGGAAGAGCTCCTAACCACTGAGCCATTAATCCAACCATGCTCCCTGCACTCTTTTTAACTTACTATATATATATATATATATTATAGAGTCATACACAGATTATATATATATATATATATATAAACTTAAAGTATACGTATATGGCAGGAGAGATGGTTCAAAGTTATGAGCACTGGTAGGTCTTCCTGAGGATCCAAGTTCAAGTCCCAGAACCCACCTAGTTGCTTACAACTGTAACTACAGTCAGTGCAAGGACTATTCCCTTTTCTGGCCTCCAAAGACAGCAGACAGGCACATGATACAAACAAACTGGCAGGCAAAATATCCATAACCATACAAGAAAAAATAAAATTTTTATCCTCTAAGTCTCTGTGCACTCAAACTCATGCATCCCCTATGGAGGCCAAAAAGAGGAGATGGGATCCCCTAGGACTGGAGTTTCAGACAGTTACAGGCTGACATGTGACACTGGAAACTGAACCCAGTCTTCTGCAAGGACAGTAAATGCTCCTAACAGCCAAACTGTCTCTCCCATCTCTTGTCAATTTTCTTAAACAAAACTGTTAACCTAGAAAACAGCAATTCTGGCTCCACGGAGATGAAGCTAGGCAGCTCCAGGGCTTACTAGCCAGCCAGCGTTACCTAATCTGAGAGCTCCAGGTCAGCAGAGACCTTGTCTCAAAAAAACAAAGTACACAGCTCCCCAGGGAAAATGGCAGAAGTTGGCCTCTGGCTTCTCCCTGCATGCACAACTCATAAAAGAAAGCTTCACGCACATCAACAAGACCCTGCTTTCTGGCGGGTGCTACTCTAACTACTGTGCAGTTACCACACCGCAGTCCGTCCTCAGTGAACCCGCACACCCCAGGGAAACACCTTCTATCCTCTCCCTGTATACAGGCTCCTCCCATTATACGCCTGTTAAGTCTCACATCCAAAACCTGGGTAAACCTGCCCAAAGTCCTAGATTCAGACCCTTACCTGTGATGCTGGCACTTTGACCACATGAGGTGGTGTCCCTGTCACTGGAACAGCCCCACTGGGAGGAAGGTTCTTACTAGTCACAGACGCCCAAGAAAATGTCTAGGGAAGAACAGGACACATCAGAGCCATTAGTTTCTGCTTCCCATTACCTCTGCAACACTCACAGGCAGGAGAGTCTAAAAGCATCTGCCACCCCACACTATGTACTAAAACAGTCTTAGAAGCAGCCAAGCATAGCAGCACACCCATAGTCCCAATATTTAGGGGACTAAAATAGGCCAGCCTGGGCTGAATAGTTAGATCATCTTAAAGTCAACCACATAATTACAATGAAGAAATAAAAATGTAAAAAAACTAGCAGAAGGTAGGGTAGTAGGGGGCACACCTTTTTAAGTTCAGCACTTGAAAGGCAGAGGTAGGTGGATATCTGAGTTCAAGGCCAGCTTGGCCTATAGAGCAAGTTCCAGAATAGCCCAGGCTACACAGAGAAACCTTTTCTCAAATAAATAAACTAGCAGAGAGTGGGTTCGTGGCTCAGTTAGCAGCTTTGCACAAACTCCTGGGTTTAGTCCTGAGTGCCTTATAATCAGGCACAGCAACACAGAACTATAATCCCAACAACCAGGAGATAGGAGCCAGAGAATCCTCCTCAGCTTTGCTTGGAGCTTGAGGCCAGCCTGGGACAACATGAGAACCGGTCTCCAAACAGGAGGAGCTCCGTAGCAGCCAATGCCTGGCACACACAACACCCCCATCCCCGTGACCTGGGACTGATCTTTAGCATAGCAACAAGAAACAGGTAATAAGACAGCAATACAGTGCTAAGCCACAATCCGTACCCTCAAGTCCTCCTGTGCTGGGGCCACGTCTGCCGGGGCCGGGGAGGCGCTCTTCTGCACATCCTCAGGAGCGGCTTCTTCCAATGCAGGCTCAGGCTTGTCCTCTTGAATGTCGGACACAGGTTCCGGTTCCGGCTCTGGCTCCGGCTCTGGTTCTGGTTCCACAACAGGCTCCTCTAAATGTTCCTCCAAGTCATTGCTGTCATGGGAAAATTCAACGGGTCTCTAGGACTCACCCAGACACTTTGAGCCATCTAATGACTCCAGAGAGAGTTCTCAGGACCAGAGCTTGTTTGCTAAATTCTGATGAACATAACGATCAAACAGAATCAAGTGGTTCCTCATTCAGTTCCTATTAATTAGCTTATTAATATATGTATCACAAAACCCTTGTATTGAATGGGTTAGAGAAAGATCAAACTCTCTGAGGCCTAGCACAGGTCCAGTAAGTCTAGTAAGGCCAGTCAGTCTCAAAATATAGTAAATGTTATCATCTGTGGCTTTAGACACACAAAACAGGCCCTATAGAAATACACAAGGGGGTGGAGATGTGGCTTACTAGTTAAGAGCACGGGCTGTTCTTTCTTCCTGAGGTCCTGAGCTCAATTCCTAGCACACACATGGTAGCTAACTATGTGATCCAATGCCCTTTTCTGATGTGCAGAAGCACATGCACACAAAACACCCACATACATATAATAAATACATCCTTAACAAAAAACACACTCCAGGAGTCCTGGAAGAAAAGACACAAGTTAGACTCGAGAACAGTGGTTCCATTCCCACACCAGCTGCCAAGGAATGCTTGCTGACCCTGGCCTTGTTCTTCCTCCTGATACCTGACCTCAGTATGTAAGTCTGCAGGAAAGCACATTCTTCACTCTCAGCCTACGGTGAATGAACAGGTGTGACCACACCTTGATAGACACTTGAAAGGGAGCGCTGAACACTGAAACTCAGGTTTTGACAGTATGGAACAATCATGGCACAGTGGCCTATCAGGACCATAAAAAGACTAAGACAACACCACTCATTATTTGTGATTATGAGAAAATTTTTAACAAGGGTTTTCTCATGTAGCCCAAAACTGTCCTTTTAAATAAAAGTATTTTTTATATGTCTACATATGTTTTTAAGTGTATACAGTGCACCAAAAAAACCATGATTCCTGTAACTGGAGTTAACAGAAGTTCTAAGCTACCATGTGGGTGGTGGGAACTAAACTCAAATATTCTGCAAGAGCTGCCAGCAACCTTACCACAGCTGAACAGTCTCTCCAGCCAAGAGAGCCTTAAATGTTTTATTGCACTTACTTATTATGGGGAGGAAGGCTGAGACACACATGTCATGGCACACATGTGGAGGTCAGAAAATAACCTGAAGTAGTCAATTTTCTCCTTCCAACACGGGGTTCCAGAAATCTAACTCAGGTCATCCTATGTCACTACACTCTCTCTGAGCCACAGAACTGGGCTAAAAAACTTCATTATTACTCAGTTTATGGCTTTGAAATCTTTTTTTTAAAGATTTGTTTATTTTTTTTTATGTGAGTACACTGTAGCTGTCTTCAGATACACCAGAAGGCATCAGATCCCATTACAGATGGTTGTGAGCCACCATGTGGTTGCTGGGACTTGAACTCAGGACCTCTGGAAGAGCAGTCAGTGCTCTTAACCGCTGAGCCATCTCTCCAGCCGGGTTTGAAATCTTATTACTCTAGTTAAATGAGCTCTTCTGATACATGTGTGGGAGCCCACAATCTCAGCATCTTGAATGCTCAAACAGATGTTCTAGGCTTAGCCTCAGCTAAGTGGTGAGCACTTGTCTTCAAAACAATTAGCAACCTGAACCATATACATTCATCAGTTTCCACAGTACATCCTATAAAATAAAGTTGCATATTGCTAGTTATTCAGAAATAACACAGTTAACATCTTTTCCTAAAAACTTACTATTGTTTTGTTGCTGAGCTCATGGAGGCTGTGTTCAGCCTCTAGAACACTGGGAACAGGAATGTGTCCACATCTGACTCACTGCTGAAGGTCAAACCCGAGACTCGGTGAACACTTACCAATCTGTCTGTCACTGACACGGACACCCAGACTCCGCTCACCTCCTGGAACTCATGCCTAGAAGACAGGTCTGTCTCCAGCACAATCCAAGTTCTTACTGCAAGCCTGAGCAAGTGAAGGGAAGTTCCCTTACCTAACAGTCTGATCATAGAAAGTTCCAGAGTCATCAGCAACCACCTCTGGTGACTGCTGTCTTTCTTCAGGTTCCTCTACTTCTTCCTCAGATTCTAAGAAAGGAAGAGACATAAAATAACTTCACTCTATACTCATAAATTTCTTAATCTACAGGCTCTACTACAGACACAAAGAAAAACACAGTAAAGAAAGCAGGGCAATTTGGTAAAGCCACAACACAGACTTTAAGGGAAAAATTAAGTATTTTAATTAAGAACACAGAATCTTAAAAAAAAAAAAAAACTCTTTAAGTCTTTAAAAAAGCTGTTTACTCCTGCCTTACCTTCCTGTCATCATAACTCCCCACCCCACCAAGATACTTTATTCCCCTTAAACTGTGAGCAAAAACAAACAATAAAGGGCTGGAGAGATGGCTCAGTGGTTAAGAGCACTGACTGCTCTTCCAGAGGTCCTGAGTTCAATTCCCAGCAGCCACATGGTGGCTCACAACCATCTGTAATGAGATCTGATGCCCTCTTCTGGTGTGTCTGAAGACAGTTACAGTGGACTCTTACAGGATGCACCTACAGCAGGCCCTCCCACCTACAGAATGAAGGACTGCACCTAATGGGTCTATATATTTAGAGCTCAGTACACACAAAGACTATCTCCCCACAGGTCTGATCCTACACCCTAGTCGTCCCTTCCTTCCAGGCACCTTCTACACTTTCAATAGCATAAAGCTTTAGAACAGAGCCAAAGGCAAGCACCTCCACTGCCCATTCCACACAACTGGGGAATCCCTAGAAAGACTGCATGCCACTACCACCACTCAGTGCAACACAGGTCCATCAGGCCTTCTGCATGGTATTCTACACTGAGCCATGCTAACTGGCCTGCTTCTGACCCAAGAGTAACTTATTCATTCACATTAACTAGGTGTGGTGGTTTGAAGAGGTTTGGCCCTATTAGAAGGTATGGCCTTATTGGAATAGGTATGACCTTGCTGAAGGAAGTGTGTCACTGTATAGGAAACTCTGAGGTCTCCTATGCTCAAGCTCCACCCTGTGTAGAATCGGCCTCTTCTGGGATGCCTTCTGATCAAGACGTAGAACTCTGGGCTCTTCCAGCACCATGTCTGCCTACACACACTGCACACTTTCCGCCATGATGATAATGGAATGAACCTCTGAAACTAAGCCAATTAAATGTTTGCTTTTTAAGATTTGCCTTGGTAGTGGTGTTTCTTCCCAGCAATAAAATCCCTGTAAACCCCCTTACACTGGTGATTCATAAAATACAGTGTAACAAGAACCTTCTCTTATGCCACACAAGTAACCATGACAACAGCTTCACACTTACCCTCTTGAGGCTCTGTGACAAAGCCACCGAAGACCTCATCTTGGTATCTGAAGATGTCATTGTGAACATAGAATTTGTTGGCAACAGAGCCCTGCAATGTCAGCAACAAGTTTTCAGTTATTCACACTTATAAAACACTGAACCATGAGTATTTATCTGCTTCCTGTTTCTGATGGAATTAATGTGGCCAGCCTCCTCATATCCCCCCACTGTCTGCTATGAAGGACTGTACCCTCAAAAAAAAAAAAAAAAAAAAAAAAAAGTGAGTCAAAGCAAACCCTTCCTTTAAAAAACAAACATGACTGTACCAGTGGTTCTCAGCTATGGGAGGGTTTGGCCCCAGCAGACATCTAGCCAAGTCTAGAAATACTTGTTTCACAGCAGGGATTGGCCTCTACTAATCAGATTGCTAAGTGCCAACCGCATTCAAGACAGCCAATGTCTTCGCCAAGACTGAATGCCCTACTGTTTGAAATCGATTGTATGCAATTATAAAGAACCTCATAGACATTGTTAAAATATCCCATCCTTACCACCAGATGGTCACCCACAGAGAGAGAGAGAGAGAGAGAGAGAGAGAGAGAGAGAGAGAGAGAGAGAGGAGAAGGGGGAGGAAGAGGAGGGAAGGAAGGAAGGAAGGAAGGAAGGAAGGAAGGAAGGAAGGAAGGAAGGAAGGAAAGAAGGAAAAGTCTTTTATAAGATACAAAAGACGGAACATTTTCAACCACTCAGAGGCACAGTAGTTTCAACTCTAGCAGGAATTTAAAATGCCCTGACTCTTAATCTAACCGTATCAATCCAAATGTGCACGGTGGTGTAACCCAGATCTCTCCTGTGATTTAGACACACAAGCCCGAATCCAATCATCTTACTGATTAGCTGTTCAAAATTTCTAAAGCTGTCCCTTCATTCACAAAAAGTGGAATATCAAAACATACCATAGTGCTTTGTGTACTGACGTATTGTGTACTGTAGTTTATACAATAATACATTTCCTTAAGGGAGATAAACGCTTCCCTTGAAAGACAGAGGGACACTGAGTCTATAATTAATAATATAGGCTGTAAAATCTCGTATATGGAGAAGTTAACAAGTAGTCATTGTCCTCCTCCTCTTCCTCCCTCCTCCTCTCCTTTTTTCTCTTCTTCCTTCCCACCTCCTCCTTCTTGTGATCAAGTCTTTCTTCTTCCTTCCTCTTCCTCCTTCAAGATAGCTCTTGGTTTACTGTGGGCTGGCCTAAAGCTTGCAAACCTCCTGACTCAGCTTCTCAAAAGGTGGAGTTACCGGGCTGGAGAGATGGCTCGGTGGTTTAGAGCACTGGCTGCTCTTGCCGGGACCGAGACCCAATTCCTGACACCCACATGGTGGCTCACTGCCATCTGTATCTCCAGTTCCAGGGAATCCACTATCCTCTTGTGGACTCTGGAGGCACTACATGCATGCAGACAAAAAACCCATACACACAAAAACAAAAATATTCATTCATTCATTCATTCATTCATTCATTTATTTTAAAGCTGGAATTTTACTCTAAATCCTGCCTACACCCTCAATGGTGGTGCTAGAATATCTGAAATTCTAGCACTTATGAGGCTGACAAAGGAGGTCACTGTGATTTCTAGGACAGTCTGAGCTACATAATGAGGTTCTATCTCAAAACAAAAACATCCTAGGGGTTGGGGATTTGGTTCAGTGGTAAAGCGCTTGCCTACTAGCAAGCGCAAGGCCCTGGGTTTGGTCCCCAGCTCCGAAGGAAAAAAAAAATCCAAAATTTTTTTTAAAGATAATGATAGTAATTTTACAATCCTAAATAGGATTTTTAAAAATTAATTCCTTATGAGCTGATTCTGTACCTATCAGCTTCCTGTCCCTTCTTTCTGAAGAAGGCACAGCAGATGTCATCCTCATCATCTCCCTGTGGTACCTTCAGAAACCTTACTACAGAGAAGCATCGCGAATGGAACAAACAGCTAATTCCCAAATGGGGCTTGAACAGGGACAGGGTCAGCACAAGGACATACACCATGCCATGCCCACACCAAAACAGAATAGCATGGAGGGTTTCCAACTGACTAGCCCCAGGACATGAGGGATATATGCTAAACAGTTACTAATGAATCATAACTCACTAAATATACTAGAATGATGGAATCCTTATAAGACAAAGCCAATGAATGAACACAGGGTGGTGGATGATAACAGACATTCCCACCTGTCACCATTCAGCCAAGAACCTCAAACAAAAAAGAATGACAGTATGCAAAACTGATAAAGAGCAGCACATTTATACAGGGTCCAAAGGTTAGTCACAATGGCAAGACCTGAGCATATAACCTAAGGGAACCAGAGACACACAAAAGGGTCATGGTCACTACGGATGAGTGGAAGAATGTGTATGTGACTGCTCTTCAGAACTGTCAATGCCAAGCAAACCAAAGAAGGAAGGGACTACAAATGACAGGGAACAAGACACAACCAGACGAACACAACAGATCGTTATATGGGCAGTTATATACAGACTCTCGGATCAAGAAAAACAAACTACGGTTGGGGATTTAGCTCAGTGGTAGAGCCCTTGCCTAGCAAGCACAAAGCCCTGGGTTCAGTCTCCAGCTCTGAAAAGAAAAAAAAAAAAGAAAAAAAGAAAGAAAAACAAACTACTGTGGAAAACAAGGCTGGCGTACCTTCTGAAACTCAGATATGGTTACTGAGTGAGTTATGTTGGGCAGTATTTTCTGAATGAGGTAACAACAGAATGATTATGAAGCAAAATTCCGAGAGAGAGAGAGAGAGAGAGAGAGAGAGAGAGAGAGAGAGAGAGAGAGAGAGAGAGAATGAATTCCTTGTCCTTAGGATGCCAGATGAAGGGATACAAAGTTTCATTTGAACTGTTTAGATGGAAGATACTTTCCAACAGTAATCTTCCTGGACCAGTAAGGACACCACAGCTCTAGGACAAGAGGACAAAGCCACACCTATAACCCTGAGCTGCCAGGAATCTAGAATTCACACAGCTGTTAGTCTTTGCATACTCCATCAGTACAGAGCCAACAGCCATCATGCGACATACCTCAGGCGCAAGGACAAAGGTCTGCATGAACCTCCGCAGAGCCTGGTTGTTGTTGGACAGCAGCCCCATCACTTGGACCACCACCCCGTCATTCAGAGTTGCGTGAGCATCCACGTGGCGGATCTTGGTGTGGCAGTTGGTGAAGTTTTGTGACATCACTTTCCTGTGGATTTCCTGAGGAACAGAGGCAAGAGTCAATCCCTGGGGAACTCACTGTGCAGAAACTAAACCAGCAGCTGCCAGCACCAAGCTGGATCCTCCAGCTCCGCCATGTTTTCTCACAGATTTGTACTCAGCCCTACCTCCTGCTCCTGCGAGCAGTCCTTGAGCAATCTCAAAGCAATCTGAAGAGCTATAAAACAAGTGCACGGGAGGGCAGAGACCTGCTATATTCACAGCAGCTCATCTCCACTCAGTTTGACAGGACCAAGAATCACCTAGGAAACAATCATCTGGGACAGCAACATTCTACAGGAAGAGCCCTGTGCTGTACATAGAAGGGGAACTGAGCACCAGCGGTCACCTTATGTTCCTGCTACCATGCCTTTCCCGCTTGGATCGTACCTCAAACTGTGAGCCTGAGTACTCCTTCTTCCTGCCTAAGTTGCTTCTGCCCGGCATTTATCTCAGCAATGAGACAAGTAAGCAACATGAGATCCAGTTAAAAATAAAAAATAAATCCCAGATGGCTTAGCAGGTGAGGGCACTTGCTCTAGGGCCTGATAATCCTGAGTGATCTCTAGGCCTAAAGGTAGAAGCAAGCTCCTGACAAGGTGTCCTCTGACCTCCGCAAGCATGCTAGACATAGATGCCAGCAAAACACTCATACACGTAAATAAATACATCTGTACAAGGATTTTAAAAAAATGCAGATGGAGAATGCATATATTACTGTTACAATAGAGTCCTGCTGCCTGTGTGTGCTGCAGTCCCAGTGATCACAGCTTAGCCCCTTAAAAACAACTGTCCTCCACATTTATATGTTATCTAAGCACTTGAGAAACTAAGTCAGGAGGATATCCAGACATATATAGCAAGTGCCAGGACAGCCAAAAACATCAAAATCATGTGTCAAAAAATAAAATTATCAAAGTGCCTGGAACAAACACCTTTAAGTTCAGAACTGCCATTCTTCTGCTGAAGCAGCTATCTAAACAGAGAATGAATGCAACATGACAACACACAGGCAGGTTAGCAAACCAAGGAATTAAACAGAAACCACCCCGAGGTACCAACTTCCTGGTAGGCAGAAGCTACCTCCTTTGCTACCACAGCACCCACCTTCTGCCCGTAGACTGCATCTGCTGGCTTCCCGTTGGAATCCAAGCCCCCGTGGGCATAGGAAGAGTTCTTGCCATAAAATCTGTACAAGAGAAGGCAATTTACTTCTCATCTTCAAGGGCCCGAAGTGCAGGCACTTAGTGTTCAGGCTTGGTACCTATCCACCTCACTGGCAGACTCACAGCCCGGACTCTGTTATGTTTGTACACGACAAGTCCATTGCACACGCCCGAGTGGGAGCAGTCTCAGTCAATGGGCATGAGGCGTGTGTGGCTTTCAAGTCCCGACTTCCAGGTTTCAGGGTAGGATGATCGTGTTGGGAAGGACCTTGGAGTTTGTCAGCAAAGTCAGGCACTTAAAATCAAAGTCAAGTTCCTGTTTCCGCTGAGGACATCTGCCCTGTCACGGACCTGAAGAGTTGGTGCCTTCCCACCTGAGAAGGCAGTGGGCAGTTGTCCTGTGCACGGGTGGTATGAACTTTTATCCCTTTAGCTCTCTCTCATCTATACACCCAATTACCATTTTCATTAAAAGAACATCAGACAGATGTACAGTAAAATGCCAACCAAAGACTGAAGACATCTGAGGGCAACTCAATAACCCCTTAGATGAGCCCACACTACTGCTGGGAATCTATCCTGCTTCCATCTACCTTACCCCAAAGCACACTAACTTGCTACTTTCCTTTTTTTTTTCTTCAAGACAGGTTTTCTGTGTAGCCCTGGCTGTCCTGGAACTCACTCTATAGACCAGGCTGCCCTCAAACTCACGGCGATCCACCTGCCTCTGGCCCCTGAGGGCTGGGATTAAAGGACTGTGCCAATGCACACAGCACCATGTAATTTTCAAGTTATTAAAGAATGTACTTCAGCAGCCTCGGCTCTCTCTCCGCTAGGCCCCTCTACATCGCACCCTTGATGGAAATGCAAGGCTTAGGATATAAGAGCATCAGCAAGACAGGCATGTGTACAATGTCTTCCAGCTCCAGCTTGGATTGCAGCTGATGCAGATCCTGACATAACAACCTTAACTAGCTTTCAAAACAGGGAAGAAAACTGACATAAAACCCAGAAAGAACTAAGAAAAAGAAGAGATTAAAAACATGCAGAGATCGCTTCTGCTGCTCAGAAGTGAATCCAGAGATTTAAACCCTCTGAGCAGCAACATCTACAAGATGACACAAGCTTCTGAAATGCTTCACAGAACTGTCAAGAGAAGCAGACTGTTCTAGAAATGATAAACTGAAATATTAAAAATTTCAACCTGACTGAAGTAGAAAATATGGTACAAATATATCTTTCAACTTGAGTGAAAATTATCCTCAGTCCAGATAGTTTACATACTGCAATAGTGTAAAAATGCCAGATTCGAGCCACCTCACTAGCAAACTAATACAGCTCTATAAAGTAAATCTGTGTGAGGTGGCCATGTGGACAGCTTTATCCCAGAACTCAGGAGGCAGAAGCAGGCAGGTCTCTGAATTCTAGGCCAGGCTAGGGCTGCATAACATAACCTTATACTGTTTCTAAACCTCTATTTAACGGTGCTTATTTGAAGAGCTATCCCACAACACCCCTCCTGGGCATTGAGAGCACACCTGTGCAGCATGTCCGGGGCCTGGTTCAGCAGGGTGTAGTACTGTCGCACAAACTCCCGCCCGACCAGCAGGGGACTAGGCTTCTCCATAACCATCGCTTTGGTGGATTCAACCTGTAAAACAATACAAGTCAGTCAACTAATCATAAGAGTTTGAAAAGGATTAACTCACTGTGCTAAGCCAACTGCACACAGCATCCCTTCAGCATCCCTAGGAGTCTCGCTGCAGTGTGCTAGATACCCTGAACTCACTGTGTAGACCAGGATGGCCTGACACTGAGATTTGCCTACTTCAGCCTCCTAAATGTGTATCACACCCAGTTTCAAGTTTGGAAAGGAATAAACATTAACAAACTAAATCCATAGTTTACATCCCAGTATACTATAATCAGATGAATACATGAGGAAAAAAAAGTGTACAAACTCATTATTCCAAATTTCAGTTTTCCTAAGCTAGGGATAAAACCCCAACAGTACAAATCTGCAGCATGAGCCAGCCCACCATTATTAAGCGCCTAAGCAGCTCACTTAAAGGCCTTCAAGTCCTTTTGTTTTGTTCTTCAAGACACAGTTTCCATGTACAACTCTGGCTGTCCTGGAATTTGCTTTATAGATCAGGCTGGCCCTGACCTTAAGAGATCCATTGCACTGGGACTAAAGGCAGACAGCACTTCACCGTGCACTTCCACTACTCCAGACCTCTCTTGTTTTCCCGTCCTAGACTCAAAGACTCAGCTGATACAGTCAATGCCCATATAACCACTCTCTAGTCTACTTGACCACAAATAAACAAACAAAACAAAACAAGCCAGGCCAGGTGGTGGTGGTACAGGCCTTTAATCCCAGCACTTAGAGAAGCAGGCAGATTTCTGAGTTCCAAGCCAGACTGGTCTACAAGAGTGAATTCCAGAACAGCCAGGGCTATACATAGAAACTAGCATTGGGGCACGGGGGGGGGGGGGGGGGGGGGGATGAGGGTGGGGTATGAAGAGCTACAGGGACTACTGGGCAGAAGGGTCAGCAGTTAACAGCACTGGCTACTCTTCTAGAAGATGTGGGTTCAGTTCCAGCAGCCATCTGTAACTCCAGCACACTTCTTTAGGCCTTTACCAGCACTGAGCAAACATGCTCCACAAACATAAATATTGGCAAACACACATAAAAGAAAAGTTTAACTGGATGTAGTGATGCATGCCTTTAATACTAGTTCTCAGAACGCAGAGCCAAGCAGATCTAGCCAAGTCTACAGTTCTACCTCCAGGCTAGCCAAGTCTATATAGTAAGGCCCTGTCTCAAAAGAAACAGCCAAAATTAAAAACAATTTAATCCCCAGAAATAAAAACTTCTTTATGTTTATTGTAAAATAAATAAATGACGGTCAAAAATCAAATATATAGTTAACAAGATTTTTTTACTAAAACTAACAGCTTAAAATACAATGGAGATTGGGTTGGGGATTTAGCTCAGTGGTAGAGCGCTTGCCTAGGAAGCGCAAGGCCCTGGGTTCGGTCCCCAGCTCCGGAAAAAAAAGAACCAAAAAAAAAGAAAAAAAAGAAAAAAAATACAATGGAGACTTGTAAACTTCTGTTTACAAACAAAGACGCCTGTAAATCCTCAATATCCTCCAACAAGGTGAGCACGGTACATAAAGCAATCCCCCCCCCCCAAGTTGAAACACAGCACCCCGTCCATTTTCTCAGCTATCCTAGATCAGGTTTAGAATTCACAGCAGTGACAGCTCTGAAGCCCCTAGAAACTTCCTTAATACTACAGAGCATTCAAGGCTCAGTAAGAAATTCAAGTCACCATTCTCACTCAGGGAGTTCCCAAAGCATACGGGACTCACAAGGCCACCTCCGCAAGGCTGTACATCAGTGAGGACTGCTGCAGGTGGGATTGTTTACCCCGTGGAGGTTCGTGTGGCTTTTGTAAGTCATCACCAAGGCTGGGATGAGCAACTGATGACGGAGCTACCAACAAGCTCACTGACTCACCAAGACAAACATTTGTTTACATCTCCCCAAGAAAGCCACACAACAGACAATCCATCCTATTTAAAAGATAAAATTATCCAAACATGCAAGCAAAGCAGCATAGCACTCACTACATATTAGAGAAGAACTCATTCATCCCACTAATTTGGGAAGACATGGGCTTCTTAGAAGACTTATCAGACAAGTATATCTGTTAACACTCAGGTGTTCACTGATACACCACACTGCTTCCCTGTTTAAAATATGGGAGGGAGCTGGCAGCCATGGTGCATGCCTTTAATTTGGCACTAAGGAGGCAGAAGCGGGTGGATCTCTGTGACTCCAAGGCCAGCCTGGTCTACAGAGTGAGTTTCAGGACATCCACATGGGAGGGGAAAATCCTTTCAATCGTTATCACTCAAACTTTGGGTTTTACCATGTGTCAGTTATAACAAGCAGTGGTTCACTGTCCAGCCATTTCATATAGAGGGAGGGCATGGAAAAGCCCTCTCCCTTCAGATCATGGCACCTTTAATCTATCCCATAAGCATAGCCACCAAAATCTATTATCAGTAGGAAATGTGGTAGTCAAATGGGACAACACCGTTTTTTGAGTGGGCTGAGTGACACGGACCGAATGGTAGTTCGTACCCTCACCTGGCTCAGGCCTGCGTCCACTTTTCATTTTCTGAGCTAGGATCTGGGTGAGGTGGCTCTACCTACCTTGAAACTTCTTGGCTTGAGTGATCCCCATAATAGAATCATCACTAGTCAGTCTGCTGGTACTTACACTACGCATAGCTGCTGTGCTATTGTGTGTGCATGTGCACGTGTATATGTGTGCATGTGTGGTTTTTTTGAGACAGTATCACACACAATACTGGCCTACAACTTACAATCCCGTCTCAGCCTCTATAGGGTTGAGTTGAGCACGGTCCATTTCTTGCACTATTCTTGAATTCTTGACCCACTTACTTCATTTTACTAAAACCTAAATCCTAAGGGTTGTTCATTTTCCAAACAGTTGTAAGATCAGGTATAGAATCCAGTCAGGGCAGTTCTGAATGAGATCCCGGGGGGTGGGGGTGAAATCACAAATTTATTTAAAACTTTTTAAAAAATGTATGTGAACCACATGTACACTTGGTACTTAAGGAGTTACAATACTTTGAGTGATACAATACATGGGTGATAGGAACCGAACACTGGTCTTCTCCAAGAATACCAAGTATTCTCAACCACTGAGCATCTCTCCACTCCTATTATTTTGTTTTTGTTAATTCAACTGTGTGGTTCTCCAACATGAACTTGGAAGATGGCATTTGGCCAAAGAGGCCCTGCCTACACTATGGAGCAGCTCCAGGAGGCACAAGAAGAGCAGTCTGCCCTCACAAAGGCTCGGCTGTGACAGAACAAGCAACAGCAACTTTGATCCTTAGTCACCAAATATCATGAAGGTGGACCACTGCAGACTGCACATTTGCCTGGCTGCCTACAATAACTGAGCTCAGAATCTGACCCCAGTCTTCAGATTTAAGATAAAAACTGAAAACTCATCACCCCTCTTTAGAAACAAACAATCTTCCTTCTGTGACTTCGGAGCGTCAGTGAGGTCACTGAGGTACAGATCAATGACTCTCCTGCAACCTCAGCCATGATTCTTCTCCCCTTCAAAGACACCAGCAACCCTTGTATTGTGTTAAAGAATACACTAGCACCTCACTCCAAACCTCTGTGAGCAAACACCTAGCTTCCCCTGAGTTCCTGTGCTGACTTACTTCAATGGTCAGTACCCTAGAAGTAAGGCAAATAACACTCTCCCCAAGCCCCGCCCCGCAAATAATAATAATAATAACAACAACAACAACAACAACAACAACAACAACTCGAAAATCAGGAATTCTTAAACATACTGGCTCATACTTGTCACCTTAGCACTTGAGAGGCTAAGGCAGGATTGCTAAGTTTAAGGTAATCTATATTTTAAATTACTGTCCAATTAATTCATCTTCTTTTCTGAACCATGAAAAGCCAGAAACCCTTGAGAATGTTTTTATATTGCTCTCAAACTAGTCAACTCTCAATTCTTTGAAGCAAATTAATTCTATGTAACCCAGTCTGGCCCAGAATTCATTTTCCTCCAGCTTTGGCCTCAACTGCTGGACCTCAGTAGGCTATCAGCACTCAATTCCGTCTAACCTAAAACAATTTAAAAAACAAAAACAATTCAAAAACAGATTCTTTCCAGAAATACATCTGTTCACAGTGACAAATTCATAAACCTGTGAAAATGGTAATGTTCTAGGAAAGCATGAGCTTCGACAGCTCCAAGGCTCCTTCCTCACTCAGCCAGAGCTTCTTTCTGATTACACCGCACCTCCTCTCCAAAGAGCTTTTCAGAAATATCTGCAAATGTGGACACACCATCCTCCCCCTATTCCCAATGCATAACTAACAGGCTAGCGATAAAGCTACCAAGATCAGCACCAGGAAGCAGGCCAGCTGAATGACTTAACTAGAAACAGCAAGTCTCCCACACCCTCCCTGGAAGGGCTCGAGTGATTCTGAAAGCACAGACAGACAGACCCCCTGTCCTATAAGACATTGCAAGTTCAGTAAGCACTCTGTCAGGTCACTCCTACTTCTTACAGTTTTCCCAGGAGGGTAACCTCTTGGATAGAACATAAACCCTACCCTTAAATCATTATAGTTTATAGAGAAATCAGAAATGAAAGAAAATTAACCTAGGAAAAGTGAAAAGTTAAATAAGCCATTTTCACTTAACAAAGTAGTATTCTAATGTTTACAATTTGTTTTTTATTTGTGTGTGTGAGTGCATGCCTTAGCACACATACATCTTAGGAGACCAAAATCCCCTGGAGCTGGAGTTACAGATGATTGTGAATCACTATATGGGTGCTAGGAATCAAACTTCCACAATAACAGCAAATACCCTGGAACCACTGAGCCATTTTGCCAACCCCCCAACTTTTCGTTTTTATTAAGCAATCTGCAAAGCCCCAGTTCTTCAATAAACTCAGCCATTGGAATTAAGGCCCATGGGATAGAATATCTGAGACTAGATAAGCCATAAATCTGGAGGAAAACCAAATATTACAGTTCTGCTAAAGGAAGATAGTAAAAAGATGACTCCTAATGACATTCTGATGTACCCATAAATCAGTACCCTGCTCAGCCATTATCAAAGTTTCTTCTTGCAGTAGATGGAAACACAACTGGACAATGTACCAAGCGAGAGACCTTGGTACATTCAGTCCTAAATGGCATGTATCCATCAAATCCCTCTCCCTCAAGGTTAAGGGAGCCCAACAGAGGATGCAGAAAGATTATATGAGCCAGTGGAGACAGGAGACACCAAGGAAACAAGGGCTTCTAGACACAACAAAGCTGACACATATGAACCAGAGACTGTGGCAGCCTACACAGGGTCAGATGGAGTCCCGGTGTTAAGAGAGGAAGAGGACACAAGCCCCATCCCTAACCCAGAAGCTCTCTCAATAAGATAACCATTCACAAAGGAAATATGTCTTCTCTAACAGAGCCTCACTTAACCATGCCCAGCAGTCAGTGGCCAGCACAAATGAACTCAGTGGGATTTTCGGAGGGTGTTTTGTGTTGGTTTGTTTCACAATGGTTTGGGCAATTTTTTTAAAACCGTCCACAGATATTTTGTTTATATATGATGGTCTCCAATTCTGTTTTTGGGTTTTGTGTGTGTGTGTGTGTGTGTGTGTGTGTGTGTGTGTGTGTGTGTGTGTGTTTGTGTGTGTGTGTGTCTCAGTGCCTGTGTTTCCTGTGCTTTTGGCTGCTTTCTTTCCAGTTTGATTGCTGTCCTATTCTGGTGTTTGTTTTTACTTTACCTTATTCTACTTTACTCCTATTAGATGCCTGTTTGCACTCTAATGCAAGAAAAAGAAGGGGTGTGAATGTGGATGTGTGGGAAAGTAAAGAAGATCTGGGAGGGGTTGGGGGAGGGGAAACTAATCAAAATATTCTGCATGAAGAAATAACACACAGGACTGCAGGGGTGGGAGTCAGTAGAGTGCTCACCTACCTGACCTGGAGTCAGCCTCACACACACACACACACACACACACACACACACACACACACACACACACACTCCTATCCCTATATTTCTTATTGGCTGGACTGACTGGCTTGCAAACTTCTACATAAATTTTCAAAACTTCTCACTTGACCTCAGGTTGCTCAATCTCATAGCGTCTTTGCTATGGAATGGACAATGCCAAGTAAGAGTCTCCCCTTAAGTCTAGACAACCAGCCCTGTCCACTCCAGTTGCTGACACTTGGGGACCAATGAAAGCCAACCACACCACTGCCAAAGTTTCAACAGTTCTGCTTACTCTTTCCAACAGAACAAAAACTAGCATGTCAACAGCTCACTTTAAGTGACAGTTCTAAGTTTCAAACAATAGAATATAAGAAGTTACTACTATCCACAGTGGACAGCATTGAGGAACATGCTTGGCATGAACGAGGACCTGTGCTCAGTTCCCAGCACCAAAGAACGAAAATTACAAAAAAAAAAAAAAAAAAAAAAAAAAAAAGAAAAAAAGAAAAAAGCCCAGCTCGGGATTTTTGAGAGCATTTGCCTAGAATGCAAACAGGGCACATAATCAAAGCAAAACTAACAATTCCCAGGAAGTACCACACAGACAACAAACAAAACATTAAAACTATCTCTTCTCAGGCAATCAGGAACAAGAGCAAGGGTGGGCTGGACTACGAGGACAGCCTGGAAAGAATAACCTACTGCTGCCTTGTCTGTGAACTGTAAGATTGGTAACCTCAGGAGAAACTGGCTGAGCTCTTGCTTATACTGCAGGCATCTGTGAGGTGACCACATGCACATTTAAAGGACTGAAAACTAAAGAAAAATAAAGCCCTTAAAGGCATCACTCCCAAGACTGAAAACCAACACTGACTGCACCACATAATGGGGTATAAGACCTGGTTTACCCATCTAAGAGTCATACTCTGTATAGTAATCAGGAGTCAGCACAGAAATCCAGGTGTAGACAGTCACAATTGTAATCCCAGTTCTGAGTGAAACCCAGCCCGAGCTACACAATGAATCTGAAACCACCCAGACAGAGATCTAAGAAGCAATTTTAATAAAACAGGTCAACTGTTTTAAAAAGCATAGTAGTGAGGAAAATGTCTCAGTGCATTTTCAATACCTACAAACTAAAGGCAGACAGGTAGTCTTAATAAACACAAATGCAAATGAGCTCTTAACAGGCTAGCTATGAAATAGACAAAGGGGTCCTTGGAAGTGACTCATCAGGACACTGTTCTGTTCTGACTCAGGAACACAGTGTCTAACTAGCATGAACAGGGCCCTGCACTAAATTCCCCACATTACAAAAAACACATCCACATACTTATGACTAATCCCAAAGGATAGTACAAACACAAGTAAGCATACCTCATTCTTTAAGAAAGGATAATACAAGGCTGGAGAGATGGCTCAACAGTTAAGAGCACCGGCTGCTCTTCCAGAGGTCCTGAGTTCAATTCCCAGCAACCACATGGTGGCTCACAACCATCTGTAATGAGATCTGATGCCCTCTTCTGGTGTGTCTGAAGACAGTTACAGTGTACTTATATAAATAAAAAATTTAAAAACAATTTTTAAAAAAGTAATACAATTCAAACTCAAAGGGCAGGTTGGGAGGCGGTTCTGTGATCAAGAACACTTACTGCTCACTTAGATCCCAACAGCACGGGATAGCTCATAGCTGACTTTAACTCCAGCATCAAGGGTTCTCATGATCTTGTGGCCTCTGTGTGTATGCATTAGTTCACCTACCCCTTAATCTTGAAATAGATCAAACCAAATCAGCAAACAGAAGCCAACTTCCAAAGACAAACTACCCAACAGAAGAATCCTTAACCAAGGATTCTTTTTTCCCCAGTGCTTGGTTTGAACTTAGTGAATTCGAGGCAGGCGTTTCTTTCCTCCGGCCAGGATCTCACTAAATTACCTAGGCTAAACTTGAACCTGCTGGCTCAGCTTCCTTACCTAGGAGGGAAGCCTGGGGTACTGGGAATACTTTTGTGGGGGTAAACAGTTCACTATCTTGATTGTGGTGATAACTACATGAGCAAAAACATCAGACCACCCCTTTAAATGTATGTATTACCTTTCCCATCAGATCCTGATAAAGCCATCCTTAAACTTCCCCTACACTAATAAAATAACCTGAAAAAACATGAAAAGTCAGAAGGGAGTGGGAATCTACATGGGAAAATTAGTCTTTACGCACCCCTAACCCTGACTTTTTTTTTTTTTAAAGATCTCACCCTGTAGACCTGGCTGCAATTTACCACATAGAGCAGGCTGATGTAGAATTGAGGTATCTACTGCCTGTCTCCTGACTGCTAGGAATAAAGGTGTACACCACTAAGTCAGGTTTATAATCTTTTAATATTTATTTACTATGCATGCATGTACACACATAAGCACCCATGCATGGACATCAGAATTGAACTTGCTGGAGTCTGCTCTTCTCAGAAAGGAAATTTTTAAAAGCAATGCGAACTATTAATTATTCTCTGAGTAGTGACAAAGTGTCATTTTAACTATTTTACAAATGTATCAAGAGCACCAAAACAAAAAACACTCGACACTGAGAATATAAATTAGTTATCTGTGTTTGAAGGTTAATACATTGTATTTTAATGTTTGAAATAAGACTCTGGGAACTGAAACAATGTCTTTCCAGGACAGAGTTACTTTGTTGCTTGTAACTTTGTTGTCAATCTCTTCAGAGGCAAGTACAGCACCAATACTAGATGAGACAATGTGTCCACCAGTCACCTAAATCCTTTGGACTCACTACCTGCCACAATCCTTCCAAAATTCTCTCCGGTGAAAGGCTAATTTTAAGTTAGGCCAGGCAAAACACCCCATTAATTAATGCAAGGAAGAAAATACTTAAGTAACAACAAAGAAGCAGTTAAGCCTCAGGCATGAGTCCAGTTACTTGGAAGACTACAAGTTCAAAGCCTGCCTCAGCTCCAGAGTTGAAGACCATCCAGGGCAAGAAGCTCAAATAAAAGGTAGAGAGGCCTAAGAACAAGGTGCACAGTGCTGGCCTATCATGTCCAAGACCCTAGGTTTACTGCCCAGTACCACAAAGAGGAAAGGAGAAGGGGACAGAGTGATTATACTAACAAAACATTAACATACAAATCATTAAAAATTGGTTAATACTGGGCATAACTCAAAGAACAGAAATTAATACCATAAGGTCCCAATGATAAAAATCAAATCACTGAATTATCAAGGGGTACTGGGTCTACTGGAATCCCAGCATTTCTGGAGATTGAGGCAGATCAAGTTCAAGGCTAGTCTAGGAGACAAGAGAAATCCTGTCTCAAAACAAACAAACAAACAAAAAAAAGTAGTAGATAAGGAAATATAAACTCTAAAATTAAGTAGAAAAGCTTTAGGAAAATCAGACTATTACAAAAAATCGGCTGGAGAGATGGCTCAGTGGTTAAGAGCACCCGACTGCTCTTCCAGAGGTCATGAGTTCAATTCCCAGCAACCACATGGTGGCTCACAACCATCTGTAATGGGATCTGATGCCCCCTTCTGGTGTATCTGAAGACAGCTACAGTGTACTTATATATATAATAAATAAAATAAATCTTAAAAAAAAAAAGCCGTGGTAAAATACAAAAAATCATGGAGCTGGGGGGGTGCCTGGAGAGGTGGCTCAGCAGTGAAGAGCATTGGCTGCTCTTCCAGAGGTCCTTAGTTCAATCCCCAGCAACCACATGGTGACTGACAACCATTTGTAATGGGATCCAATGCTCTCTTTGATTGTGTCTGAAAACAGGTACAGTGTTCATATAAATAAATAAGTTCTTTTTTAAGAGATCATAGGTTCCAAACAGTCTTCAAAATCAGGAATGTGTCACCTGGAGGCAGAGGCAGAAGAACCAAGCAGTAGAAGTCAGACTAGGTTATAAGAGACCCTATCTCAAAATAGATCCATAAATAACATGGTTACAGAAGTCTTTGCCTTTAATTCTAGAATTAAGGCAGAGGCAAATAGATCTCTGAGTTCAAGAATAGCCTGGTCTACATGGTCAGAGTTCCTCATGAAACCCCATAAATGTTAGCAACTTTAATATACATGCCTACAAACTCAGATTCTCCCTCCTAAAGGAGATAGTCTCATTTCCCCTCCCTTGGGTATGGTTGGACTTAAACACTGCCACTTCACGATCCCCAGCAGTGCCATGGATGCATAGGAGATTGTGGTGCAGACCTCTGTGGTCCTCCCACAGAACCATAAATGCAATCCAGCGGTAAGACAAACCTGAATGAGATCCTAAGTGTCAAGGTCATGAAGGACAGAGACCAGAAACTCACAGATGAGAGACTAAGGAGACAAGAAGACTTTGGAGTGGATCCTGAAACAGAAAGTATGTTTGCAGAAGCACCTGAGGAAACCAAAATAAAGCCTATGTCAACAGGGTTTACCAATTTGTTTTGATAAATACACATGGACTACATAGGATGAGGTAAGCAGATCTGTGTTACAAGTCTTCCATAAATCTAAAACTATATCAAATACTAACTCTTCTGGGAAGAAAAAAATTACAAATATCAGTACGCTGGACAACTTTTTTCTCCCAGAGTAGCCCCCGCCCATTCCAAAGTTAGCAGAAAACTACCTTAACCCAGCCCACACCTTAATCCCAACCTCAGGAGCCCAGGCAGCCTGTGCTGGACAGCAACACCCCAAAGTGTAGGGATGTAACTCAAGGGCAGAGCATTAGCCCAGAGTGCACAGGGTCCTGGTTCTGGTTTGATTCCAAACACCACAAAAGAGAAAGACTGAGAGGGAAAGGCACCTTACACTTAACTCCCAGTAGTAACTCCAGCTCCTGAGATCCCACGGCGCACAGGTGGACATGCCAGGGTTTTCTTTGTAAGATGAAGTCTCACATAACTCAGGCTGGCCTCAACTCCGTATACAGCCCAAGATAACCCTGAGACCATTTTAAAAACACTAGAAGTCCCTAGGATTGTGGGTTAAGAGTCCATATTGGGTCCTGGTTTCAGTCTGTCACAGCAAAGTAACCCCTTAGTGACCAGCCGAAACACACGGCTCTCTGCCTTTACACCTAGACACACTGAAGAACAGCACTGCAAAGCCTTCCTTCCAGGGCTGCAGCTTTCTTTCCGCTGTATAATGCAAACCATGCATTACAGACCTATACCCTTTCACCTGGCTAGTAGCTCAGCTTTCCCAAATAAAGTTGCACATTAAAAAAAAAAAAAAGAAAGAAAAGAAAAGAAAGACTAAACAGAGAATAGTAAATACTTCTAGCTAACAGCCACTAGTCACCAGCTACAAGGGGGTGACAGCTGCTAAATCTAAATTTAACTCCTGAGGTTGGACGAAGGTTCTCCTGAGCTTGGGCAAAGGTTCCCCGCACTAACTGTAACAACTACAGAGGAAAAGGGATATTATTTCTTTCTTTTGAGACAGGGTCTTACTGTGTAGCTCTGACTGGCCTGTAACTTACTATACAGACAAGGTTAGCGCCTGCAACTCAAGAGATCCTTCTGCCTCTGCCTCAGAGTGCTGGAATTAAAGATGTGCACCATCACACACGGCCAGTTACCCCCTCTGTAAGTCAGCAAGGTAATGTAAACTCTAAAGCGTACAACTCTAGCTCAGCACTGTAACTTTAAAAAAAGTAACCAGGCAGTTTTATAACATTGACACAAAAAATAAAATAAAAAATAAATACCAAACTTGGTTTGGGTTACAAATTCTGTTTTCTATTAAACCTGCTAGCTTTGGACTAATTCATATGCAGAGCTAGAGAGATGGCTCAGTGGTTAACAGCACCGACTGCTCTTCCGAGGTCCTGAGTTCAATTCTCCGCAGCCACGTGGTGGCTCACAACCATCTGTAATGGGATCTGATGACCTCTTCTGCTGTGTCTGAAGACAGATAGTGTACTCATATACATTAAATAAATAATATAAAGTTAAAATATAGATAGATAGCCAGGTGTTGGTGGCACAGTACTCAGGTGGCAGAAACAGGCAGATTTCTGCGATCAAAGCCAGCCTAATCTACAGAGTGAGTTCCAGAGCAGCCAGGGTTCCACAGAAAAATCCTATCTCCAAAAGGGGGTAAGGGGATATGCAATTGTAAACCTACTTAAAAACCCTGACGTCAACCTATGCTTATGCTTTCCACATAATCCAGAGATACAGGGAAATCCATTATATGACAATTTTAAAAAAAAAAGTGCTTTCAAGCAGGTCAAGAACATACATTTCCAAAATCTAATGCTCAGGCACTGGGACTGACAGCAGAGAACTGAAAACCAGAATGTGAGTTAAAACAAAAGAAACTGCCCAGTGTGGTACCTGTGCTCAGCTAGAATCATAGCCCAAAAGACTGACCTCCACCAGCAGTAACCTCTGACCAGGTTGGAAGGGAGCGGCCAAGGCTTCTGTCACTTTGCTTCAATTCACTGCTTTCTGACTCTGAGCTAGGGAGTCAATTTCCTATTCCTAAACTACTAACCACCTGCCTGAGAAGCCAAGAGCACAGGTCTTTTGAACGAGTGGGGATGAGATTAACAACCATTCTCTTCAATTAGAGCATTTCACCTTGATATATTTGACCTCAAGCAGTTAGTAAAACTACCTTGACTCAAACTTCGCAGGTTCTTTTAAAAGGGGGCAAATGGCTAACACCGGCCTACCCCTCCTGCAGGTTTAGAACAGTTAGTTCCAAGGAAACAATGTTATACTCAGAAGCAAGCTGGTTATGTTCAGCTGCAGCCCAGTAGCCCCACAGCGTTTGGTCCTTTTTTGCCACTTTGTATTTACTTGGAAAACAGAAGCACAACTTTAAACTTCCTTGATTTTTAACCTTTTGCAAGGATGTGCACCTTGAGAGCCAGTCCTAAAACTTTTGTAATTTTGTAGTCTTGTTTCGGTTGGAAAAATCTGCCATCTAACGTGCTTTCTAGTCTGGGGGTAGAGGTGATCCTTAGCACATAGAAAGATAGGTTAACCACAAATCCTTGAAAATAGCTTTGCAAACTCTAGAAATCCAACCAAATAAGTACTAAAATAAATTATTTAGCTGGACTTGGTGGGATGCACCTTAACTCCAGCACTGAGGGGATTCGGAGATCCTCCTGAGTTCCAGGCCAGTAAGGGCTCCATACTAAGAATTTTTTTTTAAAATAAGTTGATCATAGATGGTTTGGTAGGAGACCTGTCTACTGTGCTTACCAACAAACCCAATCAGTGACTGTGGCCCAGTGAATAATTGGACACTGGACACCATCCTCTCCCCAGCAATTTCAGATGTGACTTATTTTTGTGGCTCTGGTGACTGAACCTGGGGCTTCCTGTATTCCATGCCAAGTGCTCCACCTCTAAGCTGAAGCTCGCTCGGGTCCTATCCAATTTCAAACTTTTACCTGAACTCTGGTGAGAATTTAAACTCTTCGCTTCCTTGGACTTATAATCTTCTCAAAGGTTTTTAATCTAAGTTTGTTCCGATTCAAAACTAAAGCATTCGAAATTAAAAAGGAGACTAGAAAGTCAAGATCTAATGTCAGAGTTTGACTTCCTGCTGGCGGGAATTTCCCATTACCTCGAGGTGCGTTTTGGACCTGCTGAGAGGCACACACTCAATTACATTACATTGGCTGTATTTTCCTCTCTATTTTCCCCAGAAGCTAACTTGGAGGCGCATCTATCTATCCTCGTAAGTGCATAGAAAGCCAAGTCCTCCTTTGTCATTCAAAACCCTACTTGTAATCTCCCTTCTCTGGAGTCCCCCACTGGTTCGCACAGATGCCACCACCGGTCTTCTCATGCTGAAGTTTGCACCCCAGCCCAGGTTCAAGAGCTCAGTGGCCAATAATGTGCCATAGCCACGTTGCCTGCACAGATAGATGCCTGTCCTTTCCCTACTGAGGGCCTCGGTACCAACTCGTTCTCCAGTTCACTGTACCTACCTGATCGCACCCAGGTGACCAGGAAGGGCGGGAAAAAAGGGAACTCTCGGCATAGTGCAAGGGGAAACACAGGGGAGTTTGGAGAGATCAGGTCTTGGCGTGGCTGTCTCTGCACCACTGAGCCCTTGATCCCGGGGTCGCGCGCCTCCGCTCTGCAGCCCTGGGAGGCGCGATCACGCTCTCAGCTTGGGCTCCCCCAACCCCCATCCCCATATCCGAAGGCTTCCTTAGGGTCCAGGCCCAGCTACATCATCCTGGAAAGTCGGCGCGCGCCAGGGAATGCGCGTGGAGCACGCAGGGCCGGCCAGACGCGTGACGCCCGCCGTTGGCGCGGCGGACCACGCGCGGGGCCCAAGGCGCAGGCAGGAGGCCGCGCCGGCCGTTGGTGGGGGTGGGGACGCGCCGCGCGGCCTCCCGGGGCGCTCCGCTCGCGGCCGCAGCTCGGCTCACGCCCGGCCCGCATCCGATCAGCCCCACCCGCGGGCCCATGTACCTGTGCGGCTGAGCGGGAGGACAGGGCTGCTGCGTGGGAGGAGGTGGCGGCGTCCCTCGCGCGATGCCGCGGCACGCGTGCCCGCCGCCCGCTATATAGTCGCGCTCAGCCGAACATGCTGCTCCCGGCCGTGTGTAAGGACCAATGGCCGCCTCGCTGCTGCGCCCCTTGGCTGCGATTGGACAGCGTCTCCGTCCAAGGGCCGGGCTCCTGAGTGGCTGCCGCATCTGCCTATAACTGAAAGATCCAGAGCCCAGATGGACACGAAATCTCACCAATACTTGGGTGGGTTACAAAAATGAGGGCGGGATGCACTGAGAGCGACACTAAGACAAGCCAATAGTTGCATGCATCCGTTCTCATTGGCTTACATTTCTTTTTCTGGGCGGAAACCCACTGTCCAGGCAGGAGCGGTTGATCCACAAGGTGGGGCCCGTGTACTTTGGGGAAGTAAACCCCATGCAACTGGGAGGTAGGCGCGGGGGAGCAAGGAACCCCCCAGCCAATCGCAACACCGGATGGAGCTGATTGACAGGGAGGGATGGACCTCTCCAAAGGCCGCCCCAGGGCCGCCGTGCCCTCTGGAGCGGTTAGAGGATGTGCTAGCTACATCTTCCGTTCCCTTTCCTTTCTCTTCCTCTTAGGTCGAATCCTGTCCTCGAGGACCCCCACTCCCGCCTTCCCTGACGACTTTGGTACCCAAGATCTAAGTGACAGAATTCCCTGGTTTTGGTTTGTTTTGTTTTGTTTTTTCTTCACATAAAAACTTTTTCTGCATACATTTCAGAAGAGCACGCGCTGCTGACCCTTAGCATTACTCAGCACGAATGCAGAGGACAGCGAAATTGGTTTGGTCATGGGACCCCCAGAGCGTAGCCTCGCTGGCGTTTGGGGATGCGCTTGTCCTCCAGTGGCTTCCAAGCTTGCATGCCTGGATGGCCCATGGACTTTTTCAGAAGGTTTTCCCTTGTTGCGATTGCAGAGACGAGATCCCCACTTTGATCACCCTCTGGCTTGCGTGCGCTATAGGGTGCGTCACCTCCAGCCATTGTCACATGCTTTTCAAATTGAAATGAGAATTTACCCAACTCCGAGACAAACACGCCTGGTTCCCGCATAAGCCAGAGTCCAAGTAGCATCTCAGTCTGCTGCTGTCCCCAACTTGGGGGTTCTGTGAGCCTTCTAACCACCATGAGCATTTTATATTAAAAGTGCTGTGGTCCAAATGCTAAACACAAACTAGTCTGTGTCCCCTGGAGGCGGGGAGAATTTCAGGCCATCCTGAGCTATATAGCAAGTCTGAAGCCATCCTAAGTGACATGAAAGCAAGCCAAACATTAATTTGTTTTAGGGCTTTTTGAGCCAAGGGCTCCCCCTTGTAACCTATGCTGACCTGGATTTACCATGTAGCCTAGGCTGATCTCGAACTCGCCGTCCTCCGTCCCAACTTCCTAAATAACGGAAATACAGGCATTAAAGTGTTACAGAGAGTTTCCAAAAGGGAATATGTGGACAGTACCCTCGTGCAAAGACTCAGCCAGCCCAGCCCAGGCTGGAAGGAAAAGACAGCCAGGGAACCTAGAACTCTGGAAGCAAGGAGACAAGGGAAAAGTCAGTAGTGCTCCAGCACCCCTGTGTCTTCTGCCCTGAAGCAGCCAGAGGTGTCAAGAGTGCCTGTTAACAGTGGGAACCACTTCTAGGGCTTCAAGCACCAAGCCCTGAAGCCGGGCTAACATTCCTACACAGCCTTCTAGGATCACTTGGTAGGATCGCTAGCCTAACCAAGGAATTTGGACTTTAATTTGGAACTGTAGAGGCTTTGTTTGTTTATTAAGATAGCCCTGGCTATCCTGGTACTCACTGTGCAGACCAGACTGGCCTCTAACTCATAGAGATTCCCCCTGCCTCTGCCACTGCCTCTTGACTGCTGGAATTAAAGAGATGCGGCCCCACATCCATCTGAGAGGATGGTAAACCAGGAAATTTGAGATTCATCTCAGGTTTTGCAGGAAAAAAAAAGAAAAATGAAATACCTAATTCAGAGAACTTTGACAAATTGTCACAAGGATTCTCATTACTACAATTCCAGTGTTCCTGGCAGATTTGCCTCTCTCTCTCTCTCTCTCTCTCTCTCTCTCTCTCTCTCTCTCTCTCTCCATATTATTTGTCCCATCTGGCCTGGAACTCATAAAAATCCTCCTCATTCTGCCTCTGCTAGGATTAAATCATCATGCACCACCAAAACTACCTTAAAAAATGTTTTAAAGATGTATTTATAAGGGGAGAAATCCATAAAGATACATATCTTTTTGTTGTTTGGGAATTGTATACATGCATGTGAAGTGTTTCTATCAAGACCACCCTATTCACTCTCCCTCCGATTTTATGGGGGTTTCCACTGGGTCCATTTAGTACTGCCCTTATTTGCATGGGCATAGGACCACAGTAGTCTCTCTGGTGACATCCACCTGAGGGAAACTGACTTTCCCTCTCCGAGTGACCAGTGGCCAATAGCTCCAGAGCTAAGGGTGAAACTTTGTGCTGGAGCATTTTCTGGCGTGACTTTCCCCAGGTCTTGTGTGCATGCTGTCACTGTCACTGTAGGTTCATATGGGCAGATGCCCTGTTGTGTCCTGAATCATCCACTGTCTCTGCCCCTTACAGTCTTTCTATTCTATTCAAGAGCCTTGACCCTCAGGGTAAGTAGGTGAGACTGGCATCCCACTTAGGGCTCCACAGTCTTTTACTCTAGCGTGTTGATCAAATCATGAGTCTATGTGCACAAAGAGGCTTCTCCGTGAGAGTGAAAAGATTTTGCAAAGCCAAGGATTGCATACAGGCCCTGAGGTCTTCCAGACCTGGGACTGGAGTTAGAACTTGGGGTGGGGTTGGGGGTGGGGACTGTCTTCTATAGATTTCATAAAACTCTGTAAACAAAGGTTTACTTACTACAGTAACATTCAGGGCAGCACCCTTTGTGACAGAAGTCCAAGCCAGATAGGTATCTGGTTGCACATCTGGATACCACCACTCCCAGAGGTGGAGGCAGGATTACCACTTTAAGAAGGCTACTATGGGGCTGCAGAGATGGCTAAGTGGGTAAGAGCGCTGACTGCTCTTCCAGAGGTCCTGAGTTCAATTCCCAGCAACCACATGGTGGCTCACAACCATCTGTAATGGGATCCAGTGCCCTCTTCTGGTATGCATGAAGACAGCTACAGTGTACACATAAATAAACCTTTAGGAGAGAGAGAGAGAGAGAGAGAGGGAGAGAGAGAGAGAGAGAGAGGCCAAAATATTTTTTAAAAAAAGAAGGCTACTATGTAGGAAGACTGCATCCAAAAAAGAGAAAAGAAAAAGGAAGCATCCTGCTACATAGAAGAGTCAGACATAATAACACTAACAGACACAATAACACAATCTTCACAATTCTAAGGGACAGTCACCAAACCATCCAGAAGATGAGCCTACAGGTATCAGTATAGAGCTGTTCAAAAGACAGCGAGCAAAGAGGAAGGGAGAATTGGTACTTCATGCCCAGCATAAGGCAAAGCAATGCAGCAGAAGCTTCCATGGAAACACGGAAGAGCCTGGGCTGTGCAGGCCCACCTGTGTGTGTCTTCTCACTGGGCTTGCACTGGCGAGAAAGACTCTGAGTCACAAGAAACAGTTAATGATTACCAAGAGTGGGATGTACTTTGTCCTAGTGGAGAAGACAGGTTTAGTTTTCATTCTGTACCTTTTGCCGCTGTGGGTTTTTGTTTGTTTTTTTCTGTTCTAATTTTTTGTTGTTTTATTTGAGCCAGGGTCAGACAGTCTGGCCTTTAACTTCTGATTCTCCCGTCTCCACCTTCCGACTGCTAGTATGATGGGGTAGGAGTCACTGTGCTCAGCTTATGGGTGCACACATGTCATGGGCTGGCCTGTTGAGGTCAGAGGACAGCAAGACAGTAAGCAACTGTTCTCTCATCCTACCGTGAGGGGCATGGGGATGGAACTCAGGTTGTTGCTGTCACCTGGGCCCATAATATAAAGATCTTTTTGTTGTTTTGGGACAAGATCTCACCATGTAGCCTTGGCCGGCTTGGAATCTGATATGTAGACCACACTGGTGTTGAATTCATAGAGATCTGCCTGCCTCTGCCTCCTCCATGATGAGATTAAAGATGTGTGTCTTCACTTTGGGCCTGGGATTAGGAGTTTGAGTCCATCTTGAGGGTACATGGTAAGACCTTGTCTCAAAAATTAATTAACTAATTAAATGAAAGAAAAGAAAAATAGTAAAATAAACCAGGGCAACAAGACCTCTTTCCACAGTCTAATGATTCCGGGCATGCAAAACACAAGAAGCCACTCATACAAGCTGTCCTCTGACCTCCAAATACATGCCACGGTAAGCCAATGTGCAAACTCAGACATGCGAAATACGTAACGATAATATTTAATTTTTTTTCCACACAAGAGAGGTTTATTGTGGGGGAAAGGGACAAAGGGGGTGACGGAGACAAAAGGGGGAAAAGAGAGAAGAAGAATATCTAATTTTTAAATTATTTTTTAAATTTAAAATTAAAACCTTTCAGGTGGTGGTAAATGCCTTAATCCTAGCACCAAGGAGGCAGAGGTAGGCAGATCTCTGAGTCCCAGGGCAGACTAATCTAAAGACTGATTTCCAGGCTAGCCAGAGCTATTCAGAGAAACCCTATGGGAAGATAGATAGATAGATAGATAGATAGATAGATAGATAGATAGATAGATAGATAGAATAACCTTTTCCCTTTTTCTGGGAGGCAGTCTAAATGAATCTAGCAAAACTTTAAGTGACAATTTCTCACACTCAAATTTGTTCTATTTTGAATTTTAGGGAAACTGTGTGTAGTGTCATCCCAACACTAACTGCATTAAGGCCAGAAGCAAGTCCGTTACATCCTTCAGGCAAGGACTCTCCGTGAGGCATGTCAGGGGCAGGTAAAGGAAGTCTGACAGCAGGAGGTGAAATAAAGGTGGCTTCCCTTCCCCCAGAATAAGTCTCGGGCCATCGATGCTCAGCACTGGCTCCGTGGCTCTTACATCAGCCTCTGTGACATTTCTGTCATGGACAGCAGTCATGGGAGATCCTTGTTCTCTAGAAGTTATGTGGAGTTGGGGCAAGGAGGCAGAGAGTGGTATCAGTTCCCTTTGTGAGGGATACAGATGTTTTCCCAGAAGCCTCCCAGTCAGAACTCCGGCACATTCTGCAGAGGGATCTATCTCTTGGACACCCGTGTCTTAACCTTCTGGGCAGTTGAATCTTCTTACATCCATCACGCTTTGTATCAGATTGAATGGTTGTTAGCACTTGGGACATGGCATTATGTAGTCCAGGCTGGCCTTCAACTTTCAGCAATCCCCCTGCTTCCAATTCTTTTTTTTTTTAAGATTGTATTTAGTGTGTGTGTGTATGTGTGTGTGTGTGTGTGTGTGTGTGTACAGTCACTGTCTTCCCCTGCTTCCAATTCTAAATGATGAGATTAACGGTGTTAACTACCATGCCTAGCTATTATGTTCTTACATTTATTTTAGTTCATTTTATTTAAGACAGGTTTTCCTAAGGTTCAGACTGGCCTCCAATTCATGACTTCCCTGGCCTCAGCCTCCAGAGAATAGGGGGAGGGGTTGTTTATAGACACCTGTGTCGCCATCCCCACCCGTTGCATCCAGCTAGTCTTAGATTCTTAGACTTTTCTGTTAACCAACTTCTTATAAGTTCTATATTCAAATTTTAGTATAGTTTCTGACTGAACCCATCCTGACACACAGAACGACAGATTGCCTTCTTAGTTTAGGGAACTTCTCTTAGCCCTCAGCTCAAGGACACAAATGGCTGGTGGAGGAGATAAATCTAATCTGTTGGTCCTTCTGGCACTGTCGAGGAAGCCCGTCTTCTACATGCGTATCAATTACCCATGAAGTAACTTGGTCGACTGGGCTGCCGTAATTGGGTGAGAAAGACACAGTCTCCCAGGTTTTGTTTTGTTTTGTTTTTTCTTAGGATAAGAGTGGTTAGATCTTTTTTGATAAACTTGACACAAGCCTCGGTCATCTTGGAAAAGGACTGTAACTGAAGAATTGGTTTCATCCAATTGGCCTATAGGCAAGTCTGTGTGGGTATTGCTCCCTCCTGAGTGCTGAAATTAAAGGTCACAGCCACCTTGAACTCTGGATCCTCTGGGTCCTTCTCCCTCAGCTTTGGTTTGGTTTGGTTTGGAGACAAGATTTTTTTTTCTTTTTTTTACATAGCCCTGGATGTCCTGGAATTTGCACTGTAGATCAAGCTAGCTTTGAACTCAGAGATCCGCCTGCCTCTGCCTCCAGAGGGCGGGGATTGAAGGCACCACTTGGCCCTCAACTTTTCAAGACCTGGTTTTAGAGTTGTGTACTGATTTACTCTGTGCCTTACACTTACATTTGGTTTTGTTTTGTTTTGTTTTAAATATGTTTTTCAGGAAAGGGTCTCAAGAAGTCCAAAATGGCCTTGAACTTTACAGCTGTGGTTAGCCTTGAACCTAGAAACCTTCTACCTCAGCCGCTCTAGTAACTGGGTCAACAGACCTGCCGCCCTAGGCCAGGCAACTGTAGTTTAGGGACTGAGTAATAAGCAAGAGAGACGGTCCCTTTAGGGAAATACCAGATCCCTCATTCCTAGAGCCTTGGCCTCTCATTCCCTAACCTTGTTTCAGAAATGACCCAGTAGAAGGTACAGGTCTGGTCTCCACAAATTAGCCTCCGACTGGCCCCAAAGAGCCTGGCGGGTCCGAAGAGAGGGGGTACCTAGTGAAATAGTCATGTCAGAAAGGGGCGGTAACCAAGTGGAAGCCAGCCCAAGGGAGGAGCCTGGCTGTAACTGGGACCGAAGGGATCGGAACAGTCTTCCTCAAAGGGCGGGGCCTTGCGGAAGCTAGACCCCGGAAAGGGCGGGGACTAAGTGGAGCCCATCCCTAGGGCGGGGCCCGGCCGAAGACTGGGTTGGCCTGAGGGCGTGGCTTCCAGGAGCGCTCTCCGGAAACGCCGCTTTGGTGTTCGGGAGAGGCGTTCTAGTCCTCGCCGCCGCCTGTGCCGCCGCCTGTGCCGCCTGTGCCGCCTGTGCCGCGTCAGTCATGCCGGTGAGTGGCCGTTCGGCCCGCGGGAACCTCTGTCTCCGGCCTGATGCACGGTTTCCGGGCCAGACGCAGCAGTTAGGGCATAGGCCGTAGCCAGAGCTGCGGTCGTTTCTCACTTTACCTTCCGTACCGGTCCTCCAGCTTCGCGACCCTCGGGAAAGCTGCAGAGAGCAATGTTAATGCAGAACATAGGCCTCCGGATCGCTCTAGAGAGTCTTTAAGAGGCAGCCCCATCCTTTTCTGCATGATGGGAAAACTGAGGCAGGGAGGTGGGGCACAGAACCCACATAGGGATGCCGGTACCTGTCTTTTCCACGTGCATGCCCCTGCAGCCGTGCTGATGGGTTTCCAGAGAAGCAGGTCTGTGTTCACCTCTCCAGCCCACTCTGGCGTACTTCCATCTCAGCACTGGACGACACTAACTCGACAGGGTACTTTCTTCCCAACCAGGAGTTCCCAAAGCTCTGAGCAGAGTTTGAGGAACCGAGAGCAGTGCTTATCTTGCCTTTGAATTCACCCCACTCCTTGCTTAGTTAAATGACGACCTTACATGAGGCCTTAACACATTACACAAGAAGAAAAGAAAAACCCCAGTGCTTGTGGGAAAGCATTTTATTGTTGGAAGCTAGGTAGGATCCAACCTGAAGCCAGACCACCTGGGAAGTGCTGGGCAAAACCAGTTGTACGTGTTTGGGGGCAAGGTCTAATCTCAGTTGAGTTCCCGAATGCTGGCTAGAGCTATGGAGTGGGGAGCCTTTTCCTCCCAGTCTCTCAGCCCAGAGGTCTCCCAGGAGTATTCCATGTTTTAGCAGCTTCACTTCTGAGAATGAACCTGAGGCTTCTTCCTGGTACGAATCCTTAAACCTCTCAGGTGTCTTGTGGTTCTTAAACCTCTCAGGTTCTTGTGGTTCTTGCCCTTTGTCTTCAGATCCTAGCTGCACAAAGCACAAACAAAAAACTTAATAAAGTCCATCCTACCAGGCACGTTTGTCTAGTCTGCCCTGCCAAGTGACAGACTCCTTGATGAACTTAGGATGCCAGAGTGGAAGCTGCCAGGCTCTTGGGGGGGGGGGGGCAGCAGTGAAGAAAGAAAAAAGCTTGAGGACCTCTCCATTCTGTGTCTGCCTCTGGGGATGCAGGATTTAATGGGAGACAAATGGGCACCTCATCAAGCCAACTGCTAAATGCCGGGAAGATGTTGGTCAAGTGCTGCCTCCAATTTAGCCAGGGAAATAAGTCTTACCCAAGACGACTTGTAGACCAAAGCTTAACCCAGAAACCTGAAAGTCTGCCCTTGGTTGCCAACTGGGCAGCCTCTGACAAGTTGTTCTGTCTCTGAGTCTTTATCTCCTCATCTGTAAAATAGGGGCTGAAAACAGATCTTTTAGGACTAAGGTTGGTATTAATTAGAATTAAATCATCAAATGCGTACACAGCCAGTGATCCATCTGTCCTGAAGGAGTAGTGACTCATGTTGATGTAGGTCAAGTGGGGTAGAATTGAGTAGTCAGGCTTCTACCTCATTTTAACCTGGACCTCACTGGTTAAAAGTTCAAGTTTTGTGTCCTCTCTCCAACCTAGGACCTACTACTCATGAGGTGTGTCTCCCTGGTCAGTACTTAATCCCAGAGCTTCAGCTTTCTCCTCTCAGAAAGAAGAATTAGTTTCCTGGCTTGTGGAATTATTGTAGCGATTAAAGGAGACAGTGTAACAAGGTGTTTAGAAGAAGGTCCAGCACATCAGAGATGCGCAGATACTAGTAATCAGGAATCCAGACACCAGTGTTTAAAGACTCAGTATCCTCTAGAGGAACAGTGTCATTCTCCTCTTCTTCCTCCTCCTCCCCCTTCTTTTCCCCCTCCATTCCTACTCTTCCAGGTCTAGAGTCTGTAAAAGAATCATACTACCTACTGGCTTTCTGAACTAATAAATACAATATGTAGTACAACATTAATATACATTATACTTAAGAGGATTCATTTTGTTTGTTATCATTACAGAGCATCACTGTAGCCCAGGCTGGCTATGAATGAATACGTAGCCCAGGATGATTCTTAAACTCAGAGCAATCTTCCTGCCTTAGCTTCTCAAGGGTTGGGATTATAGAAGTGAGCGGCCACACCTAGCTTAAAAGTTTTGTTTTGTGGTGCTAGGTGTTGGGCCCAGGGCCTATATGTGCTCTGCCACTGACCCTCAAACTCAGACCCTAAAGGATCCTTTTGTAAGGGGTCTAGTGGCACTAGGGAGACACCCAGAAGGTGGAGCAGGTCTAGGGATACTCTTGTGAACACTGGATCACCCTGTCCCTTAGGCCAGCTTTCCGTCATCATGTTTAGTTGCACAATTTGTAGGCAGAGATAGGGAGCTCTGAGTTGGAATTTTGGCCTCCTAGGGCGGATCCCTGGCCTCTGACCTCTGTACTGTGAAAGAAGTCCTTTCTTGCTGTGGTCCTCAGTTTGGAGCTCAGGTAACCATTGACTTTAGCTCCTTGAGCAAAATTATCCTCTGAAATCCCCTTTCAGAGCTTCTTCTGAGAGTAGGTTGTGGGAGCTGGACACCCGGCTGTGCTGAGAGTTGCCTGGAGCAAAGAAAGCCTCTCTTCCCTAGGACCCTTGCACACATGACCTCACCACCATAGTGGCTCCTGAGCATAAGGAAACGAATGCTTTTCTTTTCAAACTAGAAAAATGCTGCAGAAAGGGGACCTGAGGGTTGCAGGATGGGTCAGCTGGTAAAGATCCCTGTTGCCAAGCCCAGTGACCCCTGACATCCACACTTAGGCCATGGGACACACTCCCACATGCAAACAAGTAATTATAATTTACTTAACTACTTACTAGCTTTTAGGTTTAGTGTGTGTGTGTGTGTGTGTGTGTGTGTGTGTGCGCGCCACTTGTGTGCAGAGACCAGAAGTTCCCTTAGAGTTGGAGTTACAGTGGTTGCAGGAAACTCTGGTCTTCTGGAAGACTGCAAGCAGCCTCGACTGCTGAGCCATCCCTCCAGCCCTATTTTAATCTTTCGTTTTGCTTTTTAGACAGGGTTTTTTCTGTGTATCCTGGAACTCACTCTGTAGCCTAGACTGGCCTCAAACTTGGAGAGCTGCCTGCCTCTGCTTCCAGCGTGCATGGATTAAAGACATGCGCCTGCACCACCCTGCTTTTTTTTTTTAAAGATTTATTCATTTATTATATATAAGTATCCTGTAGCTGTCTTCAGATACACCAGAAGTGGGCATCGGATCTCTTTACAGATGGTTGTGAGCCACCATGTGGTTGCTGGGAATTGAACTCAGGACCTCTGGAAGAGTAGTCAGGTGCTCTTAACCACTGAGCCATCTCTCCAGCCCAATATAAACCTCTCTTTTTTTTTATTTTTTTAAATTTTTTTCAGAGCTGAGGACCGAACCCAGGGCCTTGTGCTTGCTAGGCAAGCGCTCTACCACTGAGCTAAATCCCCAACCCCATCAGATCTCCTTACAGATGGTTGTGAGCTACTATGTGGTTGCTGGGAATTGAACTCAGGACCTCTGGAAGAGCAGTTGGGGCTCTTAACCACTGAGCCATCTCTCCAGCCCAACAGTACATATTCTTAACTGCCAATTCCTAATTTTCAAAAGGAAGTTGCAGAGGACCCAAGTCTATATTCCTACCATCACATAGCAGCTTATAGCTACCTTTAACTCCAGTCCCAGGGGATGCTATTATCCTGCTTTGAGTTCTGTGCAGTCCTGCACATACCTGGTGTATATAAACTCATGAAGGCACGCATACATATACACAAAAATTTTAAAAAATGCGGTGGTGCATGACTTTAATCCCTCCTCTGCCTCCCAAGTGCTTGGATTAAAGAACTAAATTAATCCTAGTACTCAAGTGACAGGGGCAGGCAGATCTCTGTGAGTTTGTGACCACATAGGGAGTTTCAGACTAGCCAGCAGCCTGATGCCACAAAGTGCCCAAACATGGTTCATTAACAGCATCACATGAAATTACCTTTTGTCTGTGTGCATAAATACGATTCGTGTTTAGACTCGTTCCATCCCCAAGACACCTCATTATGTGTATGCAAATGTTGCCTAATTAGGGACATTTTCTGCTCCCAAGCATGCAGATAAAGCTCACTCAGCCTGTCCTAGAAGTATTTTGATGAGCTTCATGGGGAAGGTGGGCACTGGATTTGGATATGTTCTTGGGTATCTATTTATGCAGTACGTGGGTTCCTGAGGCAGGAAGATAGAGTTTGAGGTCCAGTATGAGCAGGATAGTGAGTTTCAAGCTAGTCTGGGCTACATAATGAGATCATGTTCTCAAAGAAGCAACAGCAAAACCAATCAAGCACCAGGGAGGGAGCCATCGTTTTGTTCTTGTTATTCGTTATGTTATTTTTTTTTTTTTTGGTCATTTGTTATTTTGTTAGTGCAGTAATTTTACTGGTGGCTGGGGTCTTGGGCTGGGTGTTTCTATGCTCTTGGCTTCTTATCCAAAGAGCTAAAATAATTACAAAGTATCACGGAAACTATTTGAAACAAAACAATATACAAACCAGAACAGAATATACTGCAGCCCAGCATCCTGCCGTCTGAGTGAGGGTCCTCAAGGGTCTGACTGACAGTTTAGGGCTTTCTTTTATGGAGTTCAAGAGAAGGAGGAGTTTGGCTGCTTGGGATATAATTTGGGTACTTCTCTATTTTGATTGATGGGCTTAGATTATGTAAGCCTTTGTTTGCTGTGTATGCCCCTTTCCACGATGCATCTGGTTTTAATCATATGCATACCCAATTATGCATAGGCATAAGATGGTAAATAGGAAATTCTCCCTAAAATTTCACTTTGAGGACAGTTTGCCTCATTGTGCTTATACTCCAGTCTAGGCTCGATCAGTCCATTCCCAGGAGTTCCCTAGATTGTGGTTTGACTATTTGAATGGAAATGGAGAAGGCGAGGATAGCTAAGGGGAGTAACTTATTTCCAGTGCTTAAAGCAAGTATGTTTATTGCAGGGGGAGGACTCTTGGGTAGCTAACACGTTGCTAGGTTCATTGTTAAGAGACAGATGTATAGCCCAAGCATTTTCTTATGCTTGACTGTCTCAGTACTGGGAAGTAAACCCAGGGCTTTGTACATGCTAGGCTAGCAGTGTACCACTGAGTTACATCCTCAGGGTAAAGACCTTGTTTCTCCAAAAGGAAGAGAGAAATGGAGGAAAATAATTATCAGAATCCAATAACTTTTACCTAGTAACACCTAGTCCCATGATCTAACCTTATTAATATATTAACTATCTATTGCCCTATAATATCTGTCCCTGAACCTAGAATCAGGACCTGGGAGTGGCTGGGCAGAGTGAGTAGGCTTGGCTTAGGACCTAAGAGAACAACAGTGCAAGCCAGAGGCTTGCCCAGGCTGCTCCAGTCTTTGACTTTGACCTTGGAGACTCTGTTTCTCACCAGGTAGACCTCTGGGGGTATACAAAAGTGTCCTTTAACATGGCAACTGGCTTCCTCTAGAGCAGCAGTTCCCAACCTGTGGGTCCCACCAGGTTGTATACCATCCTGTATATCATGTATTTACATTAAGATTCATCATAATAGCAAAATTACAGTTATGAAGTAGCAGCAAAAATACTTTTATGGTTGCGTGTCACTACAATATGAGGAACTGTATTAAAGGGTCACAGCATTAGGAGGGTTGAAAACTACTGCTCTAGAGCGACCCCAGAAGGGAGCAGGGCAGAAGCTAGCATTGTAACCATAACAGTGGTTAGCCTTATGTTGAATACTCACAGGCTTTCCCTGCAATGTTATGGAATGAATTCTTGAGGGCATAAACACCAGGAGGCAGAGAAAGTAGAAGTCATAGTGGAAGCTGGCTACCACATGTCAGATCCTGTTGTTTGTCCCATTCTTTAGCCTGGGCAAGGGACTGGAACCCTGTGAATTAAGCTACTCAGGGCATACAATTTGTGAGTGTTGGAGCCCAGATGCTCTAATTTCCAGGTTGTGAGGGAAGGGAGGATTGGCGCAGTCCCTCTCTGAAAACAGCCAAAGACCCAGAAGCTGTCTGGCAGTGATACTGGCCATCAACTCACATGGGTTTGGTACCTCCTCTGTGCCCCATGCTGTTCCCAGTATTTTGGGTGCAGCACTGAATTGAACAGAAGCTCAGTCTGGTGGGCACTTGTCTGCCTTGACTTGTGATATCTTGGAGGTTGGAGAACCTCAGGAACCTTGGTTCCTTCTCATCCGCCTGCAGTGCAGGGAGCCAGGGAAGTCCTTCCCCTTCTTGGAACTCAGGCACTGCCTTTGAGCTTGAGGTGCTTGGAGCAGAGCAGTGGTGGCCACATATCTGAGTCACCTGCCTACTGGCATGTCCCTGTCCAGGCTGCTGAGCAGACCTGCAACCCGTGGAGAGTCCCCAGTTACTCAAATGTTGAAAATAATGTTCTAGTGAAAAATCAGGTCCCAGATCTGATAAGAGTGGGGCCTGCCACTGGTTGCTAGGTTCCCTGGTCCTGAGGCAATCCACAGCTCACAAAGCAGTAACCTCAAGGGAGAACTGGCAAAAGAGCTTCTCAGCCAGCCCTGCAGGTGGTCCTGTTCATCATGTGCCAGACCTTGCAAAAGACATGGAGAGGGGGTTGGGAATTTAGCTCAGTGGTAGAGCGCTTGCCTAGGAAGCACAAGGCCCTGGGTTCGGTCCCCAGCTCCGGAAAAAAAAAAAAAAGACATGGAGATCGTCTCTGTTGGTCCTGCCTGTGATACATGGAAGCCCTGCATCCCCCCTCTTACCTGTTGACTAGATTGGACTCACAGACAGGCTTACAGTGAGATTGTGTCTACTGTCTTCTGCTCCCTGTCAACTCCTGAATAGCCCCTTGGACAGTGTATGGGTCACTCTGGGGCCTAGCACATAATCTCTCTTTCTTGTAGAAGCACGAGTTCTCTGTGGACATGACCTGTGGAGGCTGTGCGGAAGCCGTCTCCCGAGTCCTCAACAAGCTGGGAGGTGAGTGGCTCTGCACTGGAGATGGGTGGGGAGACTGTTCCCCAGGAGTCATGCTCAGATGCTGGAGGCCTAGAAGGATCTGCTGCAGCTGCAGCTGCAGCTCAGCTGGGGCTAACAGTGAACTGAAATGTGTGGGCCTTGTGTGCACTTGGCTTACATGGAGATGCCTTTAGACTCTACTACAGCCACCTCACATTTCTCTCATTCACCGTAATCCACACATCCCCCCCACCCCCCAGCTTATTCTTGTTTTTAGCCCTGGTTGTCCTAGAGTGTACCATATAGACTAGGCTGGTCCTAAATTTACAGCAATCCTTCTGCCTCTACCTCCCAAATGCTGGAATTACAAACGTGTGCCACCATGCCACCATATACAACTCCATTTTGTTGACTCTTTCACCTCTCCCCTCCCCCACATCTTTCTTCAGGGTCTCTATGTGGAGCTGGTAGTCATGGACTCCATCATTCTGCCTCTGCTTGAATGCCCAGTGACTCTTCCTTTTATGAAAACAGGAAGTGTTTAGAGTTCAGTGACTTGGCTGGATTCACAGAGCCTGCAGGACAGAGCTGGTGTTTGGCCACACTGTCCAGCTCTGGAGCCTAGAGGTGCTAGGTAGTGCGCTGGTGATCTCCAGTGTGACAACATACACAGAGTAAAAACAACCAGGCCTGGTGGTGCATGCCTGTAAACCCAGAAGCTCAGGAGGATCAAAGGTTCAAGGCTAGCCTGGACAATTTAGGGAGACCTTGTCTCAAAATAAAAATGACCAAAGAGGCTAGGGGTATCGTTCATCAGTAGAGTGCTTGCACGGCATGTATAACATTCTAGATCCAGCCCACGGTACTGCAAGAAAGTAAAATCAAAAGTTTATAAAAGCAAAGCAAAGCTGTGGGTATGTCCACTCACAGCTGTAATCCTAGCTCCTGGGAGGCAGAGACAAACAAGGCCTTGCCATGGTTTTGAGGCCAGCCTGGACTACAGAGTGAGACCCTACTTCTACAACTTATAAATAAATAAAACCTAGGGGAACAGTACCACTGAGGGGTGAAACAGCTCTCACACTGTCGGTCCACAGAGTGGGACTTTCCAAGGTGAAATGGGACAGATGACACCAGTGCCCAAGGGGAAGTGCCTTGCCCAAATCCCACAGTGAGAGTGAGTCAGAGACTTGCTTCTGAGCCCTATGAGCTGGAATATCTTTTGTATTTTTTTAAAACAGGGTTTCCCATTGTAGTCCTGGCTGGCCTGGAACTTACCATAGGTAGCCCAGTATAGACTTCAAACTTTCACCAGTCCCCCTGCCTCAATTGCCTGAGTTCTGGGATTACAGGCATGAACCACCATGCCCAGCTACACAGTTCACAAGACTCTGAGACACTGGAGAGAACCTGGCTGCTAACTTCCCACAAGGCTACAGGCTTCCCTCCCCAGGGTTTGACCCTCCCCAGATAAGATCTGAGAATGTCAGCCTGTGCCCAAGACACTTCAGAAATGAAATGGGGGATGCTGAAGAAATGGCTCCGTGGTTAGGAGCACTGACTGCTCTTCCAAAGGCCCTGGGTTCAATTTCCAGCACCCTCTTAGAAGTTCGAAACTGTCTTATGTGTAGATTCAGAGATTGTAGCCATTCCCTGTATCATGTGCTGGACATCCCTGCAGCTGCCGAGGGGGGCTTTACCTTTGATAAGTCTCTCCTTGCACTGGCTAGTTTTATCAGTGTGCTAGAAGCTACAGTCATTTTGGCAGGGAGAATCTCAACTGAGAAAATGCTCCCACCAGATTGTCCTGAGAGCAAGCCTGTGGTGGATTTTCTTCACTGATGGTTGATGTGGGAGGGTCCAGCTCAGTGTGGGTGGTGCCACCCGTCCTTCTGGCTCCGGGGGCTATAAGAAAGCAAGGTGAATAAGCCGTCAGGGGCAAACCAGTAAGCAGCATCGCTTCATGGCCTCTGCATCAGCTCCTGCCTCCAGAGAGGTCCAGCCCTGACCTACCCTTCATGATGGACTGTGATGTGGAAGTTTAAACAAAATAAAGCCTTTCCTCCCTAGGTTGTTTTTGGCCATAGTGTTTTTATCACAGTGATAGAAACCTTAACTAAGGCGCTCCCTTGTGCTTCTCCTGTTGAGGACAGTGGAAGGGTTTTTGAGTTGCTTAGGGCCTGGGTAGTCAGACTAAGGACTTAGACAGGAAAGAACATTTAGTCTAACCCCAACCCCTTTGTGATAGCTGGGGAAGCCAAGGCCTGTAATAGTCCTGACCATAGCTACCCAGCCCTTTTCATTGACATGCCATTTTAGAGGAGGGCATTGTGGGTTTTCATTTTCTGGTGTGACAAGTTTGGGGCTGGAGAGATGTCTCAGTGTTTAAGAGCATGGACTGCTTTTCCAGAGATCCTGAGTTCAAATTCCAGCAACCACTGGTGGCTCATAACCATTTGTAAGGGAATCCAGTGCTCTCTTCTGGTGTGTCTGAAAACAGCTACAGTATACTTATATATAATAAATAAATAAGTCTTTTTAAAAAATCAGAAAGGCAGTTTGGCAGTGTCTGTTCACATCCCACATGTTCCAGGCTGTTGCCCCACAGCTCTATTCCAGTTTGCAGTGTGGAAGCATTGCACAGGCATGGCCAGGTGGGCTTGGGGGCGCTGGCTGTAGGATGGCAGGCAGACCCTGATCCTCTGTCCTCAGAAGGATTGAGTCAGTGAGCAGATGTCGGAACGCCTAGGAAAACTGGAGAGCTGTTGAAAAGCAAGTGGGAGCACACACCTTTAATCCCAGCATTCTAGAGGCAGAGGCAGGTGGATCTCTGTGAGTTCCAGACCAGCCAACCTGGTCTACCAAGTGAGTTTCAAGACAGGTGACACAGAGAATCCCCATCTTAAAAAATGAAAACCACGAACAATCAAAAATAAACAAACTAAGAACTAGGCCTGTCATCACACTACACAGGAAGCTAAGACAGGAAAGTGACAAGCTCAGACCTCCCTGGACTTTAGAGTGAGTTTGCAGAATTCAGAGCTACTCTGGATAGCTTAGTGAGACCTCCTCAAAATAAAAAGTATCAAGAAACCTGGGGATGAATGAAGCTCAGTGACAGAGTGCTTGCTGGGTGTGTCTGATGCCCTATGTACCAGTAACACACACACACACACACACACACACACACACACACACACACACACACAAAGACTAGGGAGCCCCAAGGCTCCAATGGTAGGATAGGCACGTGAGACCCAGTACCACATTAAGAGAGAGACAGAGACAGAGAGAGCACAAGCATTAGATACTCAGTGAGAAAGAGTGAGTTTATTTTGCCCTCTGACCATCACACACACACTCACACACACTCACACACACACTCTCGCACACTCACACACACACTCACACACACTCACACACACACACTCACACACACTCACTCACACACATGCTCATTTTCCTCACTCACATGTACTCTCACTTATGCTCACTGACACACTATCTACCCTCCTTACACTCACATTCATCCCCCCATACGCTCACACACATACACACGCTTGTATACAGATTCTTTTCACACACTTGTTAACACACACTCACCTATGCTCTTATTAAAATATAATAAAATTTTGAAAAGAAATAAAAGGGATTGGAGATGAGAGCACTCACTGCCCCTGCAGAGGAGCTGGACTCTGATCTCAGCACCATACAGTGGTTCACAGCCCAGGGAACCGACGCTCTCTTCTGACCTCCATGGGCACTGCACCCGTGCGGTACACAGATATACGTGCAAGAAAGCACTCATATACATAAAAATAAGTAAATTGGGGGCAGAGAGGATGCCTCAATGGTTAAAGGTATGCACTTCTCTTTTTTTTTTTTCTTTTTTTTCGGAGCTGGGGACCGAACCCAGGGCCTTGCGCTCGCTAGGCAAGCGCTCTACCGCTGAGCTAAATCCCCAACCCCGGTATGCACTTATCTTGTAGAGGACCTAGCACCCACATCTTGTGGCTCATACCCACTTAAAACTCCAGACCCTACACCTCTGGCCTTCAGGGACACCTCTACTCATGAACATACCCACACGCAGGCCCAAACATATACATAATTTTTTTAATGTTTTAAATAAGATTATAAAGAAAGGGAAGGAAGGCTCTGTGTTACTAAATTGGGAGGTTGGCGTGGGCATAGAAAAGTGAAGTAACAGTGATGGTAGGACTGGGGAAGTGGGGAGGAGGGAAAGAGAGGAAGGAGGGAAGAAAATTCACCTGTGGGGCTGAGGAAAGAGCTTAGGAGTGGAGTGCTCGACTGGGACTTGAAGCCTTGGATTCAAGCCCCATCCCCACAACTCCTTACACATGGATCAGAGCCTGCAGCAGAGCCTGCCATGCTCACGGTACCTAAAACAGAAAGAGCTTGCTGCTCCCTGGCTCCTGGAGAAGCCTGGTGTTTCAGGAATAATTTAGGAGGTTGACCTCTTTGTTCCAGTGAGTGGAGGGGTCCCGCTTCCCCCTCCTACATCCCTCCTTCTCCCTGCAGGAGTGGAGTTCAACATTGACTTGCCCAACAAGAAGGTCTGCATCGAGTCTGAGCACAGCTCAGACATCCTGCTGGCAACTCTCAACAAAACAGGAAAAGCGGTCTCCTACCTTGGCCCCAAGTAGCCAGGACCTGGGCGAGTCCTTCCGGATAGAAACTGAAGAGGCAGGTGGGTGAAGTCCAAACCATTGTCAAACAAGCCCGTTGCTTCTTCTGGGATCCCTCTTCTGAAAGACTTGAGCCCAGAAGCAGTTCAGACTGTAATTTGAGATTTGAAATCTTTGCCTAAATTCACCCAGAGGGCATCTGTAATAGAAAAACCCCAAACCTTCTCATCATTGAGTTGGCATGCTCTAGTTTTAGAGCACAGTGCAACTGGGATTCCTGGATTTGAGGTGCTCAGACTAAGCTTGGGCTTCTGGAGTTAGGTAGGAGGGTGCCCTGATGTGTTCAGCCCACTGCCCCACTCTGGAAGGGTCCAAGCACATCATTGTCCAGTACAAACGAGAAGTTCGGAGGGCTTGAAGGCCTCCTGGGAGCAGACAGAGCTCCATGTTATGTTCCCAGAGTCCCATGGTACCTTGCTTGGTCAGCGTGACTTAAGTTTAAAGTGTGTGACCCTTCTGGAATGGTGAGCCTCTTACTTTGGTGAAGGGACAGTCCCTTCACAGGGACGCCTATGTTCCAAGCCTGTCACTCCCGTGCATGAGTTCATGTTCACCCTGCCTTTCCTTCCACTTGGAGCCGGACGTGGATCCAGCCCAGCCTCGTAGAGCCAATGGCCCGTCTAAGCTGTCTTCCTTCCACCTTATGGGTCCCAGGGAGGCAGGAAGTGGACCAGTGCCAGTGCCCTTCCATCAGGAAGCAGGACAGTTGCCTGCCCACCTAGCACTCCTCATTGTGTCCAGCACTCTTGCAGTGTGCCTGACACATGAGTTACTGTGGTCACTTTGGTGGTTTGTGTCCTCTTTGGGACTGAGAAACATGAAGCCTGGTGAGTGCAAGCGTCCTGACCAGAGCCCCACGGAGGTGGGTGGCAGAGGAGGGAAGGAGCCAGGCCGTCTGAGCAAATGTGTGAATGATAGTTACAGTAGCACTAACTCTATCAGTGACCCATGAGGGCCCCTGGCAGATGCCAGCCGTAATTGACTGCGGGTAGGAGGTTCCCCTTTGAGTAAAGCGTCCTCCATTTTTTTTTTCCTTTTTTTCAGAGCTGGGGACCGCACCCAGGGCCTTGCGCTTGCTAGGCAAGCGCTCTACCACTGAGCTAAATCCCCCCCCCCCCCAAAGCGTCCTCCTTAAAGTGAGCCTTTGGAACCCAAGCCATGTGCTCTTTGTGTATGGTACATCCCAGCAAATCAAAAAGTGAAGATGATCTAGGAGGCTAAGGCAGGAGAGGAGAAGCAGCAAGTCAAGGCTAACCCGGGTGACATAAAGAGACCCTGTCTCAAAAAATATATTTAAAAATAACAAGGACAGAAAGATGGTTCAGCAGGTTGAGAGTGTCTGCTGCCAAGCCTGACAATGGAGTTCAATCTCCAGGACCCATGTGGTGGAAGGAGAGAACTGGGTCCCTCAAATTGTCTTCTGCCCTCCACACATGCACACACACACACCCCTTAAATAAATAAGTAAATAAAAGTTATTGTTTCCCCTGCCTTTTATGGCTATGGATTTGGTCCATGTCCAGGAATGCTCCAGCATGGAGTCTGGGGTTCAGCTTTGCTCTAGTTCAGATGTGACTTGGACATATTTTATGTGTCTGAGATTTAATCTAGGAAGGAGACAAACCCCTCTACTCTGCCCTGCTGGCTTTCCTGGTTCCTGTGCAGCCTCCTTAAGGCTTGTCCTCTACAACAGCTTTTGCTGTGCTTGGGGCCCACATCCAGCATGGTCCAGCATCCCTGGGTTTTGTGGATTGGGTGAATGGGTGGGACACTGGCCTCCATCTCTCCAAACAACCTTATTGTGTCTTGGACCTCCATGTAAAGGTTTTCTCTACTTTTAAAAAATCATTTTTGAAATAGAGCTAACCCAGGCCATCTGGAAGTGGCAACAATTCTTCTGCCCTAACTCCTCAAATGTTGTGATTACAGGTTGAGTCCCCAGGTAGTCGTCCAGGTAAGGCTGTGTGTGAGCTCCAGGAAGAAGGCAGAGTGGGTAAAGGCACCTTGTATGCAAGCCTAAGAGAGCTGAGTTTGATCTTCTCCTAAAGGTGGAAGGAGAGACTAAACCTGCCCTGGGCCTTCACACACACATATGGTGACTCGAATACTAACACCATCCTTAGGAAAATGTTTATTTAGCTGGGTGGTGATGCACAGACCTTTAATCTCAGCCGAGAAGCAGAGGCAGGCAGATTTCTGAGTTCAAGGCCAGCCAGGGCTACACAGAGAAGCCCTGTATCAAACAAACCAAGCAACAAACAAAACAAACCAAAAGGGTTTGTTTAACTATGGAAAAAGTTGTATTTGATAAGCATGGTCTCTGTGGAGAGGAACTGGGAGGAAGGAAGAACAGCCCCCGTAACTAAAGTAGCGCCTGCTGGTGGCAAAGTGCGGGTTTGCTCCTTGTGGCTTTTGTTATCAAGGCGAAAATGCAGTTGACGTGATATAGTTAGCCGTGTTCGTGGGCACCATTCATAAGACTATGCATTTGTGGTGGAGCATAACCACACCTGTACCTACTTCAGAACATTTTCAGTGTCTGAGAAAAATACCTCATGTCCATCAAGCAGTGGTTCCTCAGTCACCCCCACTATTTCCTCTGATGGTGCCAGTCTGCTTCCTGCCACTCTGGGAGAGCCAAAACTCTCAGAGATTCCCTCTGCCTCCTGAGTGCTGGAATTAAAGGAGTGCGTCACCACCTTCTGGCATTTTTTTTAATTGTTGTTGTTGTTATTAATGAAATCGTGTAGTTCAGGCTGGCCTTGAACTCCTGATCCTTCTGCTTCTATCTCCAGTGTTGGTATTACAGAAGTCAGCCAAGCCTAGTTCTCTGATTTTTCAGTCTGGGAGTGCCAAACATGTATAAGCTCTGTGTGGAAATAGTCCGCTCCTGCCCCTCACCCAGACCCAAAGTTCCACATCTGGTTACTTTGTAACAGACTAACCATACAGAGTTTCACCTTTGCAGGCACCAGTAACCATGGGCAGTGCAGAGAGGCTGCCACAGACTGAAATGCAATGTTTCCCATTCACAGTAGGTGGCGCCATTGATCCGCCTTATTTTCTCTTTCTCCTAGACTGTTGATCTGGTCTCCCCCGCTGATCTGGAACACCAACTGCTCAGTCCAGCTCCGCCATGGAATTCCAGCCCAGACAGGCCTTCCCTGCTGGCTCCCTGCCAGCTTCCTTGCAATTAAAGTCAAGCTGCATTTGTTGATGAAGTGTCTGTTGTGTGTTCTTGGTACTGCTTGCTCATCCACAGGATGGCTGCTCTTGCTTGCCTTTGTTGCTAGGGCTTCCCATTCAAGGTCAGGTTCCCAGCACACACCCATTCTCTGCTGTGTGATCTTGAGCAGCCTACTGCTCTCTCTGAGCCTCTCTGCAATGGGAATCACTGGGCCAGATCAGTGATTATCTTCTCACTCTGTAGACTCTGTATTGGAAAAGCTACCAAGTGAACTGAATGTAAGAGAGGAGACTTGAAAGCAGTTAGAAAAATGGGAAGCCACCGTGAAGACAGGCTACTCCGGTAGGGTTTGGGCTCCAGCACCTCCCAGCTGTTTTACTTAACCTGTCAGTGTTCAAGCCCTGAGAGATAACAGTATCTTCAGCAAATAGGTGTGATCCTTATATAGACACAATGAGTCACTGAGTGTGAACTATTTGGAGTTATCCCCCAGCACCCACTGCTCACTAACATTTCCATATTTCATGGATCACAGATGGAGGACTCCTATGTCCTCCCCTCCCCCTCAAAGACCTCCACTGCCTTTACAGAGCTGCTTGGCGAAGCAAGGCTGTGTTTAGTCTGTGTAGCTTTGTTTGTTTGTTTTGTCTTGTTTTTTAAGACAGGAATTCTCTTTGCAGCACTGGCTGTCTTGGAATTTGCTCTGTAGACAGACTGACCTCAAACTTGGATCCTCCTGCCTCTGCTCCTGAGTGCTGGAATTAAAGGCGTGTGTCACTACTTTTTAAAAGTTGTGTAACTTAAAAAAAAAAAAAAGCCCATGGGTGTGAGGTATTGAATTGCTGCCAAGCTGGGAACCAGAGAGATGGCCCAGTTGGATCCCAAGACCGTACAGAACACACTTGGTGTCTGAGATGCTTTTGAACAGATTTTAGATGTCAGACCATCTTGACTGGATCAAGGGAGAAATTGATGATCCTGACAGTCATTGCCCCTTGACCTAGGCTGGGGTCCAGGAGCTGGAAAGAGGAAACTAGGTCCACCTCACAAACGATGTGGAGTTTTCTGCCCACTTATACTGAAAGCCAGAATTCCATTTTCCCAAGCCAGGAGAAAGCCATGCGACTGTCTACAGCTGTCTGCTGTGCATAGGAAGTTTGTAAAGTGCCCATTGCCCACTGTTCTTGTGAGTCAGTGCATCACTATGTGGCCCTGGTTATCCTGAAACTCTGGAGAAGTGCCTGCTTCTGCCTCCCACGTGCTCGGATTAGTGGCATGTGCCACCATGAGTAAGTATGTGTACCTGCAAGTGTCTGGGTACCTGGGGAGACCAGAAGAGGACATCAGACCTTTGGAGCTGGAGTTACAATGGTAAAGGTAAAGGGAACTGAATGTGGATCCTCTGGCATTTACCAGACACTCGACCCTGCTGGGCCTGGGACGAGATCAGCTCTGCCCTTGGCCAGCCATGACCTGGGACTAGACAACTTCTCTCTCCTAGTGAACGTTTCTTCATCTGGACAACCACAGATCCTTCACTCCAGGGAATCTAGGAGCCAGAACTGAGACATTTCTTCACTCTGAGAAGGGCTATCGCAATGTGAGGAAGCACACCAAACCCTCTAGCAGTGAAAGCAAGAGGTTCTGGAGCTCAAGGCCAGCCTCAGCTGCATAGAGAGCTTGAGGCTAGCTTCAGCTGCAGAGAGAGCTTGAGGCTTCAGCTGCAGAGAGAGCTTGAGGCTAGCTTCAGCTGCAGAGAGAGTTTGAGGCTAGCTTCAGCTGCAGAGAGAGTTTGAGGCTAGCTTCAGCTGCAGAGAGCTTGAGGCTAGCTTTAGCTGCATAAGATCTCTCGGCCAATCAACTGCCCACAAAATAAATCTAGGGCCAGTTCTGCCTTTGTGGTCCCTTAGGAGCACAGGGCTTCTAAGTCTCCTGGTAGTGGCTTTTTGGTCACTAGATGGCAGTGTTCTTTGGATTTGGTTCTTCTGAAGGAATTCTAAGGGCCTCAGCTGAACGCAATGATTCCAACCAACCAGAACAGAAGAGGCAACGATGAGCTCGCCTCCAAAGGGAAGCCATCCCCAAGCTTAATGTCTGGTGTCTTCAAATCTCCTCCTCCTCCTCATTTAAGACAAGGTCTCTTACTGAACCTGGAGCTTGATGACTCCAGCGAGTGCGTCTAGTCACTGAACCCCAGTGACCCCTCACGCCTAGCCCAAGTTTTTTATTCTTTTCTCTCCTTTTTTTTTTTTTTTTTTGGACAGGGTGTCGAAATGCAGATGGTCTCAAATATCCCCAGTTGCTGCTATTTAAGGTTTATAATATAGCCAGGTGATGGTGGCTCACACCTTTAATCCCAGCACTCAGGAAGTAGAGGCCGGTGGATCTCTGAGTTCAAGGACAGCCTTGTCTACACAGTGAGTTCCAGGCCAGCCAGGGCTCCACAGGGAAATCCTATCTTGAAACCTGCTCCCCACAAAAAAACATTTTATTTTTAAGTTGTGTGTCTGTCTGTGGATATTGCTAGTGAGTGCAGGTTTCCTTGAAAGCCAATCTGTCTGTCTACTGACGGGTGCCATGAGAACAGGTTGCCTTGGAAGCCAGTGACATTGGATCCCCTGGGGCTGGAGTTAGAGGCAGTTGTGAGCCACCTGCTGTGGGCACCGGTAAGTGAACTCCAGTCCTTTGAAAGAGCAATGTGATCCCTTAACCACGGAGCCATCTCTCCAGCCACTGTTTATTTCATTTTTGAGACATGATCAAGGCACACTGAGTATTCAAGATTGCCCTTGAATTTCTGGACCTCCTGCCTCCACATTGCAAACATGCACCACCACGCCTGGTTTGCAATGGTAGGGATTGAACCTAGAACGTTGTGCATGCCAATCTAACCCCAGCCCACCTTCCAGATTTTCAAAGTGCTTGATGTTTCTACAAAGTTTCCCCTAGGGTATAGGGAGACTCGTGTAGAACAGACCTTTCCAGTCTGGTGCACCCACAACATGGGACACAAAGCAGCTTTGCTCATTTGCGTTGTTGATCCTAACCACCAAACCATAGTAAACAAGCAAGCACTCCATCACATAACTACTTCCCCAGCTCCATTTGTGTATGTGTGCACATATGCTGCTTCTGGGTGCAACTATGCATGCCTGTGAGTACTGGAGAAGGCCAGAGGAGGATGGCAGGTGTCCTGCTCTATCACCCTATCTTTTATTCCCTTGAGACAGAGCCTCTCACTGATTCTAGACCAAGGCCCCATCCAGCAAGCCTGCACTACTCTGTTTGCACCTCCCATAGCACTAAGGTTACAGATGCACACAGCCACAACTGGCTTGTTATGTGGGTGCTGGGATCTGATCTCTGGTCCTCGTGCTGCACAGCAAGCATTCTTACCCATGGAGCCATCACCCCAGCCCTGATGGTTTATCTTGTAAGGGAGAATCTCACTACATAGCCCAACTAGCCTCTCAACTCAACATCCTCCTGCATCATCCTCCCCAGTGCTGGAATTTCAGATGCCTGCTATTGCAACCAGCCTTGACTCCGTTCTGTGGACTGGACTTCCACCTGCAGCCAGCTGTGTTCTGGACTTCAGCATTCATAGTCTTCCCCGGGATAGCTGCAGCCTGCTGAAGGTGATGGCTTCTTTTGTGAAACTCGGTTTCCTCATCTATACCATGGAGGTCGTCATGGTAGCTCCTGTGACAGTGATGATTGCCCATGATTCTTCACGATGCCAGTTCTACAAAGGAGAATATTGTCTTTCTGTTGGGAAATGGATGGTCGCTAAGAGAGAGACTGTGAGAAGGGAACAGTGGAGCCTGGAGGGTTGTGCCTGTGCCATGTGGGAGGGAGGGGTCAGTTGCTTGAGCCACTGCCCTCTCTCTGGCATCTCCTATAATTAGTGCCCATCTCTTACACAGCCCAAGTCTGTTATTTCTTGGGAGTGTCTGTCAGGGCTATTCTTAGAATTCTGTGTTTTTTGGTGACCCTGTGTCCACTTAGTTTACATAAATGAACCAAGCTTCTTTAATCTGCTTTTTACACTTTATCATCAGTGTGTGTGCATAAGTGTGACTGTGTGAGTGTATGAGGATGTGTATGTGTGAGCATGTGTGTGTGGGCATGAGCGTGTGTGTGTGTGTGTGTGTGTGTGTGTGTGTGTGTGTCCATTAAGTGTGCTTGCAGTAGCACATGTAAGAGTTGTTTTCTGGTGCTGCAGGGAGAGCCTTACCAGTGGCTATACCACTGAAGAGAGTGCTTCTCCCTCCCCCCATCACCATTAATCATTCATGGCTCCTCACCACCAGTGAGCTACCCCCAGCCCTGTACTTTCTGCTTTGAGTAAAGTAGGCAAGGAGAACTTGCCTGAAAAGGTATTACAGGGCTGTTATCGATGCAGGGTGTCAGAAATGGGGATGGTGGAGGTGGTCATGTGCCCCTGCTTCTATTAAGTGGTCCCCAGCCTTGACTGGTGTGATACCCCACAAAAGCAAGGCTTGGAGCACTCATCCTGCTCTGGACAGTTCAGGGAGAGCTTCCTGTGTGAATCCCACCCTTACCTTCAGCCTTCCTCATACCTGGTAAGTTGTGACACATGGGCCATTAGCCTAGCTCTTCCCAGCTCTTAGTGCCAGAAGGAGAGCCCTTTCTTTCTCCTCTCTCCTACACTCTCCAGCTTCTGTCCCGAGTGGATATTGGGGAACAGAATATTCCAAATCAGATAATCTTGAACTACCAGAGGCTTCTCAGCAATACCCTCTTTCCTGATGCCATTGTTTGTGACAGGATCTCAAGTACTCCAGGTTGGCCTTGAATTCACTTTCTAGCTGAGGATGACCTTGAACTTCTGATCCTCCTGCCCCCTGAATGCCGGAATTACACTTATGTACCACCCAGCCCAGCCTTCTGGATGCCTTTTTTGACAAGGGAAACTGAGAAAAGGTGCGAGAGCCCAAAGGGGACTGAGTCACACTGTTCCTACCCCAGTTTGTAAGGTCCTGATGTGGCTGGGTGAGGATGCTCTGAATCCAGAGGAATCAAGGATACACAAGAACATGGTAGGGGTTCGATGTCTAGCCTCAGCCTGGCACTGTGGCTGCAGGGGAAGAAGATAACTCCACGGACTCCAGCCTGAGAGATACTCCACCGGAACCAGCTTCTGGGACTCACACTTGAGAACACATTCCCCTGTCTTTCCACAGCAAGATCACTAACTCCCCCACTCTGAGCCTGTGTCCTCCTCTCCCCTCAGTCCAGGCTCCATTTTGAAATAGTCCTTCCAGAGGCAGCTGTTTGTGGCCACATGGCTTCCGTTTTACCTAAACAGAAGCTGTGGTCCCTATGCATGCCCAGTAATTAGAAGGCCAGAAAACCAGAGATGGCCAAGGACGGCAGAAAGGAGAGGCAGGAGGACTAGGAGACGAGAGGCCTGGAACCCTCGGAGTGCCACATCCCTCGGCAGGACTGCGACCTTCCCAGTGCCACCTCAGCTTCTTTGCTCACTGCTGTAGATCAAACCTCTCATGGTGGCAGGTGCCTCGGGCCTTCTGGACCTGGACAGAGCTGAACTGAACCCTGTAGCTTCCCCCATCTGCCTTCTTGCATTCCCAGCTCCAATCAGGCTGTTTGACACAGGATCTCATGTAGCTCAGGCTAGCCTGGAATTTCCAATCCTCCTTCCTCCAGTGTCTCAGATCACAGGCATGCATCATCATACCCAGTTTGTACTGGAGGTGAAACCCAGGGCTTCAGGCATTCGGGGGGGGAAGGGGGGAGCACTCACTCTTCCAGCTGAGCCACACCCCCAGCCTTCACTCCTCACACATCATCAAGTTTTTCCTTTTGCTTTGAAGCAGTGCCTCCTTATTGCAGCCAGGGTTGGATTTGAACTCAAGCATGGTTGACTAACATTCTCCCTGGGTTATACTGGAGCTAGGAGAGGTCAAACACCCTCTTTACTGTATTGTGTGAGAGGGGCCTGTGTCATGTGGCTTGGCTCTGGCCGCATTACCTGAGGGCATTAGGATCGAGTGACTGCCCTGGTACCCTCTCCTGTAAAATGATCGGTTTTTTCTCTTTTCTTTTTGCTTGCTTGTTTGTTTGCTTGCTTGTTTCCAAAGACAGGGTTTCTCTGTGTACCCTGGCTGTCCTGGAGCCTGCTCTGTAGCTTCGTGTGCTGGAATTAAAGCCTAGCCTTTCTCTTCCATCCTCAGCTCCTATGACAGTCACCTGTCTAGTCTCACTCAAGGGGGATTGAGACATGAGGTCCCTTTCCCCAGGGTGGGGGCAGGGAACCCCTACAGCTTACTTAGAATACATCGTTTGGAGAGTTTAGGTTTGTCGTTTCATGCCTCTGAATGGCTGGATGGTACTGCATTGTGATTTGTCTCACCGGCCAGCCAGCCTAGCGCAGTCAGTGAGCACCAGCGTCAGTGAGAGATCAGGTCTCAAAAAACAAGTGGGATGCTGACCACAGAGGTGTACACCTTCATCCCAGCACTCAGGAGGCTTAGGCAGAGGATCAAGAAGAGTTCGAGGCCAGCCCAGGCTATGTAGGGAGACCCCCCCATCTCAAAATAAATGAACACGGAGCTGGAGAGATGGCTCAGTAGCTAAGAATATGGAGCTCCAGTAGAGTTCGATTCCCAGCATCCATGGTGGATGGCTTATAATGGCCTGTAACTCCAACTCTAAAGGATTTGACACCTCCTGCCACCTCAGGCACCCAGCGCACATGTGCACATACCTACACTCATACAGATAAGTACAATTAAAAATAAACTTTAAACACACACACACACACACACACACACACACACACACACCCTAAAAAAAACCCATGCAAGTGGTTCATGTCTATTTGTGACTATACTGGTTTGTGACTACATGGGTGGAAATCAGCAGTCTTCCACCTATTCTCACCAAAGCAAAGTGTTAGGCCCGGTTTGTTGGAATTTGTCTTAAATCCCAGCCCTCGGAGGCAGAGGCTGGTGGGTCTCTGTGAGTTCAAGGTCAGCCTGGTCTACCTAGTCTGGGTCTGCTTGGAATACATGGCGAGGCCCTGCTGCAAAGGAACAAACTTAAGTTAAAATACAAAGTTTTGATTTCTATTAAAGGTAGCACTTGTCTCTGTGTCTGGGATTTTCCCAGGTTTAACATTTAACGTCCCAAACCTTTATATCCCAAGAGACCTTCGAGTTTGGAATAAAACAAGATCTTTGGTCAGTCACCACATTTAAATATCGAGTCAACACTTGAGTTTAAATAAAAGGAGGTCGGGTTGAACAGAACGAGCAGTCATCCTGGTCCTTGCTCAAAAAGGGAACCGTGAATCGACTATTGTCCATCGAAAATGAAGATTTCCCCCCTGAGCATTCGCTGTTATTCTTGGGATATGACTTGGGCTTTAGGTCACTGGATAGCATTCAGTCCTGTAAGTTTTCACCATCATTTTATTTAACCTGGTCCCCACAGATGGAAATTTACTTTCTTTCCAATATTTAGCCATAATTAACAAGTCCATCGTAAGCATCCGTATTTATCTGTTCTGTAAACTGGCAAACTCTGGGTAATAATTTGTTTTGAAAACAAGGGTTTCCTGCTAAAAACAAAACTTAGGGGAGCCTCTTGTCCTTCAGGTGGACCAGGGATGAGTTAACATGTGTTCCCAGCCAAGGACCTGGGAAGGCAGCCCAGATGGGGGAGAGGGAGGCATCCTGGGGTGCAGGAGGGAGGAAACAGCCCCCTGCTGTGGTTCTCATCAGGGAGGGGGTTGTTTATCAAGGCGGGTGGGAGAGGAGCTGGCCAGAATGGAGGGGTCCAGTCTTGGCTGGGGCAGGACAGAGAGACTGGGGCCATTCAGCAGGGCTCTAAAAGGAGCAGAAAAAGGCAGGAAAAACAAGTCCAGACACACACTGGGTGGTTGCTGGCTGGCCCAGCCTCTTGGTACACCAAGTCCATGGATGCCAGGCAATGGGACCCAGCCAGCTCGTCCCTGGGAATCCACCCCAGACTGAGTAGGTCTCAGTCAGCTCCCCAGTTGCTTCCGGAGGCTATAAGGAATGTACTCTTACAGAGTTTGGATAATTCAGTACTTTTCCAGACAGATGGACATCCTGGGCCAAGAAGGTGATTTTCCAGCCATTTTCTTTTCTTTTTTTTTTTTTAAAGATTTGTTTATTTTATGCATATGAGTACACTGTAGCTGTCTTCAGACACACCAGAAGAGGGCATCAGATCTCATTACAGATGGTTGTGAGCCACCATGTGGTTGCTGGGATTTGAACTCAGGACCTCTGGAAGAGCAGTCAGTGCTCTTAACCACTGAGCCATCTCTCCAGCCCTTTTCCAGCCATTTTCGTGCTGTGCCTGTGTGGACACATCCTTTCCCACCTCAGAGAGGCAGGAACACTATCCATTTGTTCTGTGCCCAGTGACGTTGGTGTGACACAAAGCCTCGGTCTCAAAACGGAAAAAAGAAGTTTGAGAAACATTAGGCCCGGCCCATCAAATCAAGCGGAACAGTAACACAGCACCCGGTGGCCCATGCCTATAAACCCAGCACTTGGGAGGCAAAGGCAGGAGGATCAGAAGTTCAAAATTATCCCCAGCTCTACAGTGAGTTCAAGGCCAGCTTGGGCCACAAGAGATCCTGCACCTCACCCACCTCCGAAAGATCTAGAGAGATCCTTATAGGCTTTCTTTCTTTCTTAATTTTATGTGTACGGGTGTTTTGCGTGCATGTCTGTATGTCTGTGCAGCATGCCCATGCGGTGTCTACAGAACCTGCAAGAAGGCAATCGATCCCCGGAAGCTGGAGTTGCAGATGTTTGTGAGCTGCCATGGGGATGCTAGGAATCGAACCAGGGTCCTATGGAAGAGCAAGCAGTGCTCCTAACCACTGAACTACCTCTCCAGTGCCCTTCATAAGGTTTCTAAATTGAAACTCAAGAGGAAACTGAGGCAGATCAAAATTAAATAATAACAGGAGAGTTCTTATCACCATAGGCAATATGGCTGAAATTTGGAAGCAAGTTCAATCCCTCAAGAGTCTCATGCCACACAGTTGACTAGAAGTCCCTTGCAGCCAGGCTGTTGCCAACTCCTAGGCATCAGGAGATACCAGAGATTGGGCCCTGTAGTTAATGTCGTCCTACAGGACTAGTCACCTGTAGTCTCTGACTGAATAGAGTAGACTTGCTTTGGAGAAGTTAGGACTGCAGACCCACAGCCCCAGTGGGGTGCCTGGGAGCAGATGCGAGGGCCAGAAGAGAGGAAAGAGACCCGGATCACTCCTAACTCAAACCTAACAACCAAACACACCCAACACCCAACTTCACCATGTGTGGTGGCTCCTACTTGTAATCCCAGGACACAAGGCAGCATGCAGGTCTGCTCGGAGGGCAGAAAGAGGAGAGTAAGAAGCAAGTTCAAGGCCAGAAGGCCAAGCTGAGCTGCATGAGACCCAGTCTTAACTACAGCAGTGGGCACACACACACACACTCACTCACTCACACACACATACACACACATACAAGAAGGAAGGAAGGAAAAGAGGAAGAAAGGAAGGAAGGAAGGAAGGAAGGAAGGAAAGAAGGAAGGGAGGGAAGAAGGAAAGAAGGAAGGAAGGAAAGAAGGAAAGAAGGAAAGAAGGAAAGAAAGAAAGAAAATATCAAACAAAATTATTTACTGGCAGAATTCTTAGAACCTTCAGTAGCAGCTTGTACAAATGTCGGTATGTATTTGAGAATTTAAAAAAACCAGAGTGGGCACCACTTGCCCAATTTTTAGTCCTTGGGTCCTTTACAGAGTAACTGGTCTGCCCTAACACAGGCAGCTCGTGGAGCCTGGCCATCGAGACTCCTGAAGGCTGCTGCATCCTGCACAAATACACCCACCCCACCTCCAACAAGATAAAGCGCTTCCATGAACATGGCACTCTCCTGAACTGAGTCGAGGCAGGCAGTGTAGCAACTGTGGCAGGAGAGCCCAAGCTCTCTCCCACCTTGCCTGCGCAGTAGAACCCCTTCCCAGAGTGATCTCTGAGGGCCTATGTGTGGCATGCTCAGTGTACGTGACATGAGAGGCATCCTCCTCAATCCCGTGCTGGGTTTGGAGAGGTCTGAAATGCTCTCTCCATCAGTCCTTGCACCCCCATCCCTCCACTGCAGTTACAGTGTCTGACTGACCTTCACTGACGCAGTGCTACCTCGGAAGAACATGGCCAGGCTCTCGACAAACAGTGTTTTCCCTCTGAGATCAGTGTGGGAAAAGGCAGGGTTGGTGGTGGCTGAGGTCATAGTGTCCTGTGTTGGAGGCTGGGTTTACAAGGGTTTCCCCAGGTCTCAGGCTCTCTCCGTCCCTTCTCTTGAGGTACGTTGGAAAATCAAACCCTGAGGTCTCTGAGGGAACCTTAACCCAGGCCATTTGCCTCTGACTGTTGATTGATCTTCGGAACACATTCTTCTGTAGACACTTATATACTTATTTATTTAGCATGCACACACGCACACTCGTGCACGCACACAGAGACAGAGACAGAGACAGAGACAGAGACAGAGACAGAGACAGAGACAGCTCCACTATGTGTAGTCATTGTTTTCTGGGTAAGGCAGCACACGTCTGTAAGTCCAGCACTCAGGAAGCTGTAGCAAGAGAACCACAGGTTCAAAGCCAGACTGACCTGCATAGTGGGGAGAGATGGGAAGGGTAGAGAGTGGAAGAAAGCCTTCATCCTGTGAAATGGAGGAGTTCTTTGTCAACTTTACAACCTGGGGAAGCTACAGTCGGATACCTAAGCAGCATCTCACATAAAGCACAGGAAAGTGGCCTTTGGCCAAATTGCTATTTCTTATTTTTGTGTGTAGCATATAGGTGTGCATTTATGTACAAGTGCATGTACAGGCCAAAGGTCAATATCAGGTGAAGTGTTTTCCTTAATCTCTCTCAGTCTTATTTATCTTTATCTATTTTATTTTATTTTTTTTAAAGATTTATTTATTTATTATATATAAGTACACTGTAGCTGTCTTCAGACACACCAGAAGAGGGCATCTGATCTCTTTACAGATGGTTGTGAGCCACCATGTGGTTGCTGGGAATTGAACTCAGGACCTCTGGAAGAGCAGTCGGGTGCTCTTAACCGCTGAGCCATCTCTCCAGCCCTTATCTTTATTTTTTGAGACAGAATTTCACGATGTAGTCTTGGACGGTGTGGAACTTGAGATGTAGACCAAGCTGGCCTTGAACTCACAAAGATTTATCAGCCCCTGTTGGAATTAAAATCGAGCAGCACCATGCCTTATTTTTTGAGACAGATTCTCTCTCTGAATCTAGAGCTCTCTTATCCAACTAGAGGTGTCTTCGTGCCTCTACCTACCCAGAGCTGGGAACTGTGCACTGCCTCGCTTTTTACATTGGTGCTGGGGATCTGGACTCAGGCCCTCAGGTTTAAGTGGCAAGCTCTTTACCCACTCAGCCACCTCCCCAGGCCTAGCAAAGTGTTCTTAAGGGAAAGTTACTTCATGGTAATAAGGCAGTGTCTGTCATCCAGCCTGAGATGGAGGCTACCTAAGAGGAAGGAAGGAGATGTGTGTCTGAGGAATCCTATTTTTCTTTTTTTAAATGTTTCATTAAGGGCTGGAGCGATGGGGTGCTCTCCCTGAGAACTTGGGTTCAGTGCTCAGCACCCATATGGTGACAGCAAGCTGTCCTCATCTCCGCTCCGGTGCAATAGCACATGCATGTCCTCACAGATAGGAAATCCATGTGCCAGAAGCATCCAAAGAGATCTAGTTAATATCACAGAAGCCAATCTGTTCCCACCGCAGCATCCCTCAACTCCACTCCTGATCCCAGCTCCCAGGAAACACTTCAGAACTGGGTGGATTCTGATTCTCCTCCCCTTCCTCCTCCTCCTCCTCCTCCTCCTCCTCCTCCTCCTCCTCCTCCTCCTCTTCCTCCTCCTCCTCCTTCTTCTTCTTCTTCTTTAAGAATAATTTATTTACTTCATGTATGTGAGTACACTGTTGCTGTCTTCAGACACACCAGAAGAGGGCATCACAGATGGTTGTGAGCCACCCTGTGGTTGCTGGGAATTGAACTCAGGACCTCTGGAAGAGCAGTCAGTGCTCTTAACCGCTAAGCCATCTCTCCAGCCCCATCTCCTCCCCTTCTTCTTATTTAATTTTTTTTCTTTTCTTTTTTTTTCCAGAGCTGGGAACCGAACCAGGGCTTTGTGCTTGCTAGGCAAGCGCTCTACCACTGAGCTAAATCCCCAACCCCTTTCTTATTTAATTTTTAAACGCTTTTGTTGAGAGCTTTTCATTTTGAAACAATTATACACTTGCAAAAACTCTAAAAAAAATACTGGACCACCAACCTTAACTAACTTTCTCTAATGGCAAACATGCTTTTTTTTTTCATAAAAATACTTTTGTGGTTTTTTTTTTTTAACTCTCATGCATTTATTTATTGTGTGTTTGTGGGTTTGCATTCATGTTACAGCATACACATGTAGGTCAGAGGATACCTTACAAAAGAGCAGTTATCTTCTTCTATCATGTGGAATACAGATCCTAGGACTTGAACTTGGATCATTAGACTTAGCTACAAGCACCTATGCCTATCGAATCATCTCTCTGGCCCCTTCTTTTTTCTCTTTCTTTCTCTCTTTCTTTCTTTCTTCCTTCCTTCTTTTCTTTCCTTCTTTCCTTCTTTCTTTCTTTCTTTCTTTCTTTTTGCTTTTTAAGACAAATTCTCACTAAGAAGTCTAGGCAGGTCTTAAATTCACAATCCTTCTGCCTCAGCCTCCTGAGTACTAGAGTTATAGGCCAGAATGCAATGCCATACATAACTTTTTCTAGCAAAAAGTAGCTCCTGGACCCCCGTTGAAGGAATCAGAGAAAGAACTGGAAGAGCTTGAAGGGGCTCGAGACCCCATATGTACAACAATGCCAAGCAACCAGAGCTTCCAGGGACTAAGCCACTACCTAAAGACTATACATGGACTGACCCTGGACTCTGACCTCATAGGTAGCAATGAATATCCTAGTAAGAGCACCAGTGGAAGGGGAAGCCCTGGGTCCTGCTAAGACTGAACCCCCAGTGAACTAGACTGTTGGGGGGAGGGGGACAATGGGGAGAGGGTTGGGAGGGGAACACCGATAAGAAAGGGGAGGGGGGAGGGGATGTTTGCCCGGAAACTGGGAAAGGGAATAACACTCGAAATGTATATAAGAAATACTCAAGTTAATAATAAAAAAAAAAATACAAAAAAAAAAAGTAGCTCCTGTAAATCTCATTACAACCCTATCAGAATGTATTATTGTCTGTTTATGTTGCGAGAAATTGGTGCACAATCAAGATTGGACATTCAGATCTTTTTTTTTTTTTTTTTTCTGGGGCTGGGGACCGAACCCAGGGCCTTGCGCTTCCTAGGCAAGCGCTCTACCACTGAGCTAAATCCCCAACCCCAGACATTCAGATCTTATATACTCCCCTAGCACCTCTCCAGTCCTTCCTCCCCAGGAAAGAGGAAGACTGGAGAGGCTGAGCCCCAAAAGAACGGCATTCTTCACATGCCTGGGAAGAGGCAGAGCCAACAGGAGCTGTTCTGACGTGGGACCGCCTCCCCTGTACAGCTTGGCTGTACAGCCAGTGAAGTTATTTTTGTGACTCAGACAGCAGCCCCAGACATGGCTCCAGTTCTGTCAGGAACCAGATGAAGCTTTCTAGCTCACCAAACCTCCTTTGTGTCTCTTCTTAAAACTGTCTTCCTCTTTCCACTTCCTGGTCTCGGGTTCCTCTTCATGCATGGGACAAATCTTCCCTCCACATACAAAGCTCATCTTCTTGTCACTCACTTGGTTGCACAGAGCCAGAAAGTAAATATTTAGTTGAGTGTGCTAGAACATGCCCATAATGCTTTCATTCGGGAGCTGGAGGCAGGAAGATCAGAGGTTCAAAGTCATCTTTGACTACCTGAGGCCCGGGAAGGGTCATAAAGTTAGGGAGAGGGAGAGACAGAGAGAAGAGAGGCAGAGCTAAACACAGAGGTTGACTGAATATCTTCTACTGAAAACACAAATCCCTAGCTCCAGCCAGTATAAATACTTGGTCCATCCTTAAAAAGAAAAAAAGATGAGTCCCTTTTCAAGGGCAAACTAAAAACCAGGTCAAATTCTTAGTATATTTTAGGGTAATATTCCTTCTTAAAAATGCAAAGTATGGGGTTGGGGATTTAGCTCAGTGGTAGAGCGCTTGCCTAGGAAGCGCAAGGCCCTGGGTTCTGTCCCCAGCTCCGAAAAAAAAAGAACAAAAAAAAAAAAAAAAGCAAAGTATTTATTTATCTTTGTTCTATGTGTGTGAGTGTTAAGCCTGCACAAAAGCACACCATATGCACACAATGCCCAATACCTTTTTTTTTAAGATTTATGTATTTATTTTATGTGTATGAATACACTGCAGCTGTCCTCAGACACACCAGAAGAAAGCATCAGATAACATTACGGATGGTTGTGAGCCACCATGTGGTTGCTGGGAATTGAACTCAGGACCTCTGGAAGAGCAGTCACTGCTCTTAACCGCCGAGCCATCTCTCCAGCCCGCCCAATACCTTTTGAGGCCAGAAGAGAGCATCAGATCTCCTGGAACTGGAGCAACAGACAGTAAGGAACCTCCATATAGGAGCCGAGAAACCAACTCGGTCCTTTGCGAGAGCAGCAACTGCTCTCGACCACTGAGCCTTCTTTTCAGACCCATCAGGGTTTGTTGCTGCTGTTGTTTGTTTTACTTTAAAAAAAAAAAATTACCCTAGGGGGCTGGAGAGATGGCTCAGAGGTTAAGAGCACTGGCTGCTCTTCCAGAGGTCCTGGGTTTGATTCCCAGCAACCACATGGCCACTAACAACTTTCCATAACTATAGTTCTAGGACAGTCAGTGCCCGTTCCTGGCCACTTCAAGCCCAGTACACATGTGATGCACTTGCATATATTAGGCTAACCACTCATACACATAAAATAAAAATAAATGTTAAAAAAATAATTGTGATAATCTCTCTTAAATTTTTAGATCTTGCTACCTATATGAGATTTTTTTTAGATTTATCTATTTATTATATATAAGTACACTGTAGCTGTCTTCACACACACCAGAAGAGGGCATCAGATCTCATTACAGATGGTTGTGAGCCACCACGTGGTTGCTGGGATTTGAACTCAGGACCTCTGGAAGAGCAGTCAGTGCTCTTAACCGCTGAGCCACCTCTCCAGCCCCCTGTATGAGTTTTCTTATTGTGACAAAAGAAATACAATAAAAATGTCTTTCTGTTCACACACTCTCTCTAGGAACCTGCCAAGTGGCCCAATCTGGCCTGGAACTAAAGATATTGCCTCCACTCCATGCCTCTGCCCTCCCCAACCTCACCAAAGCCAAGTACTAGATTTCACCTGGAAGAAAGAACATCAGTTGAGGAAACACCTCCATTAGATTGGCCTGTGGGGTGTTTTCTTGATTAATGATTGATGTGGGAGGGCCTAGCTCACTGCGAAGTGTCACACATGTATAAGAAGGTGGTCCTACCTGTCGAAGAAGACAGGCTAAGCAAGCCACAAGGAGCAAGCCAGTAGCAGGATCCTCCATGGTCTCTGCTCTGGGTCTTGCCTCTAGGTTCTTGCCTTCCCTTCCCTCAGTGACAGATTATTACTTGGGAGAGTAAGATGAAATAAACACCTTTCTCCCAGGTTGCATTTGGCCAGAGTTCTATCACAGTAACAGAAAAGCAAACCAGAACAGTCGCCAGGCCCACCCCCCCAGAAAGTAAATTCTTGATTGGAGAACAATCCCAGCCACGTAAGGCCACACTGGTTACTAAGGCAGACAATGGTCCAGATTCTGGGAGACGGTAACAGAGAAAAGTCAGTCAATGAACATAAGAGATAATTGTGTCTTTGTGATGGGTGCTACGGAGACAATAGCTCAGGGTAGGAGAATAGAGACCGTACGTTGGGGGTGGGGGCTGGATACCGTGATGCTTTCCAAGATTAGGAGGATTAAAAGTTAAAGGGTATGTGGGCTACGTGTTGAAACTCTTGTCTTTATAGAACAACACATTAGCAAAGTAGGAAGGGGCTACTTGTCTGTGAAGGCGTAGTCAGAGTTTTCCACAGCAGGTGGAGCCAAGCTAATGGGTCTTTGGACGAAGCGTGTGGGTTGGGGCTTCATGCTACACTGGGCTTTGAGGGCCACGAGAGGGAAGCTGGGTTTCTTTCTATTGAAGAAGAGAAACGACTTGCCTCTGGCTGAGCACTACGTTACTCTGGAGGTTCCCCATCCTTTCTCTCATTGACTTTCCATCTCCCTGATCTCAGACATCAGTCCCAAGAGGTCAGAGGATCTGTCCTTGTCATATGTCTGGATGGTCATCTCCGTCTTTGCCTCTTCTCTGTCCCCTCTAACCTCCTGCCTCCTAGATAAATAAGCAGCACTTCTGGGTGTCAGAGGTCAATGCAGAGAGCACCAGGCACTTGTCCCTGCCCTCAAGAGCTTTCTCTTTCGAGGTTGGAGGTTTAGCTCAATGGAAGTGTGCTTGCCTACGAAGGGCAAGATTCTGGGTTCGGGTCTCAGCTCTGGAAAAGCAGGAGACCAACTTCCCAGCTAAACTCACACTGTACAACTGAGTTTCTCTCTCCACCCTCACGTTTTGCTATTTTAAGTTGTCATTACATTTTTAAATAAGTCCATGTGCGTTTGTGCACAGGTGTGTGTGCGTGCACGCGCACATGCATGTATTTGTGTTTGTGTGTGTGTGTGTGTCTCACAGGTTTTTTACTTAGAATTGTCGAGGCCTCTGCCTTTTACTTATGTTTCTCTGTGTCTCTTTTTCTGGTTTTCAAATCTCTGTGTCTCTGTGTCTCTGTCTCTGTCTTTTCCCCCTACCATCTCCCCTTTTCCTTCTCTCTTTCTCTTTCAATCTCTTCGTTTCGTCTCATGTTAATTCTGCCTCTCATCAAAATATAGGGGTTTTGTAGCAGGTAAACCATGTTGCCCAGACTGGCCTTGAGCTTCCAGGCTCCTGCCTCAAGCTTTCAATTATAAGTGTGGGCCACTGTAAGGTCCTCCAACAGGCGACCACAGATGTAAAACTGGTTTAATAGGAGGGGGTTTGTTTGTTTGTTTGTTTCAGTTTGGGGGGGAACACAGTCTCCTGTAGAGATGCTTGCGGGAGTGGAGTGTAGCAATTCACACCTTTACTTCTAGCACTTAGGAGGTGGAGGCAGGAGAATCAGGAAAACAAAATCGTCCTTGGCTACAAAGAGAACTGAAGACAAATTATTACTATTGTTGTTGTTATTAGTAGTAGTAGTACTAGTAGTAGTACTTCACGAAGAAGAAAGAAGAAGGAGAAGGAGAAGGAAGAAAAGGAGAAGAAGCCACCAGATAATAGAATACCCTTGGTTTCAAGGGAGCTCAAAGAGAGATTGTGTGCAGGCAGGCTGTGAATGAATGAACCAATGTTGGGAAAGGCTGCTAGGTCATGCGAGATACTGGTTAGTGTCATACAAAGAAATCAGATTGTGATCTCTGGTGGTCTTTTGTGTCACTGGACAGAAATCAATGGGTTAACAAGTAACTTTAGAATAATCAGTAGTGAAAAACGAATCCAGCAAAGAAAACCACCGAAGCAAAGATAGCGCACGGATAAGCCCAGAATTCATTCTTCAGTTCAGTCTAGAGTTCCCTGGGCCGACCTTTGGCCACTATCGCGCTCTGCCTCTTTGTCTATGATGTAGGTTAGGTCTCTTCCTGTCTCTCCACCCTGATGCATCTCTGCCTTTGTCTCTTCTCTTCGCCCTCGGGGACTCTGTCTCTGCCTCGATTTAACAAATCCTACTGATAGCCTAACTCAGGGGTGGACTACGCCCAGGGTCTGTAGCAGGAGCTACGGGGAAATAAACAGGGCTCCACCCTGCCTGCTGTGGCCGCTCTGTCTGTGTTTCTCTGCAAAGCTGGAAGAAACCTAAGGGAAACTCTGAGGGCCCGGAGGAGAGGAGGGTGTGGGGACGTGGCAGTGGAGGGGAGGGCCCGGAGCCACTGCAGTGGGCAGAGGCTTGCTCCCAGCTTCAGCTAGCTGGAGCGGAGGTGATTTCACGCTGAAAAAATGTCTGAATCAGGAGAATAACTCAACTGGGGATGGGGCTAGGGAGGCGGGTGCTCAGTGGGGGGAGGGGAGTGGCTGGAGACAGCCTGGGACCAGATGGGATGTCTGGCTAGAATCTGGCCAGCACTCGGTTTCACTGTTCTGGAATCATAGGCCATGCGGCAAGCAAAAGGCCACTCGGGAGACCAGGATCTAGATCTCTGAGAGTTTGGGGCGGTGAGGTAAAGAATCTCATAGCTCTGCCAGCAGACATACCTACTGAGCACTGAGCGAGGGATTCAGGGAGAGAGAGAGAGAGAGGGGCGGGGGTGAGGGGAGGCAAACACTGAATTTAAAATCTAAAAGGCTGCAGAGAGTATATACATCCTGGTGGTAGATCCCTTGGCTGGCACACTAGAAGCTCTGGTTTCAATCCTCAGTCCTCTTCTAGAAAAACACCTCTGGGATGGACCCCAGCATTGGGGAAGCAGAGGTAGGCAGATCTCTGATTTCGAGGCCTACCTTGTCTACGTAGCAAGTCCCAGGTCAGTCAAGGCTACATGCATCGTGAGACCTTGTCTAAAAGAATCTCTGAAGGGTTTGATCGTTTTCAGACACCGAATTGGCTGAAGGATCCCTTTTTACAATTCAAACAGCAAAAATGACGGCCATCACTAGAGACACAAAGGAAAGACAGCGCTGGGGCCATCACCTTGGCCCTGGCTCCCTAGTGTCTGAATGAAACCAACACTCTCCTCTTCAGCATGAGAGAAGAGCTGAGGCCAGAGGCTGGAGGTGACTTGTCCGTGCTATTGTGACGAGTGAGGAGCTCAGGTCTCTCAGCTTCTCATCTAGTAACTCTTTTTACAGGCTGAGAGAGTAGTCATCATGGCTGAGCAGGTGAAGGTGCTTGCCAGCGAGGCTGACGACCCAGAGTCAGGTTCCCCGGGACCTGCACGGTGGAAGGAGAGCACCAGCTCACACTAGTTATCCTCGCACCTCCAAACGAGTGCTGGAGAACCCTGCCTCTAAATAACTATGATAATGGTAAATAAAAAAGCTAAAAGCAAACAGAAATCAAAGATTGAGAAGGACAGACAGGAGGAGAGATGAAACTTGGAGCGAGAAGAAGACAGCAGGCTGTTTTAAACGCAGGCTGCAGGGCTGCTGTTGCACCCCCCGTGATCCCAGCACCCCACCGGCTGAACAGGGAAGATCTCAAGTTCCAGGCCAGCCAGAACTGCAGCATGAGAGCTTGGGCCCAAATCACAAAAGCAAACCCTAGATACCCAGGTTAGATGCTGTCTCTTCTCTCTGAAGACAATGAAAAGGGTGGCGGCGGGGAGGGGATGGGCGGCTGGGAGACACTGGGTTCCCTTAGTGAAAGGAGACTCCGGTTTCTCAGTGTTGACCCCAAGGGAGCTCTCTCCTCCAAGTGGGTTTTGTAAGGACTAGTCTCTAGGTGAGAACCCCAGGTTTCAGGGTTGAAAGCACACACTTCTTATTACTGCTCGAGCCTGTTCAGCCTGTGCCGAGGGGGCTGTGCCATCCAGAGAAGATAAACTGCAGAAAGTGGGTCTCACGTCTCTCAGAATTATTGGCACACTTGAAACGTGCTTGGTTGGGGCTGGGGATTTGGCTCAGTGGTAGAGCACTTGCCTAGTAAGCGCAAGGCCCTGGGTTCGGTTCTCGGCTCTGGGAAAAAAGAAAAGGAAAAAAAAAAAAAAAACTTGCTTGGTTTTGTTGCTTATTTCTTTGTTAGAACAGAATCTCACTCTGCAAAAGAATTGCTTGGAATTATTACCTAAACCAGGCTATTGTCAAACTTGCAATCCTCCTGCCTCATCCTCCCAAGTGCTGGGATTGTAGGCATAGGCTGCCATGCTTGGTCACAACTTTTTTTTTATAACAGTAAGATTTATGTATTTGTGTGTGTGTGTGTGTGTGTGTGTGTGTGTGTGTGTGTGTGTGTGTGTGTACTAATCATGCATGCATGGAGGTGCCCTCGGAGGCCAAGCGAGTTTCTTGGCGCTAGAGTCACAGGTAGTTGTGGGCCTCCTGATGTGGCTGGGAAGAGCTGGGTCCTCTGCAAGACTTGCAAGAGCTCTTACCTGCAGAGCCAGCTCTCTAGCCCCATTAATTCTGTTTTCAAGCAGTAAAATCAGCTTCAGATGTGAACTCTTAAGCAAAAGTCTGATTTGTCAACCAGGTCACCACAGTTCTTGGGTGGAAGTTGGGGTGGGGTAGGGACTGGAGACCTGGAAACCTGCCCTCCCCCTTCCTTTAGCCCCTGTGTAGGATTCCTAGGACGTCACATACCCTGAGCAAGCCACTAATAAGGAATCTTAGAGCCTGTGAGGGGGGTGTCCAGGAGCCAGGAGCGGGGAGTGCCGCAGAACAGGGCACTGTCAGCAGACAGTACCTTTCACTGGGCCTGCCTTCTCTAGGGAAGCAGAGCAGATCCTCAGGAGATGCATGGAGTTCCCAGGCTACCTCTGGGCCAAGTAGCTGAGTCATGGGCTGGGTTGCCACGTCCCAGCCTGACTAGCCCTCCTCATCCCTGGCTTCCCACACAGCCACTGACACTGACAAGAGGTTTGGTTTGTGGGCCACGTCAGGGGCCCTGTAAAGCTGCCACGTCTTAGGGCTGGGCTTCCTGACTTTCCTCTTCCCTTCAGAAAGGAGTTCCAGGCCTGTGGGGTTCAGAAAATTGGTGCCTGCTTGTGAATGTTCCTGGCCTTCGACCAGCAGCTAAACTATTACAGAGCAAGATTGGGAAAGGCAGAACCAATCTACCACCTAGCTTCTCCATTCAGGCCCAAAGCACCAGGAGACAGGGCAGGCCAGAGAGACCCCAAAGGCAGGGATACAGACTCTGAAGGAAGGAAGATAAAAGTGCCACAGAACCATAACATGGACCCTAGCACTTGCATCTTGAGTTTCTATCTTTCTTCATCTTCCCAAATGATGGAGTAACGGGCACGCACCACCAGGCCCAGCTTTACACAGTGCTGGAGACCTTGTGATTTGCTAAGCAACCACTCGGCCAAAGATCTACAGCGCCCGCCCCTATCAATCTCTGCATTTCAGAGTGCTTGTCCATATCCGCAGCTGACGTGGTTATAAAAAGATAAAGAGAGGAGAGAGATGTTCTATGGAGGTCTGGGGAAAGGGGATGCCTCAACAGGCCCATGCTGTGATATCCCTTCCCCCTGAGGGACCAGCCACACGACAGTATAGTATAGAATAGAGTTTATTCAGGACATGGGGAGGGGAGTTAAGTGGGCAGTGGGACAGAGAAAGGCAGAGGAGAGAGAGAGAGGAGAAGGAGCAGAGGCGGCCATGAGCATGTGGAGAAAAGGGGGGGTGAGAATGGGGGGAAAAGGGACAAAGTGGGAAGAGGGTAAGAACAAGAGGGAAAGAGAGAGCAAGTGGGAGCAAGAGAGAGCAAGAAAGTAAGGAGGGGGCAAGCAGCCCCTTTTATACTGTCAGGCATACCTGGCTGTTGCCAGGTAACTGTGGGGGTGGAGCTTGACAGAATGCTAACAACAACAGGACCAGATTTGGTTCCCAATACCCACATCAGATATCTCATAACCACTTACGACTCTAGCGCTAGTGGATCCAGTAACTCTTCTGACCTCCAAGGGCATCTGTACTCGTGCACATAATTAAAGATTAAATAAATCTAAAAAAAATGATTGACATGTATGGAGTGCTCACGGCACTTGACAAGTGAGTCAAATGCATCTCCCGTCACCGTGCTCAACATTCACAGGAACTTCAAACAAGGGAGGGGTAGAGTTTACCTTTGGGGAAACTGAGGCTGGCAGTTAAGTAACATGCCTCCACTTATACACAATTAAATAACTCGTCCCCAGGCTCGAGCCGAGAGCTCTGACTGCAAAGCCGGCCATGATATCACTCTCTTGTACTGTCTTCTGTCTGCCTCAGCAAAGGTAGTCCCAGAGAACTCCAGCTTCTCTGCCTACAGATCAAGTCAGTCCACCACTCAACCAGGCCGGGAGATAAAAGTCCTTTGTGGATTGCACAGCACCGAGGGAGCGTTTCTGGCTGCCCGGGGGAGTGCGGTGAGAGGGGTGAAGGGTTGAAGTCAAATTTCATCCTCCGATGTGTTTGGCCTTGCCCTGACGAGTAGCCTATGTGTCCAAGGGACCAAGGCCTGAATGACAATGAGATCTTTGTGTCCCCTGGTCAATGGGAAGATCGGACTGGAGAAAGACACAGTGACAAGGCAAACGGGCTGAGTCTGTCTGGTGAGTCTGTCTGGTGTGCCTGGCCTTGCGAGCCTAGCAGCCTTGGCTCTGAGACAGAAACACAGAGGGCACAGTCATGAAGGCTTCGATACATGATCCTGCCCCTGTATCTGGAGCAGGCCAAGCTGGTACCAGCTCAGTGTGGGGTAGGATATCAAGGTCCCGGCTTTGTCATCCACATTGTCCTGTCCCGTTGGCCTCACAAGCCTCTACTTCTTAGCCATTCAATGACAATGGGGCTGGGTTGAACTTTATAGATTAAGAATTTTAAGGTGAGGGCTGGAGAGATGGCTCAGTGGTTAAGAGCACTGACTGCTCTTCCAGAGGTCCCGAGTTCAATTCCCAGCAACCACATGGTGGCTCATAACCATCTGTAATGGGATCTGATTCCCTCTTCTGGTGTGTCTGAAGACAGCTACAGTGTACTCATATATATAAAATAAATAAATCTCTAAACAATAAAAAAAAAAAAAAACCAAGATGGAGGCAGGAAAATCAAAGCCAAAGAACCTGAGACAGAAGTAGAGGTAGGGAGTGAGCACGTAGACGGCAGAGGAAAGCAGGTTAGGGATGTAGCTCACTAGGCAAGAGGCTCACATAGCTTTCAGGAAGCCCTGGTTTCAGTCCTCAGCATTGCCTAAAATAGGCATGGGGAGCTGGAAGCCATATGCAGGGGCCTTAGAAGAACATAACTGCAGCAAGACAGAGGGAGCGGGAAGGATGTGGTCCAAGAGCAAGGACCTCAGGACCATGGCTTGTCGTTTTGCAAGATGAAAAACAGGTTAAAGGGTTTGGAGAATTGGCTCCTTAGTTAAGAGTGCTTGCTGATTTTGCAAAGGACCCAAGTTTGATTCCTAGCACCCATGTTGGGAAGCTTACAAGCACTGGTAATTCTATCTCTAGGTGAATCTAACACCTTTTTCTGGCCTCTACAACACACACACACACACACACACACACACACACACACACACACACACACATAGAGTTCCCATTTAGTAAAGGTCACCAGAAAATCTGTGCAAAACAACTTGATTCATTGCTTGGTCCGAAGCATGTGTTTGAGAAATTCAACTGCCTTTTCCAGTTCCCAAATGAAAAAATAGATAGTTCAGACAGGGCTAGGAAAGAGCACAAATTTGCTTGGTAGATTAAAGGATTTTTGAGGTGTTAATGTTATTGGAGATTCAGTGGCAGACGGGGAGCCCAACTAGGCTTCCCATGCTTCCTTCCCTCCCTGTGACTCCCTGGGTGAGGCAGGAGACCCAGCCTACTACTCTGTCCCCTGTCTTGATCAGGGCCAGTCCTGCTATAGGACTTCTGCAGTTTTTGGCATGCTTTAATGCTGAATTCAAACCCTCTGGGGAATTCGATCACTCTCTTTTTTTCTTTCTTATTTGTTTATGTGTTTGTGGCAGGGTGTGGGGTGAGAACACCACAGTGGGTGAGAGGGGGCTAGAGAACACCTTGCTGGTATAGGTTCTTTCCTTCCTCTGTGTGGGCTTTGGGATAGACTCAGGTTTTCATGCTTGGTGATGAGCACCTTATCCTGCTGAGCCATGTGGCTGGTCCATGAGATTTTAGTTCTCTGTCCTCCCCCGAGACCTTGAGAAGCATTCCTACAAACTACGTACGCCCCAACCCCTGGCTCTAAACAGGTTTCCAACTCTTATCCTCAAGGCTAACTGGGTCTATCTTTGGTCTAACATTGGTATAATCCAGTCTATACTAAGTATAGTTCTTTTTGCTTAGGTTACCCAACTGAGACACAAGGCTGCAGTTAATTTTAGTCTCCTTGGTGCCCAGAGCTATAGCAATCAATCCTATGAAAATAGGCATCTGTCCTATGAGCAGAGCAGATCTAGGGAACCTATTGGAACCCTAAATTTGGTGGCCTGAAGCTCCTGAATGTTGGATCAAGGAGAAGACTCAGGGGTCTTATATAGGTCCGAAAGTTTCCTTAGGATTCTTCACAGGCCCTTTGGAGAGAGAACCTGAAGGAAGCCATAACTCTTCTCTGTAGAAAAATGCCATCTCTCCGCCAGATCGCCGCCATCATGGACACGAGTCGAGTGCAGCCCATCAAGCTGGCTAGGGTTACCAAAGTGCTGGGCAGGACCAGTTTTCAGGGACAGTGCACGCAGATGCGAGTGGAATTTATGGATGACACCAGCCACTCTATCATCTGAAATGGCAAAGGCCCTGTTCGAGAGGGTGATGTGCTCACCCTGTTGGAATCAGAAAGAGAAGTTCAGAGGTTGCGTTGACCTTGTTGCTGGGTCCTGGATTTCCACTACTTAGCCCGTGGAATAACCTGCAACTGTTAAATAAAGCATTTGTATTCATAAAAGAGAGAGAGAGAGAGAGAGAGAGAGAGAGAGAGAGAGAGAGAGAGAGAGGAAGGAAGGAAGGAAGGAAGGAAGAAAGAAAGAAAGAAAGAAAGAAAGAAAGAAAGAAAGAAAGAAAGAAAGAAAGATGCCAAGGTACTGAGGAGCTCTGAAGGGTTCTGTCCTAGGCTAGAACCCTAAGATAAGAGTCCCTCATGTTTTCTTCAGGTGGGATAGTGGAAGGCCACTCACTGATTAAAAACAAAACAAAATTAACTAAATACCTTCAGATCATGAAGCCCCCATTTTCCATGGCTGCTGTCAAGGGAAGGCATGGTGCGAGATGGTGGCAGGTGTGGGAGGGAGGGCGGGAAATGACGTTGAGGGTATCCACCTCCTGTGAGAGAGGCAAGGAGACTTAGGCGTTGAGTGGACCATGAGTGCCTATGTAAGAGGTGACATTAGAATCGAGTTCTGAAAGATAAGAAAGGTCTGAGCTCAGGAAAATCATATGGGAAAGTGTCTGGCAGAGGAAAAGTGAGGATCTAAGAACATGGATGGCCATGGGGTACCTGATGGACTGAGAGCAAGCTGCCTTGGCTGGAGAGAGTGGGTCAGGAGGGAAAATGAGGAGATGGCAGGAAAGGCAGGGACCCTGCTGTATACAAGTTTATCTCTAGACTGCACTCTGCCTTCTCCAATTCCACATTATCCAAACCCAATGGCTGCTTCGATAGCTCCACTTTCAGGAAGGCTCTGCTGCTCTGACCCTCTGGGAGAAGCCTTGGGGTCTGCATCACTGGGGAAGTGGTTCTGTGCATGAGGTACATCCCTTGAGCCACACCCAAAGCTCCTGCCACATCCATTCTGGTACCTCCCCAAGGAGGCAGGCACAAAGTGTTCAGTCAAGAGTTGCTGCACGGAGTGGGGGCAGTCCATGTTCCCAAAAGAAGACTACTTTTGGTCAGGTGTTATTGGCGAGCTGTTTGCCCTGTATGAGCCTGTGCCCTTGTTATTAAAATGGTCTCTTGGGGCTGGAGAGATGGCTCAGTGGTTAAGAGCACTGACTGCTCTTCCAGAGGTCCTGAGTTCAATTCCCAGCAACCACATGGTGGCTCACAACCATCTGTAATGGGGTCCAATGTCCTCTTCTTGTGTGTCAGACAGTACACTCATATAAATAAAATAAATAAATCTAGAATGGTCTCTTACTAGTATGTAAGTCAGGCTGGGAATGCAGCAGCATGGGTAGCCTGCTTGCTTAGCGAGCATTGACTCTCGAGTTCAATCCCCAGCACTATATAAACTAGTCATGGTAGGTACTGCACACATGTAATCCTAGAACCCAGGAAACAGAGGTAGGGAGATCAGAAATTCAAGGCCATCCTCACCTACATAGTGAGTGGTCAGCCTGGACTACATGGGACTTTGTCCAAAACCAAAGGCCTGCTGTGCCAACAATGGCCTCCCCACCAACTCTGGTTATTGTTTCTGACCTGACTATCAGTCTTTTACTCTCTGAGTTTGTCAGGTGCTGACGATGCAGGTCTCCCGGCTAAGTTCTAATCCCTCCCTTATCTATGGTTGGTGCCCCTAGAGTTCAAAAGGACCTCGCCTTATTATCGATGAGGACGATGCCACCAGTATCACCAGTGGTAGTTTGTTTTGGTGGCACGGGGAAAATTGGGTACTTGTTTTGGTCACAGCCCCCTACTGCCATGCCAGTGTACACTAGAATCACTCTGCCCTTCTCCACGTCATGAAGCCTGAGAGAGGGCTCAGTCAAGTTCACTAGCTGTGTCTAAAGTAGGACAAGGGGCTTGGCTGTGCCTCTGCGGCTGGCTCTCGGGTAATGCCCAGGACTCTTCAGTCCTCAGCCTCCGCTCTGAACAAGGCCTGTCCTGTTCTAGGTGATTCCTGCAACTGTTCCAGCCCTGACCCTCATGTCTGTTTAGGCAGGAGCCCCAGAACAGATGAGGCAGGTGGGGCCAGGGTGTCTGGTTAGCACACAGCCTACCACAAGGCAAGCAAGGAAGAAAAGACAGCTTTGGTTCTGGGGAGAAGGGGGAGGCAGGCCAGGGGAAGGAGGAGACAGAGGAGGAGGGCCTTTGAGTGGAGGCGGAGGGTGAGACAGACCCTGCCCAGAGCTCCAAGTGGCTTCCTGCTGCTTGCCTCTAAACCCCTCCACATTCCTGCAGCCCTTCAGACCGCCAGAACTCTTCTGCTGCCTGCCCAACTGCCTGCCTGCCTGTGCCGAGGTATGCACCTCCCTGCTAGCCCCTGCCCTTCTGTAAGCTTCCTCAGCCCCTCTGCCCCATCCCCACAACCAACCTCAGGGGGAGGTGAGCTAGAAGCCTGTTGCTCAGGCACAGGGGAACTTGTTATCTCTGTAGCGCTACAGAAAATATCCACGGTTTTCGAGGACCGCTTTCTCTGTTCTCTGGTGGCAGAGGCTGCTGGTCTGTCCTCTGTCACCCTCGGTGGCAGCTGCCTCCTTCTCTGAGAATCTGATCCTCACTTGCCTATCACAACTGCCAACCCAGAGAAAGTCTGGCTGGCAGCCTGCTGGGTCTGGCTCCCTATTCTAGGAGAACAGACATCCAGTTCTGGGTCAGAGCACTGTTGTCCAAATGGGACTTTGCAAGAAGGATAAACAGATCTGTAAACAGCCAAGGCAAGGCACTCCCTTTAATCAGTTCCTCTGGGAGGGCTCAGGTCCCTGGAATCTCCCGTCCACCCCACCCCATCACCCTGTGGGGACGGTCAGCCTGAAATGCCATTCTCTCTCCCAGCCTGCGGTTGCCATTGTTCCCACCCTAATTCTGAGAGATGGTCATCACAGGACCTCACTAACATTGCTTTTACTGTATCTAGACATCTGAGAAAACTAACAGTTTGATACAATCCAGAGATGACAGGGAGGAGGGAGACAGGGTGATTTAGCTCCAGGACACCTTTCACGCCACTACTGAACCTACCCCAAGACTCAGATCAGTCTGTTGAAAGCTTGTCTGCCCCAAGTCGTTCTGTAAACTTCCTGTGTATGACACCTAGGATGGCCAAAATAAGGAATAGGCATCCTGCATCTGCCTCAGAGACAGACAACATACCTGCAGGGGAGGAAATGTCTCCACCAGCCACTCTTTTAAGTTTCTAGAACAGAGTGCAGGGAGTGGCGTGAGGCGCAGACCATACACGGGGTAACAAGCTTTCGGCAGTTTGTGGGCGATCTCACATAGGCATCTCCCCTGTCCTAAGGAAGAGGGATAGTTTTGGGGATACCTGAATTGCCCTAAGACTTCCCAAGCAAGGTCACTTAATTGTGCTTATAAAGTGGTCTGTGCATAAGCTTCAAAGAGTCTCTCGAAGTAGTGTGTACGAAAGTGTGCGTGCATGTCTGTGTGTGTGTGTGTGTGTGTGTGTGTGTGTGTGTGTGTGTGTGTGTAAGAGATAATGAGTGTCCACAGCTTTTAGGTTTAAGATATTCCCAAACAGAGGTCAGACCCTTCCCCCCGACCCCCGAGAATGGTTGCAAGGGTATGGAAACAAATTTGTATTTTCCAAGGATTGAACCAGAAAGAAGTGGTTGAGGGAAGAGTTAACTCTCGCTAACTCAGCCATCAGCTGCCACATCGACAGAGCCGCACAGGCGGAGGGGGAGGGGGTGGGGGTGGCTCTGAGAAGGAGTCAGCTTTTGAAACTTTCTCCAAGCCCCACCCACCAAGAGTCTCTTCTCCCTGGTGACTCACTCCGAGAGGAATGCGAGTTGCCACGGCAACCTCTTTTTTTCCCCTTAGGGTCTGTGCCTACTGGCTGGGAGGGGACTCTGGGAACGCTCAGGGACCTCTAGGGTCCAGTCCCCCCAGCCACTGCCACGGCTGCCCTCACCCCACCCCACCCCCGCCCCAGTTACGAAGACAACAGCAAACTCCTGCCCTGTTTCCATCTCCCACGTCCCTGGGTCCCCAGATTGCGATAAGCCTCTCTAGAACTGCCCTTCGCAAGACAGAGGGTTTGGATCTGTGCTTAGAAGGTGTCATTTGACCTTGAACTGTCTTCCTGAGCTCTGGTTTCTTCCCTATTTCTAGTAATAGCAGCAGTCCCTTGGAGAAGGTGCAGGATGAAACCAGCTAAAGCGTAAGCTGGGAAGCCCTTTGCAACCTCACTCCCTTCTAAAGCAACTGATTTTTAACACAAAGGGGATTATTCAAAGTCCCTTTTCTGGCAGCTCCAACATTTGGGGTCCAGAGAACATCTTCTTAGAAAAAGTGGTGACAGGAATATTTTTAAGCATACATGGTTTACATTTATTTCAACTCGAGGATCTTCCTGTCAATTTCCCAAGAGCAATGCATCCTCCCCTAAACAAAGACTGGTAATCAAGGTTGGAACCAGGACTCAGTGGGAAGGGCTTGCTACATCAGCCTGAGGACTCCCAAGTCTTTAGCTTACCCCTGACCTAGGGAGCAGGGTGTGGGGATGCCTGTCTGTAATCTACAATCTAAAAAGGCTACGAAGGCAGAGAGACAGGCCAGTCTATAGAGCTCACAGGTCAGCCGGCCTAGCTGACCCAGCTTCAGGTTAGTGAGAGACCCTGTCTCAGAATATAAGGTAGACAGGCTTAGTGGCACTCGCCTTTAATCTCAGCACTTAGGAGGGAGAGGCAGGGTGATCTCTGGGAGGTGGAGAGGGTCAGCCTGGTCTACGTAAGTGAGTTCCAGGCTACTGAGGGTTTCATAGAAAAATCCTGTCTCAAAACAACAACAACAAAACCCAGCAAACGAACAAACAACAACAACAAAAAGACAAAAAGAAAGGGTAAAGAACAACCAAAGAAGACACTGACTTCTGGCTTACACACACACACACACACACACACACACACACACACACACACACACACCCCACACAGAAATGGGAAAAAAGAACGGAAGGGTGGCGGGTATTGGTCAAAAGCATGAATTACAGCTCAGTGGTGACATTGGAAAAGATGTTATCTGCCTTAGCCTCAGTCTCCCAATCTGTCAGGTGGAGATGATCTGAGCTAGAGGTTCCCTGAACCCATTCCCAGACCCTGGTTTCCTTGGAAGGAGCAGCATCCTGTATGTTTAGCAGCAGCCTCCTTTCCTGAGTTAGGAGAGGAAACAGGAAGAAGGTTCCAGGAAGAAGGCTGGGGAGGCTCTAACTCTGGGCAGATCCTCATCCAGCTGTGGGCTCTGCAGCCCGATGCACAGCTGGGCTTGCTATTTCCAGCTGCAGTTTTCCATGTTAAAAATAATGAGCTTTAAATAGCAGAGGACACGAAGCCTTTTAGGTTGGCGGATGAGTCTGGGGAGATAAACAGGCAAACATGAACACATGGGGCACAGAGTTTAAACATGTAGACCCTGATTTCACCACCAGTGTGGTTAAAAATAAAGGCAGGATGTGGCCACCCCCTCACATTCTTCACCACACAGAGGGAGAATCTTTAAGTATATCTTAAAAAATATTTTAGCAATATGTTTTTTAAAAGTTTGAGCCGAGTGGTGGTGGCACCCACTTTTAATCCCAGCAGAGGCAGGCAGATCTCTGTGAGTTTGAGACCAGCCTGGTCTATAGAGTGAGTTCCAGCATAGCCAGGGTTACCCAGAGAAACCCTGTTTCAAAAAAAGAAAACAACAAAAAGTTTGTATTTACGTGAATATACGTAAGCACAACGCATGTGGGTGCCTTCAGAGGTCAGGAAGGGGCATCTAAGTTTGTTGATTTAGAGTTACATACAGGTGACTGTGAGCTGCCCGACATGGGTGCTTGAAGCTGAATGTGGGGGTCTTTGATAGGGCAGTAAGCACCCCTAATGGCTGAGTCATTTCTTCAGTCGCCATGCCCTTCCTCCAGATACATCTTGTGAGTATGAAAACCTCAATCTTCACCTATTAACAGATACGAAGTCAGGTCATATGTCATCTATACAGACGAGCCGTCAAGGATGCAAACACATAAACTATTGAATAGACTATTGGTCAATGAAGACACCTCTGACTCTCTCTCTCTCCTCTCTTTCTCTCCCCTCCCTCTCCCTCTCTCTCTCTCTCTCTCTCTCTCTCTCTCTCTCTCTCTCTCTCTCTCTCTCACACACACACACACACACACACACAAGCCTGCCTCCCCCAACAGCACCCCAACACAGGCACACAGGTGCCTTTATTTCCAAGATACAAAAGTTGAAATTCAGAAAGAGAAGGTAGCTCACTGGAGATTATACAGCAGGCTGGTGTCTGTACCCAGCCTCCAGATCTTTGGAACCTTGTCAGGTTGGAGTTGACCTTGTTCCTGTAGGTCCTAAATCATTCATAATACATGGGTCCCTTGGTTCATTAGGCCCAAGACCCAACAAACGTGGCTTATAAGTAGTTTCTCGGTAGCTTTCCACTGGCTCCTCCTCTAGTCTCCGATTTAAACCGACAGAAGAGGAGGCTGGCACCAATTTCTAGACCTCTCTGGAGATGGAGGAAGCTACCTTTCCCCTATATTGTGGGGTGGATCCTGATCCCTCCCAGCCTTGCTCCTGACTCCTGGACACCTGGGTTGCACAGGCCCAGGGCCAGCAAATGGTGGCTTATCTGAAGCTTTTAGAGAAACAGCCTCCGCCTTGGCCAGGGGTGTGTTGGGCAGCAAATCAGCTCCGCTTTCACCTGCCTAGTCATAGATATCTGGTAGGAATCCATGAACAGAGATAGCAGCTCGGTCCTTCCAGGAACTTCATTTAAAGTCCCGGGTTATAGGATCTCTCTGGATCATCCTGTGCTGCTTGTGACATTAGGAATTCAGATCTCAGTGGGGGGGGGGGGATCAAAGTAAAAGTTTAGATATTTCTGAATGTTTGGCTCAGAAACCACCTTGCCCGAGGAATTTGAGTGAGCTATTTTCCTCTCTAAGCTGTGAGTTCTTTGTCTAAGGTACAGGCGTGGGAAAGAACTATCATGTGGCCCACAATGGCAAGCCTCTAGTAGTGGCTGTCCTAATGGTGTTCAAAATTCTGATGTCACTTCAGACCTTGAGGGGAAAGATTATATAATTGATTAGTAATGTCTGCCACATACACAGGAGGGGTGTGGGAAGGTTGGTATGCTATGTTTCTGCCACCTTTGGAATCCCTTAGTCCTTTCCAGATGTTACATCTTGGATACTTTCATGTCTCTTATCTTCCATTAGTGGTCACCCCTGATGCAATAGGGATGGCTGTACATTGAGTCCCTTCCTTCTGCCTTTATTCGTTCTAGAGAGGGTTGAAAACTCAGCCTGGTCTGCCAGCAGGACCCAGTCACATGGTCTAGAGGGTGCGGAGGCAGCAGGAACTCTTCCAGCCTGGTCCAGACAAAGTGAAACGTGGCAGTTTGGGAGACACTGGAATTTCAGCAGGGCTTTCTCAATAAGTCCTTCACACTGGCAGCATTTCAAGGCTCAGTCAGTCACCCCCTGTGGTCTCACCTGGTGGTGCCTAGCGTTCAGGATGCAGAGACTGGAAGATCACATATTTGAGGCCAGTTTTAGCTACATAGTGAGACCTTGTCTCAAAAAGAAAAATGACTCCACCTCACCCAAACCAACCAAACACAAGAGAGCTGGGTATGGTGATTCAAGCCTGTCGTCCCAGCATTTGGGAGGTGGAGGCAGGAGGATCTGGCCACCTTTGGCTACGGATTAAGTCCAAGGCTAGCCCAGCCCCTGACCCTTAGGAAGCTCTCCGAGATTGCATTTGTCCACATGCTTCCCATCCAAGTTGGGTCATTCTGAGAGTCTGTGGTTCCCAGCCACACTGTCCGAAAGCCCACGGTTCTGAGGCTGCCCCTGGGTTTAGGTACTCAGGGATACGTCCATGTCCACAGGGAGCTCCCAGGAGCCCCTTTAGGGTTGAAGGGAAGTGAGCTAGGGGCTGGCTGTACTTTTCCATCCCATCTCTCCCATCCAAGGAGCCAGACATGTAACCTCTGCTTCAGGTCCTGCTGGCAGCCCAGGCTCAGTTTTCAGCTCTCTCCAGAACAAATACAGGCAGAAGAAAGAGACTCAATGTACGGAATAGGGAAAGGGGGCGCCAGGAGTGTCACAAAGCCAATGGTAATACACCTCCACTTCCTCCCCCGCCCGGGGCATTTTTTCCTGTCTACATCTCAGGCCGGGTTGGCTCAAGTGGGTGCCCTCTTAACGACTAGCCAGGAGTAGGTGTCTGCCAAGGGAAACATCACCCAGAGTTGAGAGACCATGCGAATACCTGTCACTCGTGTGCTGGACTGCTGGCTAGAGGAATGGACCTTCCTTTCTAGGCATCAGTCGTCTCATCTGTACTAGGCGGGCAGAAAAACCTGCCTCAGGCCCTCTTTGGAGAGCTGGCTTGCGAAAACGCCGAGGATATCTGTATGTTTCCCCAAGCATGCTGGACTTTGGTTTGAGTGTGGGAGATCATGGCCACCTTGTACTGACGACAGGGTCTTGACCTTGTGCCTGGGTTGACTGTTGTGCCTCCAACAAGCTTTGAAGGGTAGACTCCAACCTCTTTGGCTAGAGGTATGTCACAGAACCTCAGAGATGCGTCTTATGGGCAAGGAGAGAATGAGGCTCCTCATCCATAATAGTTAAGAGGCTCCCCTGTCTGCTCATCCTAACATCTAGATGAAAAGGATTCTGGGATTGGTGAACTAAGATGTGGACATGATCATCTCCCCTTAGAGATTATATGTCTTCTTTCCTCCTTACCCTCACCCAGCCTCTGGGCTTAAGGCTAGGAAGTGCTCCAGGACTTAGGTCCTGAGACAGGGCAGAATGAGAGGGCAGAGTGGTAGGGGACAGGGCAGTCTCAGGGACCCCAGATCCTTCCTTCTGCCCAGATGAGGCACCCAACCTTGGGAGTCATCTCTCTAGCTCTCAAACCTGAAGCCTATGACATCTCCTAGCCTGGCTACCTCTCCAGAGCTTTGATTCCTTTGCTGTTGAAGCCAGGCCTGGGTGACGTTTGGGCTCCAGCTGCCAGCCACACTTTGATCTTTCCATTTCAAACAACCCCAGACAAGCCCCTCATTGATGCCCTCTCTCCCAGTCCATCTGCCCAAAGCCACACACAGAGGATGCTGGTCTCGCATTTTCCAAATGGAGAAGCAAGAAGGGAAACAAGTGAGCAACTGTGAGAGCGGCAAAGAAGGTTCCAGAAACTGCCTAGAAAGGGAGAACTAGACCCTTCTGCCAGGCAGAGCTGCCCTGAAGCACCGCCAAATTTCCAAATCAATTTCTTGGATTTCTTCTAGTTTTACCTCATGGCCACACCATGAAGTAGGGAGTAAGGCTCTTTCTGGTTTAGCCTAGTACAGCACTGTTATGGCCTCTTCCTCCTCTGCCTTTTTTGCTATTCAGGTCTTGTCTGAAAGCTCTGTGGCTCTGCAGATTCCGCTCAGGGCCTCATGTGTGCTAGCCAAGTACTAAATTGCTGTTCTACACCCTCAGCTCAAAGATGTTTGGGAATCTGGATGTTTTCCCCCCTTTCTTCCAAACACAAGGGAAGTAGGTGGATACTAGAGGAGGGGATACGCCAATATCAGCTTTCCTTGTATTTGTTTGGAGCAGGGGACTGAAAGCTAGGCCTATGCTCCGCTCCTCAGAGGCATTCCCAACCTTCTATTGTTGTAGCATTCTAAAGACCACATAAATTATCTCAAACTCTGACCCTGGCGACAGATGGGGGAGCCAAGGTTTAGAGAATATGACCCATACGTGGAGATGGAGACAATATGGAGGTGGAATAAGAATCCTGGACATTGAATCTGAGCTCAGTAGCTTTGCGGGAGCTGCCAGGGCATCTCCCAGAGCCAAGCTCTGTCAGTGGAGAAAGCTGGAGAAGAACTTGGGTTGGAAAGTCTGAGAGGAAAGCCTTGGGGAACCAGTGAGGAAGGCATCACTCTTGCTCCCTTGACTGAAAGCTCTGACAGGGCAAAGGTAGCCGGCTTGCTCTGTGTAGCTGTAGAAAGAGACAGGATAAACTGCAGGCTTGAGGAAGGCATATCTAGGGAGAACTTTCTAGATCCCTTTGGTAACAGAAGTCTGTCTGGTTAGCACTGGGAGGCAGATGACCCAACCACATGTCCCTGAGTCTTCAGCAGAGCTCTGCTTCAAAGATCCTTTCCGGGCCAGAGTGAGAGTTCAGAGTCCAGCATCTGGGAAGCTGGGTCTGAGCAGGGACCAGGGGAACGCTGTAGATCTTAGCTCACATCTTTCTGCAACGCCTCTGGATATTTCCTTGGAGGATCCAAAGAATGCTGTCCCTGTGGGTAGAGTGGGGGAAATGTGATCCCTCAGGTTCTTTCCTGGCACCCCAGACTCTCAGGCTTTGTCTTAAATGTGTGTCCCATTGTTTCAGATTCCTGTTGACTTCTCCCATTGCAGAGGAGGGAGTGCTGAGGGGGAGGAGAAGAGGAAAGGGAGTTGGGAAGGGAGGAGGGAGGAGGGGTGAGGGGAGGAAAAGCATGGGCAGGGGGGAAGGGGAGGGAGCAGGGCATCGAGGTTAAGGACTGGAGAACAAACGTCTTAGAACGAGAGGCATCAAAGGCCCAAACTTGACTTTTTAGCCCGCTGTCTTCGTCCAATCACTTAAGAAACTGAAACCAATGTACTTAGAACGGAGACCTCATCTCATGACCATAAATAGAAAACTCTGTACCTTTATCCTCAATAGAAGGAAACTGGAGATGGGGAGGGGAGCCAAGCAGCAGGGAAACAATTCCATTAGCTGTCACTTGCAGCTGCAAAGTTTCCCTTGGAGGCTCCAGGCCAGGATTGCTTTTTGTATGAAGTAGGACAATGGGCGTTAGGGGTGCACAGGGCATCTTAGCCCTAAATGAGGGGTCCTTATCACCGACAGGAGATCAACACATGTCTTGGTTAACATTCCCATCTAAACTCAGGAACTCAGGAGGAAGTCTCCCTTGCTGACTCATCATCTTCTCTTCCCCTGCAGAGTTCCCAGCACCATGAGGGCCTGGATCTTCTTTCTCCTTTGCCTGGCCGGGAGGGCCCTGGCAGCACCTGTGAGTACCTAAAGATGCCATTCTAATGCATCCCACTTTCTCCTCCAGCTTCTGAGTCTGCTCTGGGTGCTCAGGGAGCCGACAGGGATGTGGCTCGGTTGGTAGGGCGCTTGCTTGGCATTGGTGCACAAAGCCCTGGGTTCGGTGCCCACCATTACATAAGCTGGCCTTAGGGAACACACCTATAATCCTAGAGTTTGGTAGGTAGAGGTAGGAATATCTGGGAGTTCAAGGTCATCTTCAGGTACATAGTGAGTGTGAGGGCAGCCTGGGCTACATGAGATCCTGTCTTAAAAAAGGAGCTCGTGCAGTGATTAAGAGCACCCACAGAGGATCCAAGTTTGATCCTCAGAACCCAAATGGTGGCTTACAACCAGGGGATCTGATGCCCCCTCTGACCTCTTATGGGTACCAGACACGTATATAGTGTACAGACATACATGTAGGCAAAACACTTATACACGTAAAATAAGTACATCTAAAAAAAATAAAAATAAATAAGCCAACAAGGTTAGGAGAATTAACGTGAGGGGAGCAGCTCTCTGTAAAGCTCAGAGCTTTTTACACTAGTTCCGGTACACCTAGCAGGACCTGACCTCTTCGGGGAGGGAGTCAGCAGCAGGGATGAGGGACTGTTGGTGGGAATAAAGCTGGTGGAAGGACCTAGGTCCAGAGAAAGGAGCAGGTTGGCTTCTGCGTCTGGGAAGCTTTTAGATGGTAAGTAACGGACTCTGGCCGAATTGTGAGGGGTAGAGAAGATGCAGACAGAGCTCGTGCGTTGGAGGCTGTTGGAGACCTGGGATAGATAGAGCAGCCCCAGTTGGATCTTGAATTAAGACTGGAACTGGGTTGGGAGGGGAAGGGGTTGCCATCGGAATGAACCAGAAACGACTCTTACACCATCTTGGGAATGTGGAGCAAGACAAAACAAAGAAACATTCAAAGAGAAACATTTAATGAGAGCTAATCCAGCCAAATGGGGCCCTTGTCTCCCGGCCCCTCCATAGTCTTACCATATACTCTGGTTTACCTCCAATTCCCACCCCTCAACCCCTGCTCCAGCCTCCCGATGGTTGGGGTTACATGTGCCAGCACTCCTGGTTAGGAATGTTTCAAACTGGCACTCCCTGCTCTGCTCACTAGCAGGTAGAAGGCAGCTTCTGGCCAAACTCATCAGGCAGGCAGATTTTGGCTGAAGATTGGTGAGGTTACCTTTAACTTAGGAAGGGGTTACAGCCAATCAGGGGCCTGAAAGTTTCTTGTCACCGGATCTGCTCCTCCTGGAGTCTGAAATGCCAGGAGGGAACTTCCTAATAGCAATAAAATGAGGTCACATGTGAGGAGCAGGGGGGATTGGCATCTGTTAGAAGTCACAGAGGGTATTCATTCTGTCTGTGGTTCAGTTTCTCCATCTGTGAATTAAAGGGAGTTCGGCTGTGTTTTCGTTAGGGTTTTACTGTTGTGAACAGACACCATGACCAAGACAGGGCAATGCTTTTTTTTTTTTTAAATGGGTTTTTTTTTTTTTAGATTTATTCATTTATTATATATAAGTACACTGTAGCTGTCTTCAGATACACCAGAAGAGGGCATCAGATCTCTTTACAGATGGTTGTGAGCCACCATGTGGTTGCTGGGAATTGAACTCAGGACCTCTGCAAGAGTAGTCGGGTGGTCTTAACCGCTGAGCCATCTCTCCAGCCCCCAAGGCAACGCTTATAAGGACAACATTTAATTGGGGTTGGCTTACAGGTTCAGAGGTTCAGTCCATTATCATCAAGGTAGGAGCATGGCAGTAACCAGGCAGGCATGGTACAGGAGGAGCTGAGAGTTCTACATCTTCTGAAGGCTGCTAGAAGACTGGTTTCCAGGTAGCTAGGAGTGGTCTTAAAGCCCACTCCCACAGTGACCCACTTCCTCCAGTATGACCACACCTACTCCAGCAAAGCCATACCTCCTAAGAGTGCCACTCCTTGGGCCAAGCGTATTCAAACCACCACAATCTGCTTCTGTGGTTTGGGGGCTGTATTAAGGCTTGACTAGCAGAAATGGTCCTGTCAGTAAAGTGAGAGATAGGCCAGATGGTTTGGTGGAAAGTATATAAAAGTCAAGTGTGATGGCTCAAGCCTGTGATCCCAGTTCTTGGGAGGCTAAAACATAGTTGGCAGGTTCAAGGTCAGCCTGAGCCCTGTAGCAAGATCCTGTCCAAATGAAAGGAAATGATGACATGAAGGCTTGCTTCAGCAGTAGACTGACTGAAACTAGAATGATGCTGAGAAGGCCGGTACAGTCCTAGTACAAGGGACACATGAATGCATGAAACATCCCATACTGTAAAAAACAGATATGAAGATGGGGCCAGTGAGATGGGTCAGCAGCCAAGCCTGACGATCTGAGTTTCGTCCCCAGGACCCACAACCGCAGGAGAGAACCGGCTTCCACACGTTGTCCTTTGACTTCCACACACTCATTGTGGCACGGGTGCTCACTCCCTCCCATGTAAAGCTCACATACACAAGTAAAACCATTGTAATAACAGATTGTTTTAAGGGAGGGAAGGGAGAATGGAGCAGCACTGTGTGCTCCAGCCTAAGGCATCGAGGCTCCCAGGCTTGTGTTTTCCCAGCCAGAGACACTTCAGAGAGGAAGCTGGCCTTGGCCTTGACCAACTCTCTGAACCCTGTTCTCTTTGCCAACAGCAGACGGAAGCTGCAGAAGAGATGGTGGCGGAGGAAACCGTGGTGGAGGAGACAGGGGTACGTATGCCGTGTGGTGGTGGTGGTGGTGACCCCCACCTTGATCCCTTTTTGCCTGGTCCCTTCTCTGGCGCGTCCAGACAAGTGCAGTGGGGTCCCTCATTGGACCAAGACATGCACTCTCTCCTTGTGTGCATACAAGGCCAGATATTAACCTGAGTACTCCAAGATACTCCTGATTGTTCCCCAAACCTTCAGTTTAGCCCCGAGGTCCTGAGGATTCAGAAATGTGTGCATTTCACGTTTCTCCTGTTATCACCCACAGTCTCCCCGGGTGTGAAGCAAAGGGATCCACTCAGTTGGGTCTAGCAGGCATAGAGGGCTTGCTGTGCCTTCTCGTCCTATCATCGTGGAGGCCCCTGATTCGTCTTAATGGAATTCTAGGGCTCTACACACTTAATATAGACTAATACATCGAATGAACTAATAATAAATACAGGATTCCCCCCAAAATCAGCACCCTAGCGTTTGCACTATGATCTGGGCCCAGCCCACCTTTCTCCTGGGTGCCCCTCACACTTTCTTCTGGGTTTCTGAAGTTTCATTCAGGCCCCTTCTTTGCGATCCTCTCCCAGGCCTGGGGGTGGGATGAGAATCCCTGAACTCATTTTTTTTTCTCTTCCACGCCAGTTACCTGTGGGTGCCAACCCAGTCCAGGTGGAAATGGGAGAGTTTGAAGAAGGTGCAGAGGAAACTGTCGAGGAGGTGGTGGCTGAAAGTAAGTCTCCTCCCTGTCACTTGGCATGTCTGGATCGCCCTTGGCTGTGCGGGTAGAGGCCTAAGAACAGCTCACAGGAAGTTTCTAGCCAAGGAGATGCATTGTGGGGCTCTGGTGGCTGTGGAGGGCCAGCTGGGAGTCCTCAGGCCAGGGAAGTCTGGGATAGATCTATTATAGCCAGGCTATCCAAGTCGTAAAGGGCAGAGGAAACTCCACAGTTTGGTGTCGGATTCTCATAGAGGCCATGGTCACATCTGGTCACCAAGATTCCTGCCCCAGGGCTTCAGCCTGAGTTCAAGTTCCTCTTTGGAGCCCATCTGAGAAAGCCCGCAGGCTCATTTAACTTCCAGTTGGCCCAAGGGAACAGAGCCTGACGTAAATTCTAATACCTTAAGTAGACAGACAGTGACTCAGGGTCCTAGGCTTTTGCCCACAGTCTGAGGCATCTGTGTCCAAGGGCATGGACTCTAGAAGTAGAGATTCAAACAAGGTTTGAACCCTTTGAGCCAGGGCTTCCACGTCTTAACCAGGCAGTGGTGTAGACGGAGGCCCCAAGGAAATGGTTCAGTGGATAAGATCACTTGCTGCACAAGCATGAAGCACCGAGTTCGAATCCCCAGCGTCCACTTCAGCTTTCTCAAGGAGACAGTTAAGGGTGTCTGGAGAGAGTGGGCAGGGCTTGCTGGAGCAGAGGCTGGGTCTGGGGTCCTGAGTCATATCCCTTTCCTCTTCCATGCCCAGCCATTGTTTCCTGTCCTAGCTGGGCCCATTGTCTACCGTGGGCCTGGGTTCTTCTTCCGTTTCCTTTGTGGACACCTGATTCTATCCGGTTGGACCTCACAGCTCAGTCAAATCCATGACAACAGCTCAATCTTCCAGGTCACTCTAGAAAGTAATTTGAATCCTGAAATACTGCACTGTGGTTGCTCAGCAGAGAGCTGAGAAGCTAGTTATTGTTTGAATCACTGGAGGATCTGTGTGTACCTCAGGTCTCTGAGTCCCAGACTGAGGTTCCAGGCCTCTGTGAAGGGTCTAGTCCTGACCTTGAACTGAATCTCTGATCCCCAGACTAAGCAAACTGCTCCCTTAAACCCCGTGGTTCAGCACATAGTTTTGGGAATGCCCAAAATTCTGGTGCTGAGGATGGAGTGCACCCAGAGGCTGTTAGCCCCAAACTCCGATCTGTGTGGTGTGGAAGCACGTTCCAGCCTGGTGAGCTGACACTATGTTCTGTTCTCCAGACCCCTGCCAGAACCATCACTGCAAACATGGCAAGGTGTGTGAGCTGGACGAGAGCAACACCCCCATGTGTGTGTGCCAGGACCCCACCAGCTGCCCAGCTCCCATTGGCGAGTTTGAAAAGGTAAGAGTGGGGACCTGGGCCCAGCAAAGCATAGTGTCTGTTAAGAAACCTGTGTATATAGGGGAGAAGCTCCATTCTCAGAAGGCCCCTCCCGAGGACCAGTCACAACAGGAAAGTGGAGCTGAGTCACAGTCGAGCCTGCCTGGCCCCACCTCTCTAGCTGTTGATGAGAATTTGAAAGAGTTTACCTGTACCACCAGGTTCTAGGCTCTGTGTTGAACATGATCACTGAGCGAGTGGTACATAATCTCAGGTGGAATGCACTGCACTCCAGTTCATACGTCTATAAAAATAATTATTTTTTTTTACACTTTGTTTTGTGTGAGTGTGTGTGGCATGCATGCATGTGGACATCAGAGGGCTTGCTTGGTTGGTTCTCTCCTCATGGGGATACTAGGTTGGGCTTTGGGAGTGAAGGTGGTGCCCTGTGCTTGGCCAACAGGTGTGCAGCAATGACAACAAGACCTTCGACTCTTCCTGCCACTTCTTTGCGACCAAGTGCACCCTGGAGGGCACCAAGAAGGGCCACAAGCTCCACCTGGACTACATCGGACCATGCAAATGTGAGTGTCCTCATGCCTTCTAGCCTTCTTCTCGGGGAGATGACTCTGTCACCTTGGGTAAATGCCATGCCCTCCATGAACCTCAGTGTACCCATTCATAAAATTAACTCAGGCTCCCTTCTCCCCTGGGGAAACTTAGCCATCATGAAAGCACATTTAGAGAAGGTTACAAGAGTCTTCCACTAGCATCAAGACAACCAAACATCTTTCTTTTTTTTCTTTGTCTGATGATGAGGATGCCTTTTCATAAGGCTAACTCAAATAATTCCTGAGTCAGCACTGTAAAGAAAAAAAAAAAAAAAACAGTGTTTGACCTGGGCCTGCAGAATATTTTCAATATTTTGAATTCCAATGCTTTTCAAATAGGAACATGCCTGGAGCTGGGGAGATGGCTCACTAGGCAAAGTACTTGTGTAAAAAGGCTGGGTGTGGTAGCACACACTCGTACCCCGCCCCCAGCGCTAAGGAGGAGGAGCCTGGGACATTCCCGGGGCTCACTAGAGAGTCATCTTAGCCTAATGGGTGAGCACCAGGCTGATGAAAGAGTATGTCTCAAAAAAAGAAGTTGGATGGCCCTTGAGGAGTGATATCTGTGATTGACCTCTGGCCTCCACACATGTGTGTGTGCACACACGACTGTGAGCACACATATATACCAAAATAAATGGATAAATAAAATTAAACATAGTGGCACACCGCCATTTTCTTCGAGCTCTAGTCCTCTATTGGCAGAGATCCTTAACTTCTTATTCCATTATCTTCCTCCTTCCCCTTTTCTAGAAAGCCTGGCAAGTTTGAGGGATGCCAGGGGTTCTGATTGTCCATTGCCAGTGACCCAGGCTGTAAATTCTGCTGGCTCTGGGTCCTCCATCATCTGAGTCTCCCAAGCCATACTCACTGCCTGTGAGACAACATGAGCTGTGTATCTGTAGCATGTTCTATGTAAGAAGAGCATTCTTCTTCACGGGCTGGAGCTAAGTGGTAGAGTGATTGCCTGGTGTGCCCAGGGACCTGAATCCCATGCCCATCACTGCAAGTCAAATTGAACCAAACTAAAACAAAGGAGAGTCCCTCCCCAGCCTCAAGTTTTCAGCTGTAGAAAGTGGGGGCAGTTAGTTAGCCCTGAGCTCTTAATGTTGGTGCTGGGGTGGATGTACAGGGGAAGCGGAGATTTAGAAATCCTTAGAGAAGAGAGGGTAGAGGAAGTTGCTGAGGAGCCTTGGGCTATGAGGTGAGGCATGTTAAGGAGCTCTTAGCAAGTGGCTCTTGCTCCCCCTGAGGCCATCCACCTCCCCAGTCCAGCTCCATGTGGAGATCTCCACTTCCAAATGGCAGTGGTCCTAGCCACAGAAGGGTTTTCTTTGGGCTCAAAGGTGCATCAGATCCCCCAGGTATTCACCCTAACTGGATCCAAAGCTGGTGCTCTGATATTCTGGCTGAAAGCAAGAGCTTTCTGCTCGTTGCTAAGTCCAAGGAGAGCTTGGAGGAAATCTCCAGTTACGACATTCTGGGGTGCTATGTTCTGAAGACAAGAATGAGGTTGTGATCTCTAAAACGGTTCTGGGGGTTGTGCATGTTTGAACCTTCTCCCTACCTCTGCTGTGCTGGATGACCTATGGGTACAGGTTGTTTCAAACACCTGGAGGTTGGCCTCCAGTTCTGCTGGAGTTGACCATCGCCTTGAAAGGCACAAGAGCATATGGGGTGGTGGAACCCCTCAGCAGGTTAGGTGCAAGCCACAAAGCAGCAAGGCCTTGAGCTTCCCCATGCCTTACTTATAAATCTGGGAAGAGTCTGGATCAGAGAGACAGAGGCACCATGGCCAGGGTTGCTCAGTAGAGTGCCCATGGGATGTAAGACAAGGAGGATAGAGTAGTCAAGTATCGTGTCTGCCCTCTAACAGGTCTAGGTTGACTAATCTTATCTCTTGTGCCCTAGACATTGCCCCCTGCCTGGATTCTGAGCTGACCGAATTCCCTCTGCGCATGCGTGACTGGCTCAAAAACGTCCTGGTCACCTTGTACGAGAGAGATGAGGGCAACAACCTCCTCACTGAGAAGCAGAAACTGCGTGTAAGTGGCCTCCCTCCTAGCTTGGACCAGTGTGCCTGCTGTTGATTCCCCAGGCCTCAAGGTGGCCTATGCCCCATTTTGCAGGGTGCCTTCACCCTTGATACCAGGACACAAAATTCCAGCTACCCTTGGATGCTCTAAGGAGGTCTGAGGTAGACAGACCCAAAGCATAATCCTATTCCCTCTCCTGAGTTAACAGGCCTTCTCCTTAAGCAAGCATATTTAACCCCATGGTAGAGACCTAGTGTTGATTTCTTGGCCTCGTCTAAAGCCTCTGTAGGCAGTGGTGGCTTGAGGCAGATGGTGCTGTGTTTTCCCCGTCTGTGTGTGGATAAGTTGCTGACTCCCACCAGCACCTCTCTCTTCTCTTCATCGTGAACTCTGGTTTTGGCTGGCCTCTTGTTATAGCGGGGAGGGGGCTGGACCTTTGGTCACCTGATGATTCCGCCCCTCCAGGTGAAGAAGATCCACGAGAACGAGAAGCGCCTGGAGGCTGGAGACCACCCTGTGGAGCTGCTGGCCCGAGACTTTGAGAAGAACTACAACATGTACATCTTCCCTGTCCACTGGCAGTTTGGCCAGCTGGATCAGCACCCGATTGATGGGTAAGAGTCGGAGTCCTCGGGACCGTAGGCTCAGCTCTATCCTGGACTGGGGCTGGAAGGGCATTGGATGAGGCTAGAAGGCCCCTCAGCAACCACTGCTGCTTCCCAGCCCAAGACTCCACCGTCAGCCCAGGGCTGGAGCACACGGAGGCTTGGGAGGAAGAAAGCCCTGAGACATGTCAGAGGAAGCAGTCAGCAGCACTACGAAGAATTCTTCCTAGGCCTGTGAAGCCAGGGACGGGGGGAGGGTGGAGGGGGAGAGACCCATATGGGCAGAGGAAAAGAGTCCAGGAACCCAGAGCCATCCTTGTCCATGCTTGCTCGTGGTCCTTCAGTGGAATAGGGAGGCCGTCACAATGGTCATGTCCTGATCCCTCCTGAGGTTCAGCTCCATGGAGCCCACCTGGCCCCAGAAGTTCCTAAAACTTCGAATGGCTTCCGCATCACCTATTTCTGACCCCGGTGCTCTAGCCTGTAGTCTGGGCACTATGGAGATTTCAGAGAGTTTGAAGAGCAGTACCTGACATGACGCTGTGTACCTACCCTTCTCTTGCTTCTGGCCTCCCTTTGTAGACACGAGAGTAAGAGGCCCTGTTTAGGTCCCAAAGAGGCAACTCACTCGTTCCTTCCCGGAGCCATTTCTGCTCTTTGCTTTGAATATCAGAAACAGGTGGTCACTCAGGGGACAGGCAGGACCACCTTCCTGGCATATCTGGGAGAGAGAGATCAGGTCAGAAAGGCTCCTCTCTGAGATGCTCATCGCTCTATGTCCCGTTGTGTAACAAGACATTACTCACCCTGCTGGCCAACCCCTACTCCCCAACTCCCTCCCAGTGCCTGACTCTCCTAGGCTCTGGGAAGCTCTCGACTGCTCCTCTCCCAAGCTCTTGTGGTGGCTGGGATCCAATTGAGTGACCCGGGGAGTATGGAAGGGAGAGTCCTGGGGGACATCCGGACCCCAAGTGCCAAGTGGCCTAGAGAAAGTTCAAGATGGATTGCCAGGGCTGGATGGCTGGGAAATGCTTCAGCCTCCTCTTGGTCAGAGTTGTTGGTGGCCCTGCAGCTGCCTGAGTCTGTTTTCTCACAGGACAGTGAGGAAGGTCCTGGCCAGTTCAGATTCTGTGTGACGCCTCCTGTAGGCAGGAGGCTGTGAAGAACATTGGTGTCATCATGTCCCCTGAAGTCCCTTGTGGGCAATAGTGTTCTGGGGACAACTAATTGGAATTCTGAGGAGAGAAAAGGAAAAGAAGCAAAGATCGTGCTCTGGCCAGCAGGGAGAACAGGGTGGAGGATAGGGAGGGGAACCCTGAAGTCATTCATTGCATGGTATAGAGAAGATTCATGAAGATCAAGGTACCCTTCCCATCTTACCGCCCAGCCAGGCCTAGCTCAGCCCCTCCCGGAAGTCAGAGCTGTGGCCAGAATTGTTGCTCACTTATTTTTAGCACTAGAGATGGAACCTCTCACTGGGGAATTCTGGAAGTGCTCTATCACTGAACCACACCATGCTCCAACCCCTTACTGGAGGATTCTAGTCAAATGCTCTACCACTGAGCCATGTACCCCAATCCTTTCCTGGTGGATCCTCAAGGGGTATTCTAGACAGGTACTCTATTGCTGAGCTGTACCCCTGCCCTATTAAAAGACTGATGGGTCTAAAAAGACCCCCGTCGTAGGCTCCTGCAGCTGTGTCAGTGTGTGAACATTAAACATTTACAGTGTGGTCGAATGCCTTTAATTCTAGACCTGGGAGGCAGAGGCAGGCAGATCTGTGAGTTTGAGGCCAGCCTGGCCTACTTAGAGAGTTCCAGGAGAGCTGGGGCTACACCGAGAGACCCTGTCTTAAAAACAACAACAGAGAAAGAAAAGAAAGAAGAAAAGAAAGAGATTCTATATTGTGATCTCATAGACTTTGACGTGCCGCAACCGAGGTGCTGATTATATATATATATATATATATATATATATATATATATATATATATATATATATATATGTATATATGTATATATATATGTGTGTGTATATGTATATGTATATGTATATGTATATGTATATATTATATATATATAATCCCCAACACTCAGTCAAGTGGCTCTTACATAAAGCCCATAGACTCAGAACTGGAACAGCCAATTCCTTCCCCTGTCAGATGGAGTAGGAATCGGGCTCAGAGCAGGGCAGTGTGGTGCTGTGGGTCCCTCTGCAGGACCATGGCAGAGCTGTGGAGTAAAGCCAGCATCCCAGCCTTGGGCTCCTACCACTGGCTTCTCATACTGGGCTGTGTGTTCTCCCGGGCTCACGCCCTTCTCCTCTCTTCCCTGCCAGGTACCTGTCCCACACGGAGCTGGCCCCACTGCGCGCTCCCCTCATTCCCATGGAACATTGCACCACTCGCTTCTTTGAGACCTGTGACCTAGACAATGACAAGTACATTGCCCTGGAGGAATGGGCCGGCTGCTTCGGCATCAAGGAGCGTGAGTGTTGGGACTTGGGGGTGGGAAGAAGTGTCCCCAAGGGATGGGATATTGTCCCTTCCCCTCTGGCTCTACCTGATGTTTGTCTGTCCTGTCTGTCTCCTTTGTCTATTTAACTTATTTCTGTTCTCTCGGACTCTCTTTGTGCCTTCAAGATCTCTTTAACTGGACCTCAAACCTTTGTCCCCATTCCATATAAGCACTATTTTGGGAACTGACTGCCTGGGGAGAGAAAACAGGAAGTGCTACTTGGCAACCATTCAAGGGATGGAGATAGGCCATGTTAGGGAGATCAAGGTCCCATTCGAGCACTTGTCAGTGCCCTTGACTGGTCACTGGCCCCTGGGTCTTAGGATGGGCGTGAATCCAACAGACCTTCTGTTGGCCAGCCGGCCTCTGTTGTATTAGCCTATAGTGCTGTGCTTAATCATGGATTTCATCATGACGTCTTCACTTATGTACCTGATACATGTGATTATCTTCGTGGCCCATCCCCCTCTCTCGCTCCCACTCCCACGGCCCCCCTTCTCATCCCGACCAGCCCCGCTCTCTTTTCAATTGGTAGAGCCTTATCTTAACCCCACCTCTTCTTCCTTTGCAGAGGACATCAACAAGGATCTGGTGATCTAAGTTCAAGCCTCCTGCAGCAGTCCTGGACTCTCTCCCCCTGATGTCCCCACCCACTTCCACTACCCCCTTGTTTAAAATGTTTGGATGGTTGGCTGTTCTGCCTGGGGATAAGGTGCTAACATAGATTTAACTGAATACATTAACGGTGCTAAAAAAAAACAAAAAACAAAAAAAACAGAAAGAAAGAAACCAGATCCCAAGTCACAGCATTTTCCCACGTAACTCGACTCTGAGGCCATAGCCTATCCACAGCCTCCTCGTCCCCTGCACCGCCCAGTGTCTCACTGGCTGTGTTGGAAACGGGAATTGCATAAGCTTGCCTTCCTCAAGCAAGAAATATCTCTAGCTTTCATTTCCATTTTGACTCTTAACACTCACCCAGACTCTGTGCTTATTTCATTTGGGGGGGGGATGTGGGCTTCCTGGGGTCTTCCCCTGGTAGTTTGGAGGTAGGCAGAGGGAAGTTACAGACACAGATACAAAACTTGGGCAAGGACGCTGTGAGGCCAGTCAGAACCAGATGGCAAGTCTTGGTAGCCTAGGTCAACGACTGACAGAATAATCCAGAGCTCTGATGCACAAAACAGACTCCCAGCAGCCCGGGACCTTGCTGTCTCCTCCACTCTTCAGGCAGTTTCTTTCCATGTTTGGCTGTTGGTTTTAATTTTGGTGAGCCAAGGGGAGGCATGGGCAGACCAATACCTCACTAGGGATTCTCTTACTCAACTGCTATAGGGCTTTCAGGCTCTTGCTGGGAGCTCTAGGCACTGGGCTACAGGAAAGTGAGACTCAAGAGGAAGACAGAGAAGGTTGTAACGTAGAGAGAGTGAGTCATAAAGTTTCAAGCATGCCCCCCCCACCTCTCCCCACCCTTTGCCACTTGAAACTTACTAATCAAGAGAAACTTCCAAGCCAACGGAAGGAATGGTCGGATCTCACAGGCTGAGAATTTGTTCCCCTCCAAGCATTTCATGAAAAAGCTGCTTCTCATTAACCATGCGAACTCTCACAGTGATGTGAAGAGCTTGACAGATCTTTCAAAATAAAAAGTAATGACTTAGAAATGGCCATCCTGGGTGATGGTGTGTGTGTGTGTGTGTGTGTGTGTGTGTGTGTGTGTGTGTGTGTGTGTGTGTGTGTCTTACTCTTAGGTGCTTCGTTTCCGGGTGTGCACAAACACGGCCATGCTTGTGCACAGAAGCAAACACTCCATTGTGCTTTCATACACATGTATTCACAAGCTCACACACAGGGAGGCGATGACTTCTGTGCTCCCGTGAGCACTAGTTTAACAAACGAAGAATTCAGTTCCTGGGCTGGGATGGGCTCCGTTGGTAAAAGTGCTTACCCAGCGTGAGCAAAGCCTGAAGTCCCATCCTCAGCACAACCTAAGCTGGGTGTGGCGGTGAGGGCTTGCAATCCCAGCACTGAGGAGGCAGAGGCCGGACAGTCAAATATCCAAAGTCATCCTCAGCTACAAAGTGAGCTGGAGGCCAGCATGGACTACACAAGACTTTACACCCATCCCCCATCGTGTCTGTGTGTCTGTGTGTCTGTGTGTCTGTGTGTGTGTGATGCTCGAGGATTCAAGGGAAGCTTGGTGGGGGCTGGTAGTGTAGTCACTTCCAGAGCTAAAGGTAAGTAGAGTGTAAAACTACACACAGCAGTTCCCAGTCTTCCCTATGCTGTGACCCTTAAACAAAGTTCCTCATGTTGAGGGGACCCCTAACCGTAAAGTTATTTTCGTTGCTACTTTATAACTTCAATTTTGCTACTGTTATGAATCATAATGTAAGTATCTGATATGCAGAAGATCTGATATGTGACCCTTGTGAAAGGGTCATGTGACCCCCAAAGGGTCACAACCCACAGGTCAAGAACTGCTACTTTAAAGCAGACTACTTAAGAAACACTTGTAATCCCAGCATATAGGGCAGGAGCAGGAAGACCTCAAATTCGAGGGCCGCTTGGGTTACATTATGATCCTAGGTCATCCATATTTCCATAACAAGACACTTTTAAAAATTAAATCAAATAGGACTGGAGAGATGGCTCAGTGGTTAAGAGCACTGGCTGCTCTTCTGGAGGTCCTGAGTTCAATTCTCAACAACCACATGGTGACTCACAACCATCTGTAATGACATCTGATGCCCTCTTCTGGTGTGTCTGAGGACAGCTACAGTGTACTCACATATAAAAACAAAACAAAACACAACACTAAACCAAATAAGACAACCTCTTCCCTAAAACCCTTTAATATCCAAAGGAAATTGTATCCTTACTCTAGCCAGAAGACCAGCTTTATGTAGCCTCGATCATGGCTGTGACTAAGCTCATGGGTCATTTGTGTGATGTCCAAAGCCCCGAGTTCGAATCCAGAACCAAATAAACTGGGCATGATGGCACAAAACTATACTTGCAGTCCTTAGGAGGTAAGGTAGGAGGCTCAGAAGTTTAAGTTTATTCTTGTCTACAGGAGATTTGAAAGCTAGCCTGGTGTGCTGGCTAGTCTTATGTTAACTTGACACATGACTAGAGTTATCTGAAGGAAAGACCTCAACTGAGAAGACGCCTCCATAAGATCCAGCTGTAAGACATTTTCTGTTCTTTCTTTTTTTTTTTTTTTTTTTTTTTTTTTTTGGTTCTTTTTTTCGGAGCTGGGGACCGAACCCAGGGCCTTGAGCTTCCTAGGTAAGCGCTCTACCACTGAGCTAAATCCCCAGCCCCGTAAGACATTTTCTTAATTAGTGATCGATGGGGTAGGGCCCAGCCCACTGTGGGTGGTGCCATCCCTGGGCTGATTCTGGGTCCCATAAGAAAGGCTAAGCAAGCCAGGAAGTGCACCCTTCTCTAGCCTTTGCATCAGTCCCTGCCTTCAGGTTCTGGCCCTGCCTGAATTCCTATCCTGACTTCCTTCAGTGGTGAACAGTGATATGGAAGTGTAAGCCAAATAAACCCTCTCCTCTCTAACTTGTATTTTGGTCATGGTATTTTGTCCTAACAATAGAAACCCTAACTAAGACACCTGGGCTACATGAGATCCTATTTTATTTTAAAAAATAAAAGAAGAAAACACACACACACACACACACACACACACACACACACACACACACCAGACTTTAAGGTCTAACCTAGAGCTAGACCTTAAAGATAAATACAATAAAAATACAAACAATGAGAAACAATGCCTCCCACGAGTGGCTATTGTCACATGCTTCTTACACATAAAGAAACCAGACCGGGGTTGGGGATTTAGCTCAGTGGTAGAGCGCTTGCCTAGGAAGCGCAAGGCCCTGGGTTCGGTCCCCAGCTCCAAAAAAAAAGAACCAAAAAAAAAAAAAAAAAAAAAAAAAAAAAGAAACCAGACCTTGCCCTGACAGTTCAAAGGAAGAGCACATTGCAAGAAATTAGACATAAATTAAAGCCAACCAAAGAACTTTCCTAAAATCATCTTGGGGTTAAAATGGTGGCTGTCCCACCCTTGCGGGAAGTATGGGTCATCGGGTGACCACTGAAGACTCAACAATTTCCTAGGGAGCTGGTAGCCAAACCTCTGAGGTGGGAGGTACACGGTCAAAGGAACCAGAAAAGGACGGCTCCCTTTGTACCTCCTCCTCTTCCTTTTTCCTTTCCTCCCTCCCTTCCAGGCACAGTGTAACTGAATAGTCTGCCAATACTCCAGTCTCATGGCCTATCTGTAACAATTCTGGCAGTAATGTTTTTGTCTTTCAGGCTATGGTGCAGGGTACAGAAAAAGCCAATAAATCACCATCATCATCACCTTCACTGCTTCCACCACCAATGGCCACAAACTAGGGTCTAGACCCTTTCTCCTGCCTGTCACATTTCTTCCCGAAGAAATGTGCTTTGGGAAGGAACTCAGGGGCTTCTCAGTCCCGTTAGGCTGTACCAGATGTCTACTGTAGCTCCTGCAGCAGGACTCTAAGTGTTAAATATGTCCAAATCGAAACAGAAGACTAGGAGTACGCAGAGGAGACAGAAGGGTCCCCGACAGGACTGGAAATGTATCATCCAGCCAGCTGTGGGTGGGAAGCCTCCTCTCTTCTACTTAATGGTCAGTTGTATCGGGATAACAGAGTCTTGTGATCTGTCTTTCTCTACTTGGATAGGTGTTTCCAGGCAGAGCTGGACCCGGCTTGCTTTTTTACATCCTGATTTCCAGCTGTACTCCCAGATCCAGGGGGACCCAGTCAGTCACCAAGCCGAGGCATCGAGGAGAGTCCAGTGCCCCCTGGTGGTGTTAGAGAGAAAGGTTCCTAGGGACATAGAATGTAACATTTATTTAAAGCCATAGGGTGGTCCAATCTGGCCCCTCATTTTCCTTATGTGGAATATGAATTTCAGTGAAGCAAAAACCCCTGAAGTAGGATCACTAGATAAAACATCCTGGCTTAATTCAGTTTTCCAATAAACAACAAATACTTAAAAACAACAAGTGTAACTACCTCTCATATGCTAGAATGTCTAGTAAAAAATGACTCGTTGGGTCCCGAGGTTCCCATTAAATGGAGTTTAGTTTCTGTGGTAAGTGTAGCAACACTTTAAGCTCAGCCGCTGAATTCTTACCTGAGCTGACACTGCAACCCAGACTTGACCAGCACCTGCGTTCTTCCCATCATGTTCTTCCCATCATTCTGACACAGCTGTCCGGTGTCCTAAGACAGTACCTCATACAGCTCAGGGGGGCTGCCAACCCCCTGCAGCCTTGGATGACCTTGATCTCTGGACCCTCCAGCTTCTACATTCCGATACTGGCTGCATCTAGTGTCTTCTGCTTTTATCTCTGCTCGGTCTTCAACAGGGGTGCAGGAAACCTTGGTGTCCTTCTGGCAGAGAACAGTTGAAGGACCCGAGTTCCAGCTATGCCAAACACCAGGAGTGGTTCAGGTGTGAGGGAGGTGAGTCTTCTCTTGAACCCTTGTCCCCAAGGAGAAACCCTGCAACGTCCCATCATAGACCATGCAGCATCGCAGCTCCACGCTTGGGGTGAGAACAGCTTGGGCATCTGTGTTTCTGCAGAGTCCCCAGGTGATTCGGAAAGCATAGCAACAACAAGGATCCCTCTCCACCCCCGTCACAACAGAAAAGGACAAGTCTAACGGGTATAAATCTGTCATTGTCAGTCTTGAATGGTGGGATGGGTGTAGGGTTCCTGGTGAAACTTAGCCCAAAGTGAAATTCAAGCATCCTTTCCTTACAAGGTTGCTGGAACCCAGTGCATCGTAAGTGCAAGCTAAAAATCCACAGCAAACTAAGCCCACGGAATTTGGTAAAAGTTTTAAAAAGAGAGTCTGATACAAAGCTTAGCTCATTGGTTTGTTCGGAAGCCACTCAGGAAGGGCTAGGGGGTTAGCTCCGTAGTAGAGTGCTCATTTAGAGAAGGGCCTGGGGTTGCTAAGCAACACCATCAAAGCAAACACATAACGCTATCTTAGTATGCTATTCTTTGATGGCTACAGCACTGCACAGTGTAGTCTTAGCACTCAAGAAGCAGGATTGTGAGTTCAAATCCAGTCAGGGTTACATAGGAGACCTGGTGGCTAATCTCAGTTGTCGGACTGGAGAGATGGCTCAGTGGTTAAGAGCACTGACTCCTCTTCCAGAGGTCCTGAGTTCAATTTCTAGCACACACATGGTGGCTTAGAACCATCTGTAAAGGAATTCAATTCCCCTCTTCTGGTGCGTCGGAAGAGAGTGACAATGTACTCATATACATAAAATAAATGAATATTAAAAAAACTTAGTTGTCAACTTAATGAGATTTAGAATGACCTGGGAGATAGGCCTCTGGGCACATCATGGGATTCTCTCAATTAGGTTAAGCAGATGGGAAGACTCATTGTCCTGAATAGTTTTATGTCAACTTGAACATAAGCTGGAGTCATTTGAAAGGAGGGAACCTCAATTGAAACAAATGTCTCCATAAAATGGAATTGTAGGGCATTTTATTAATCAGTGATTGATGGGGGATGTACCAGTCCACTGTGGGTAGTGCTATCCTGGGCTGGTGGTCCTAGATTCTATAAGAAAGCAGGCTGAACATGCCAGGAGGAGCAAGCCAGTAAATAGCAACTTTCCATGACCTCTGCATCTATTGCTGCCACCAGGTTCCTGCTCTGACTTTGAATTCCTGTTTTGATGAACAGGAACATCAATGATGAACAGTGATGTAGAAGTGTAATCCAAAACCCTTTCCTCCCCAACTTGCTTTGGTCATGGTTCCATCATAGCAATGGTGACCCATTATGGGTGGCACCATTCCTTAGGCTAGGATCCTGGACTGTGTGAAAAGGATAAAGTGAGATGAGCAGCAAACATTCATTGCTCTCTTCTTCTTGACTGGGGATAAAGTGACTACTCACTTCAGGCCCCTGCTGACTACCTTGCCATAATGGACTATAACTGTGAGCCAAGAGAAACCTTTCCGCACTCACCTTGTTTTTATCAGCATATTTTATCACAGCAACAGGAGAAGACACTGAAAAAGGAAGCGCTGGGTCTTGTGGCTATTTCTTCCATAGTGAAACATTCTTTTTCGGAACCTAACAAAACTTAGAACTGTAGTCCCTAAAGCAGCTTGCTCCCCTCCTTCACTACCCCAGCTTTGACCATGGTGAGGTGCCCCTGTAGGAGTTGTCAAAAATGGCTGCTCCTGTCAAAATGGTGGCACCACTACATCTCCTCAGCCTGCAGCCATCACAGGAGCTGTCTACAGTGGCTCACCTTTCTTGTCTCAGCCTACTGCTGTTATGAGGAGCTGTCCATGGTGGCTACACCTTTTTTCCTGCCTCAGTCTACAGCCTTAGTGACATACAACTCCAGGAGCTATGCTACAGGAGCTGTCCACAGTGGCAGCACCTCCTCTCCAGCCTCCACACCCCCCAAACCCCCCAGCAGCTCCACAGACATGGCGCTTCCGCAAAAGCCGGCTGGAGCCTGGAAGGACTTCCCACCGTAATCCATGGACCCAATTCAAAGAAAAAGGCGTGAAGAAAAGCCACCAATCCCTGAGCTCCCCAAGCTCAGGACTTGAAATCGCACCAATCCTCACTCCGGATCCTGTCCTAAAAAGTTCCACCCCCTAAGAAACCCTATATAAGCGCGGGTCTTTGTCGAATTCCTTGCTGCCCACTCCTGGGATCAAAGGGCAGCCATTCCTGGATTTGTCCCTCCACAAACCGGACCCTCCAATAAATCTCTTTCATAAGATTTACTACCTGAAAGGACAGAGAAGAAAGAAGCAAAGAAGAGAAGAAGTGGAGAGGCTGAGGTTCCCAAGCTTAGCTGGGGACACCATCCTTTGGGGACACCATCCTGAGCTGCAATGCCTCTGCTGAAGAGGCTTCCTCAGAGCTGTTTGGTTCCTGAACTCCGGTGTCTCAGGACGCTCTTCACTGGCATACCTTCTCCTGTCAGAGCTGTGTGACTCCCGAGCTCCCAAGTCCCAGGATACCCTCCCACCCAAGCAGAAACACTTACAATAATACCCAGGAAGCATTGAATAGTACAAGAATCAGAGTCCCTTCCTCAAGGTTACAGCATCAAAGAACAGCTACTGGAGAAGACACTTCTTGGGGAGCTGCCTGCTAGGCAGGCACACAGCTTCAAAGATGCGGCTGTTGAGAGCCATTGAGCTGTCACAACAGGGTGGGCTCTTCAGGGATGTGGCTGTTTTTCAGTCACCCAAGTGACCCCAACTAAGCTGGACTTGGGTGGAGCTCTTTCTTTTGTCAATTGCTAATGCTCTATCCAGAGCAAATAAACCTTTAAAAAGTGTTTTTCCAGGATAAGTCACACCGTGACTGGGTGTAGAGTCATATGGGTAGAGGTACTGGCTTCACAAGTGCAAAGATCTGGATTCCATCTCTAGTATAACAAAGGAAAAAACAAAAAACAAAAAACAAAACAACAAGCCAAGCTGTGCAGGAGGTAAGGCCCTCAGATAGCTGGACTGACTAGTCTTTTGAAAGCCTAGTTTCTCCAGACTGCCACAGCTTCCAAAAAGGTCCCAGAGGGCGGAGCAGTCACTATTGGGGAGTCTTTAAGTTTACCGAGCACTACCATGAGCGACCAATAGGGGGCAGGCTGTCCTCAGGAATTGACGCTTCCCAGCGGCGTAGCCTGAACTGTGGGTTTTTAGAACTTTGGGGAGTCGTTCGCACTGTGGCATCACTCAGTACACTGTCACACGGGTGGAGAAACTGAGTCTCAGAAAGAAGAGGTGTGACACAGCTCACTACCCACCCTTCATGACACTGTCAGAATGCCCCAGAGAGGATCCTGAAGATCCCTGGACCCTGGGGAACAGGCCACACCTCCTGCTTTCAGCCAAAGGATAGCGGAAGAGGAGCTGAACTTGGAGCCTGGCTGCTGACCTCAGAAGAGGCCATAGCTTGCTCAGGTGCAATAGGAGAAGCCCGGAGCCTCACCTCTGACGCAAACGCAGGCATGAAGCGGAAGATCACACGATGGCAGCCAAGCTATCTCCAGCTCCCAGCCTCAGATTTTCTTTCAGTATTGAAAAGATCTCACAAAGGGAGAGCTACGGACAGAAAACCCCACACTGTTCAGAAGGCTGGGAAATGAGACAAATTAACACGAACTATTCCTTGTATATATTTCAGGAAATGCACAAATATTACACATAATAATAAAATGACATAAGCAACAACCTATTCATCTACTGTCTGTCTATCTGTCTGTCCATTCATCTGTCTATCTATCTATCTATCTATCTATCTATCTATCTATCTATCTATCTATCTATCTATCTATCTATCCTTACTTGCATTGTATTACACAGTAGAATGGTGCATCTTCAAGAAAGGAAGCAAACAGAAGCCACTGATAGGGAAACGAGCGACTATTTCCAATACACATCCATGAGTGCCCAATGTGTGTGTGGGGATCAGAGAAGAACTTGAGGGAGTCAGCTTTGTCCTTGTACCATGTAGGTCCTCCGGATCAAATTCAGAACTTGCTGGCATGTGCCTCTATCCAGTGGCCCTTCCGTTTTAAGACAGAATGTCTTGTAGCCCAGGCTGACCTTGAACTCAGTTGATGACCCTGAATTTCTGATACCCCTGCCTCCACCTCCCAAGTACTGGGATTACTGTACCCATTATGCTTGGTGTATGTTATTTTGGGCACTGGACCCAGGGCTTTGTTCAAGGACAAGCACTCTACCAACTGAGCCATAACCCAGCCCTTCGTTTGTCTTGCTCTATAACCCAGGCTGGTGTGGAACTCTATTATGTAGTCTAGTTAGGCTGGCCTCAAACTTACTGCAATCCTCCTGCTTCAGCCCCCTGAGTTCTGAGATCACAGCTGTGAAACATCACGCCTGGGTTGTGTATTTGCTTTAAAACTTGATTCGTCATCTCTCTTAAGTGGTGGCTTTTGTGGGTCCCCTTCTTCATGGGGACTTTACTGTGTGACGCAAGCATATCTGTTTAAAGCTGGCCCCTACTGGTTGCCACAAATGCCCTTTGCTGTAGAGCAGGTTGCAGAGAGAGAGAGAGAGAGAGAGAGAGAGAGAGAGAGAGAGAGAGCGCAGCATGTGCACATATTTCCACACAGAGCAGGCTTTCTTCCGGAAGAGCATGTGAGTGCCCCATCCTCAGCAGACAATGCCAAGTTGTCTTCCAAATGTGCCAATTTCTACTTCCTCTTCAGGTGTCTGAGAGGCCATCTTCCTCCTGGGGGAAGGAATCACCCATTCATCCTGGCCACCTCTTCTTCATTCCTTTCTTCGTGTGTATTGTGTGTGATCCGCATGTCCACATACGTATGGGTACACGTGCATGTATGTGGTGTCTGTGTGGAGGCCTGAGAGTGACGTCAAGGGTCTTCCTTTCTCTCTCTTCCAGCCTGTTCTTCTAGGCAGAGCCTTCAAGTCAACCCCACAATTTGAGGATATGGAGAGTCTTGCTAGCCAGCTTGCTTGGAGATGCTGTGTCTTGGACAGGTGGGCCTCCAAGTTGGCCTGGCATTTGTGTGGATTCTGGGGATCTGAACTCTGGTGCTTTTACCTGGGCAACAAGACCCCTGAGCGACCTTGGGCTCAGATAGGTTGCCTGGTGCCCAAAGGTCTTTGTATCCATCCTGGAAAGTGGGAGGAGCTCACATGGGCCTTCCCCCTTCCCCTTCCCCCTCCCCCTTCCCCCTTCCCCTCCCCACCCCTCCCCTCCCCCTGCCTCTTCCCCTCCCCCTTCCCCCTTTCCCTTTATTCCCCTCTCACTGAGTGGAAAGAAAGGAGGCTGCTGTAGAACAAACAGCCCTCCACCTGAACCTGCCCCAGCCCCTCCTCCGAGGCCCCTAGCCATCTTCCCACACGCTAAACAAGTCCTGGCCTCCCTCCCAGGGTGCCCATGTGGTGTCTGAGATAACATCTTATCAAATCCTTTGCCAAAAAGCCTGCCTTTTTCTGCCCCTGGAAGGAATTAGTTTCACTTGTTCTGAAGGAGTCTCTGCATGCTCTCCCTCCTTCTGCCAAGAAACCCGAGAGGCCCTGGATTCCTCTGCACCTGGATGCAGACTCTGTCAGTTTAATCTGCCCTGCTTCTTCCAAAGGGCTTGAGAAGATGGGGCTGCAAGCTACTTAAAGGCTTAGGGAGGAGAGTGAAGGAGCGTCTGCCTGCATTTGGCTAGGCCTCTTGGATGAAAGACTCGTGGAGAAGGGAGTGTTTACTGGGCTCAGCGGTTACTGAAGAGGCCAGAGATGCCCTGGGGCTGCTCAGAGGGGACCCACCAGCCAGATCGCCAAAGCTGCTGAGCAAGACAATTTCCACCTCAGAGTTCTCAGAGCTGGAAGGCGTTTAGGGAGGAGATCAGAGCTACTGTACTTTATACAATCCCAGAGGGTGCTGTTTGCTTGGAGTGGTGACACCAGACACCCGCCCCCCTCCTCCACCACCTCCAGGCTCACAGTGACTACCATGACTACAACAGGAAGCCAGCAGGAGGAGTCTAACTGTGGTTTTGTTTGTTTGTTTGTTTGGTTTTTAGCTTAATTTTTAAAAAAAAATTTTTGCTTCATGTGTTATGGGTGTTTTGCCTGCATGTATGTTCATCATGTGAGTGCCCAGTGCTTGCAGAGGCCCGGAGAAGGCACTGGATTGCTGGAGATGGAATTATAGGCAGTTATAGTGAGTCATACAACTTGGGTGTTGAGAACTGAACTCAGGTTCTCTGAGAGAGCAGCAAACACTCTTAACTGATACATCTCTCCAGTTCCTTAAAATGTCTTTTTGATAATTACCTCTGTATCTGTCTGTCTGTCTCTCCCTATTGTGTGTGTGGGTGTGCGCGCGTGTGTGTGCACATGTATGTATGTGAATGTCCACACCTCTGTATGTGGAGGCAAGAAGGGAACATATGGTCCCTAGGAGCTGGAGTTACAGTTATCTGTGGGCCAAGAAGCAAGAACCTCCAGGAGATTCAGGGGGGAGGGACCTTCCTTCACCCACACAACTCTGGAAATGTTCAAAATATCTACCCATCACTCTTAGAGTTTCAGAGGACTTCTTTAAGGTGAACAATTTTGATGAGGACACAGCAGCAAATGGCTGACATCTCTGCTCTGGGAGGCGGAAGCAGAACGATCAGGAGTTCAAGATCCAGGCTGGCGATGTAGCACGGCGGATAAAACACCTGCGGAGCAGGCAGGACGCCCGGAGTTCCCTCTGGGTCCACATAAACCAGTCATGGTGGTGCACACTGGTAATCTCAGCATTTGGGAGGTGGAGGCAGGAGGATCAACACTTCCAGGTCATCCTCTGCTACAAAGTGAGTTCAAGGCCAGCCTGGGATACTTGGTACTGTATGGAACAAAGAGCAACTAAGGTCATCCAAGCCTCACCCCCACCCCAGGAGAGACGGGTTTCTGGTGGAAGTAACTGAAGAGGCAGGAAATTCCTGGAGGTGAAGGCTGGCGGTGTTGTAATCGGGATCTTGGGGGTCTCTGCGTGGGTAGCAGAGTGGGAGGGAAGCACAGCCTCGCTGCCCCACCCCCACCCCTTTCCACCTCTGCCCATCTCACTTTGCCTTGGGCTAATCTCTAACCTCAACTACAAGGCCTGTTTGCACACCAGCAAACAAACAAGACAGCAAACAAAGAGCTGTGTGTACTGCTGTAACCAGTCCCGCAGGTGGCTGGGGCGAAGTGGAAGACAGCACTGGACACTGGTGCAGATGGCATTTGAGAAGCAGTGAGCCACCCTGCCCTCTACCCCTGCGGGGGTCACAGTGTGCATCAGAGGCGGGCTGCAGATGGGTTACATAGGCTGAGCTCATGTCCACTCCTCTTGTCCTTCTGAAGATGGGTGTGGGTGACCCCAGGCTACCTAAAGTGTGTGACCAGCTGGAATGGTCTGGAAACTGGTGAGTGCAGCTGGACTCAGAGATTCAAATGCAAGCCTGGAGCTGGCCACACCCTGCTCCCTGGAGTCAGGGCTGGCAACCTCTTCAAGGAACTTAGTAGGTCACTAGCAGCACCGCGCCCCTTCCCCTGGCGCCCCAGGCTTGTTCTCTTCCTCTGCAGCTACAGGGAAGGAGGGGAGATGCCTACAGAGCCTGGCAGGTAGGTTCCTCCAGGGTGCACAATGTTTCCCCTTCTTACCTCCATGTTTAGAGCTTAGAAGCTTCTCAAAGCTTAGGACAGGTACTTTCTAGCTCTTTTCGGTTTACCCCTGCCCCTCCCCCCCTTCTTTCTGCATCTGCTGCTGTGTCACAAGCTGTCTGTGTCACCACCACCCATGGGGTGCTGCTGTACTGGCTGGTTTTGTGTGGCAACTTGACACAAGCTGAAGTTATCACAGAGAAAGGAGCCTCCCTTGAGGAAATGCCTCCATGAGACCCAGCTGTAAGGCATTTTCTCAACTAGTGATCAAGGGGGAGGACCCAGACCCTTGTGGGTGGTGCCATTTCCTGGGCTTGTAGGCTTGGGTTCTAAAAGAGAGCAAGCTGAGCAAGCCAGGGGAAGCAAGCCAGTAAGTAACATCCCTCCATGGCCTCTGCATCAGCTCCTGCTTCCTGCCCTGTGTGAGTTCCAGTCCTGACTTCCTTTGGTGATGAACAGCAATGTGGAAGTGTAAGCTGAATAAACCCTTTTCCTCCCCAACTTGTTTCTTGGTCATGATGTTTGTGCAGGAATAGAAACCCTAAGATAGGATATCCTTGGGGGACATTACTCACCAATTCATTCTCACACTTTGGTAAAGGCCAGGATCATTGCCCCCTCCCATCATATATTCTCATATTCTCTCTCTCTCTCTCTCTCTCTCTCTCTCTCTCTCTCTCTCCACCTCGTCTCTTTCTCTTTGTCTCAGTGTTTCATTTCTTCGTGCAGTCCCGGCTGTCCTGGAACTTGCTTTGCAGACCAGGTTGGCCTCAATCTCAGAGATCCACCTGCCCCTGCCCCTGCCCCCTGAGTGCTGGGACTAAAGGCTAAAGGCGTTTGCAGCCACCCCTGGCTTTTGCACTATCTCTTATACTTGATTCAGCTAGGAATACAGCCCGAGAGGCCCCTGTGTGAAGCTAGATGAAAACTGTCATTAGCCTCTCCTTATGCCATAGATGGAGACACTGAGGCCTCTAGGTGAGCAGGTCTGGGGTGGGAGTTGAACTAAGAGATAAAGTTGATCTCCGCGGTATGCATTGAGACAGAGAAAATCTGTCTCTAAATTTGAGGGTGTCTGTCTTGTGGTTTAAATGAATTCAGGTGTTTGAATGAATGGTTGGGCCCCAGTTGGTGGTGCTGTTTGGGGATGGCTTAGCCTCGTTAGAAGAAGTGTGCCACTGGGGCAGACATTTGTGCTCTCTGCTTCCTGCTTGTAGTTTAAAATGTGAACTCTCAGGGGCTGGAGAGATGGCTCAGTGGTTAAGAGCACTGGCTGCTCTTCCAGAGGACCTGGGTTCAATTCCCAGCAACCACATGGTGGCTCACAACCATCTGTAATGAGATCCGATGCCCTCTTCTGGTGTCTGAAGACAGCTACAGTGTACTCATATAAAATGAATATTTTTTTTTTTTTGGTTCTTTTTTTTTTCGGAGCTGGGGACCGAACCCAGGGCCTTGCGCTTCCTAGGTAAGCGCTCTATCACTGAGCTAAATCCCCAGCCAAAATGAATATTTTTTAAAAATGTGACCTCTCAGCTAGCTACTCCAGTCACTGTGCCTGCCTGCTGCCTTGCTGCCCCATCGTGATGGTCATGGATTCACTACCCCTTCCTTGTTCACAGCAGTAGAAAACTTAACTAAAACAATCTGGGACATCCGGATCAGGTGCATTGGCAGAAATCCAAGCTAGGAGTTGTGGAAAGGTTGCAGGAAACCACTATAATACGATTCCCTTTAAACGTCAGATTCGAGGGCTGGGCTGGGCTCAAATGGCAGAGTGCTTGACAAGCACTCACAATGCCCCGAGCTTGATCCCTATCGCCCCAAATCCCATTTGCTTTGTCTGTCTCTAAAGAGACTTTAGTTACCCTTGAACTCAAAATCCTCCTGCCTCAGTTTCTAAGTGCTGGGATTAACAGGCATCCACACCTGGCTCCTTTGCATGCAGTGGGTCCTTAAATCTCAAAGCACACCGAGTAAAATTTGCTTTGTCCGATGTGACTTTATAAATTAATGTCTAAAATTAGAATCAAATGACAATAACCTGTGTCTAAGAACCACAGTTCTTTTTTTCTTAAATTGTATTTGCATGTGTTCAAACATGCATGTGTGTGTGTGCATGTGTGTGTACCTGTGCCTTGGTGTGGGTAAGGTCAGAGGACACCTCTGTTCTGTCCTTCCACCACTGTGTGGGTCCCAGGTATCCCACTCAGGTCTTCAGGCTTATCCAGCAAGGGTTTTCACCTGCTGAGTCATCTCGCTGGTCTGAGGTGCAGTTTTTAATTTTCTTCGTGGTTCTGCATGGGCCTTGCTGCGTTCTTCCTTGTGTACAAGATCATTGAACCTGGAAAGAGAGGAACTGTGACACCCCCATGTCCTTTCTCTTTCATGCTCACTCTGCATACAACAGCATCTTAGATCTAGAGACGCCCCTCCCCACATCTTTCCTCATTTTCCTCCTGTTTCCCAATACACTTCTTTCACATTTGTGATCACCTATGGCCTGTGGGCTTTATTTACTGGACCTGTTAGATTGGCCTCTGTTATTAGGAGTTCTACTGGGTTGATTGTCCAGCACCTTTGTGTCAAGCCCTCATGACTCTATTGATCAGTCTCTCTCTGCTTCTTCATCTATTGAGATGTGAGAAAGAGCCCGCTATCATAGCCATGAGTAGCTGCTGCCACCACACCTTCCCCACCATGATGGATGGTATCTCCTTAAACCACGGCCCAAATACATCTTTTCCTCCTCAAGGGAATACCTGGGTCATGGGACTATTGTGAGGATTAAATGAAATTGGGCAATGTGGAATGCCTATATCTAGTCACTGCCACTTCAGTGGTGGCCATTATTATGAAAGATATAAGGAAGGAAGAAGACCTGATCATGAAAGATCTTGAGGGGTGTGTTCATCAGCTTTCTATCATGGTGACAAAATGCCAGGGGAGGAGAGGTTTACTGGAGTTGAAGTTTTCATCCTAAAGTTAATTGGGTTCATGCTGTCTGTAACTGAGTGTGTGTGTGTGTGTGTGTGTGTGTGTGTGTGTGAGAGAGAGAGAGAGAGAGAGAGAGAGAGAGAGAGAGAGAGAGAAAACTCACGCCCCAAGAGCATGCTCTGTGGATCCACTATATGAACCAGGTCCCCCTTCTAAGTCTCCAGTACTTTCCATAGCCCATCAGATGTAACCTGTAAGTGGGTGGACCCTGAGGTCTTGTGGAGCTCGGAGTCCTCAGGATCCACCTAACTACTTTCCAAAGTCACAAGAGCTGGTACCCAGGCCTTAGCACATTGTCTTGGGGAGGGGGGGGGGAGATTTAGTTCTAAACCATAGCAGGGGTGGCTTTTCTTTACTTTGTTTTGGGTTTTTGCTTGTGAGACAAAGTCTCACATAGCCTGGACTGGCCTCAGGCTTGCTATGTAGCCAAACTTCTAATCCTCCTGCCTCTGACTCAGGAATGCAGAGATCAATTATAGCCATTTGTACCGCTGTGCCTGGTCCAAGGAGAGACTTTCTCTGTGTTGGCCCTGAAGGGCAAATCAGGATTTGTGATGGGAAGATGTAATTAGACACAAGGAAGAGCTTCTCTAGAACCCTTAGAAGAAGGATGAGCTTCTGGGGTGTTCAGCGGGAGCCATTGTAGATCCACTTGGAGGGGTGTCATAAAGGAGACTCTCTTCAGATGCAGATTAGAGAAGTCGTGTGTGCCTGGCGGGAGCCTTGGGGGTGGGGTGGTTCAAGCAGCTGCAGTTCTAGTAGCTCACCGGGAGCCATCAAGTCCTTAGGCATTTGAGTTCTGACACGCCTAGGCCGGGATCTCTTCCAGCACTCAGCCCCAGAGCTGGCTGTCAGTCACTCAGCTGGAGCAGAGGAATTGGTCTGGACCCAGGACGGCCCTGAGTCCTGTGGTGGAAACCCTCGGAAGTGACTTCTCTGGGTCTGAGATCCCAGCAGGCACTGCGGTTAACAATCCTTGCGTCTGCTGGGAACTGGCTCCACACTGTCATCTGCAGCACTCAATATTGTAGGAACTCAGACAACCAGATCCTTAGCTTCAGCAGAGATGAATTTCAGGTGGAGCCAGTGTAGAGTAGAGCTGGAAGTGGTTAAAAATATTTTTATGATATAGATTTTTTAAATGCAAGGTTTCAATCAAGGGTTAGTAGAGAGAGATGCTTAGAGAATAAAACATGTCAAGTGTGGATGTGCGTTTTTCCTGGAGTTGAGGGAATAAAATGTCTTATTCCCTTGGAAAGAGGAAACCTCGATGGAGGAGTGCCCGAATTAGATTGTCCTATGGGCAGGTTTCACTGGGGGCAGGGGGCATTTTCTTGATGAATAATAGATGTGAAAGGACTTGGTTTACTGTGGGTGGTGCCATTCCTGAGCAAGTGGTCCTGGGTGGTACAAGTAAGTGAGCCTGGCAGTGGTGCACACCTTTTAATCCTGGCACTCAGGAGGCAGAGGCAGTCAGATCTCTCTGGATTTGAGGACCGCCTACTCTACAGAGTGAGTTCCGGGACAGCTAAGGTTACATAGAGAAACCCTGTCTCAGAAAATAAAATAAAAAAATTTTTAAAAAAAAGAGAGGGAAGGAGGGAGGGAGGGAGGGAGGGAGAGAGAGAGAGAGAGAGAGAGAGAGAGAGAGAGAGAGAGAGAGAGAGAGAGAGCAGGCTGAGCAAGCCACGGAGAGTAAGCCAGTAAGCAGCATCACTCCATGGCCTTTGTTTCAGCTCCTGCCTCCAGGCTCCCTGCTCCACTTGAACTCCTGGTTTCAGTCAGCAAAGGACATGATTGGCACCTGTAAGGCACACAAGCCCCAGACTCCTCAAGTGTTTTTTTCACAGCAATAGAAATGAAACTTAGGGCTGGAGAGATGACTCAGTGGTTAAGAGCACTGACTGCTCTTCCAGAGGTCCTGAGTTCAATTCCCAGCAACCACATGGTGGCTCACAACCATCTGGGATCTGATGTCCTCTTCTGGTGTCTGAAGACAGCGACAGTGTATTTATATAATACATAAATCTTAAAAAAAAAATAAATGAAACTTAGACCCCTCTGGTCCTGTCACTACTTTGCAGGGAGGTGACTACCCATGAGGGAGTCTGGGAGGTTGGTCAGCTCTGTTTTGAGAGTTCTAAAGCTTACAAAAATCACAGAATTACAGGGTGAGCCACTGGGTGACAGCTAGTGGGTAGGGTTCCTCTGTCCTGCCAAATGAGAAGTTAAACCACCTGTGCCTTCCTCCCTGCCATGGAGCCGAGATGGTGACTCTGGTAAATGCTTTTCTCCCAAGGAGAAACATCTTATCAGTAAAGATTGTGGCTAAACCACTGTGATGGTACCCAAATATTTTTTTGGTAGTTGTTGTCACAAAATACCTGACAAGAAACAACTCCAGGAAGGAAAGGTTTGTTTTGGCTCAGAGTTTGGATGTATAATTCACATGGCAGGAGAGTCATGGGAATACTAGCGTGAGGCAGCTGGGAAGGGCAGAGAGGAATGCTGGTGTTAAGATTGCCTTCTCCTTTTGATTCAGTCCAGACCCCAGCCCATGGGCTGGTGTTGCTCACATTCAATGACTGTCTTTCTTCCTCAGTTAGATCTTTCTGGGAATGCCATCTCAGACGCGCCCCGAGATTGTTTCCACACCAGTTCTTAATCCAGCTGAGACGGCCACTGAGGCTGTCATGGCACCCACAATTTAGAGAGTTCTAGAAAAACTCTATGAGGTGTGGAAAATAGAGAAATGACAAACAGCAAAGGCACCTGTAACCCAAATCCCTAATCAGGGCACCATTTGACCAGGGTGTCAAGTTCGGAAGAGGAGGGAGGCCCTGCCTTCCGCACAGCTTCAGAAACTGAGGCCCATGCAGGCAGAGGGTCTCCTTGAACATCATCTTGGGAGTGGGTCAGATTTAAGGACTACGTATTTTCAGTTTCAGACCAAGATTGGTCTGTATAGTAGAATGCTGGCATTTTTATTTTATTTTATTTTTTTTGGTTCTTTTTTTTTTTTTTTTTTTTCGGAGCTGGGGACCGAACCCAGGGCCTTGTGCTTCCTAGGTAAGTGCTCTACCACTGAGCTAAATCCCCAGCCCCGGCATTTTTATTTTTAATGATACAAGAGAGACAATTTGAAAATATGGACAAGTTGGAAGCCATGTTTGGTGGTATTGCTTGCTGATTTTCATATCTCCCTCAGAGAGCAGAGGGAGCCTTTTCCCCTGCCTTGGGGAACCCACCTGGCCTTACTTTCCATCCCACACCCTAGGTCGGGCAGGACGAGGCAGAGCTCATCTCTGTTCCTCAGGAAGGTGTGCCTGGCTTCCGGCTGCCAATCAATAACACATGACCAGTCCTGAAGTCTTCCTTGAGGACTTCTCAGCCTCCTATAGGAAGCCGGGCTAGAGCTAGCCCAGGAACCAGATGCCACAGTGCTACCTGCAGCCAGGAAAACAACCCACTGTGTGTTGTCCTATTTCAAATTCCAGGATCCCGGCTTGTTCCTTTTAACCCAAGTGTTGGAACAACCCCAAGGCTTGCCCAATCCTCCTCTAGCGAGATGAGCTAGTTCATCAGGAGACTGACGCCATGTTGTTGAGGGGTGGTGGTGGGGCAGGTGAGCTGCTTTTCTTTCTCTCCTCACACTTTCAGTTTACTTGTTAACTAGACAGCCATGATGGACTCTCTGTCTGGGGCTGGGAATCAAACCCAAAGCCTTGCACACATTAGGCAAGTGCTTTGTCATAAAACCATATCCCAAACCCCTTACTACCACTTGAAGGACTGTGTAATCACGGAAGATGTCTTACCCACGGATGCATGAGGATTGATGAGTCCGGTGTCGTGAGTGGTCCTTGTGTGAGGCAGACCCTGGGTTAGCATGGAACATGCTTTACTTCTCATAACCTGTCTTTCCTTCCTCCCTTCTCCCTTCCTCCCTTCCTCCCTTCCTCCCTTCTTCCCTCCCTCCTTCCCTCCCTTCCTCCCTTCTTCCCTCCCTCCTTCCCTCCCTCCCTCCCTTCTTCCCTCCCTCCTTTCCTCCCTCCCTTCTTCCTTCCCTCCCTACCTCCCTTCCTCCCTCCCTCCCTTCCTCCCTTCCTCCCTCCCTTCCTCCCTCCCTCCTTCCCTCCCTCCCTCCCTTCCTCCCTCCCTTCTTCCCTCCCTCCCTTCCTCCCTTCCTCCCTTCCTCCCTCCATTCTCTCTCTCTCCCCCAATCTCTCTCTCCCTCTTTCTTTTGAGACAATGTTTCTTTGTGTAGCCCTGGCTGTCCTGGAACTTGCTCAGTAGACCAAACTGGCCTTGAACTCATAGAGATCTACCTGTCTCTGCCTTCCGAGTGCTGGGAGTAAAGGCATGTACCACCATCCTCAGCCTGCTTTTTAAAGTTATTACAAAAGCCTGTAAGGCTCAGACCTCTTTCCTTTTGCTTTGCTCACGTGGGCAAACTTACTGCTGAGTTTAGGTTGGACACGGTATGGAGAGAGTTGTGATGGGTTGGCGGTTGTGAGAGCAGAAACCCTGTGGCTTTGTAGTGTGTATGTGGGCATCCTCTAGTCTCAGACATTTCCCCAGAGCCATCTCTGATGTCTGCCACCTCCCTCCCCTGTAGCTAGGTGAGTCTTGGAATGGGCCTCAGAGATGATACACACTAACCTCTGTGGGGGTAATCTTTTGGGGAAACTGAGAACACAACTTAGGGTTGGACTTCCTTGGCTTGTCATTTCAGGGTATACCTTAAGATGGCAACTTCCTGGAGGGATGTGAAGTAAGGTTGGTGAGAAAGGCAGGGACTAGGCTGGGCCTCTTGGTCTCTGGAAGAGCCTGGACTTGAACTCTGACCTATCGAGTGCACTTTGGGGCCTGTAGAAGAGAGTCTTGCTGGATGAGACACACACCTGGGAAGCCTCCTCTGCCAGGGCCTCTGCTGTCTGACTAGTCCCATAGCAGCATTGGAAAAACCCAGCAGCAAGTGGGGCAACCTCAGACTGGGAAGAGCTTGGCACAGTGGCCCATGCCCATAATCCTAGCATTTGCTGAGCAGGGGGATGGACACAAGATCAAGATTAGTCTGAGATACAAAGTAAACCCTGTTTCCGAACAAAAAAAAGTAAAACAAAGGGCTGAACCTCCCAAAACAAACCAACCAACCCCAGATAAATGAGGACATAAGGAGAAGCCTGTGGGGCTCCATTCTCCATCCCTAGCTTTCAGGAGATTCTTTTGGGGTGGAGGCTCGGGAGGGGAGAGCAAAACTCCAGATTTCAACACCTGTACGTTCTTTCCAGGAATTTTCTTCTTGGTCAACTATGCTTTGGCAGTGTGACCTTGGACAAATAGCAGCTTCTCTGGGTCTTTTTCATAAAGGGGGAAAATAATTTCTTTTTAAGTTTAGTTTCATGGGTCAGGGCTCTAATGCCAGCATATGGGAGGCATATATAGGAAGATTAATATTCCAGGCTAGTCCAGGCTACATAGTGAGGTTGTACTTTAAAAAAAAATGTTCCTATAACAGGTGGTGGTGGTACACACCTTTAATCTTGGGTGGCAGAGGCAGGTGAATCTCTATGAGTTCTAGGCCAGTCTAGTCTACAGAGTGAGTTCCAGAACACCTAGGACTACATAGAGAAACCCTGTCTCAAAAACAAAACAACAAACAACAAAACAAAACAGAAAACACAAACAACAGAAAAATGGTCCAGGAGTATCGTCATCTGTGTGATCTGTTGTCAATCTTGGGGATTTACTTTCGCTTGTGCCATCACTCAGCTCCAAATGAATTCTCCTGCTTCCTTTGGGGGAAAAAGTTAGCGCTGTAGAAACGACTCAGCAGTTAAGAATATGCACTGCTCTTGCAGAGGACCCAAACTTGGTTCCCAGCACCCACGCCAGGAGGCTCGCAACCACCTGTATCTCTAGATCCAGAGAATCTGGTGCCCTCTTCTGGCCACCATGGGTACTGCACTCACTGCACACCAGCCCCACTCCCACCCCCACTTGGAGAAAACCTCAGCTCTTTCACTAAAGGGAATTGAGAGGATTAAATGAACCGTGTATATAAACATGTTTACAAAGTAATACATGGGGTTGGGCATGATGATTCATGTTGGTAACTGTGATTTCAGCCTGGGCTACATGAGACCCTGCCCCCACCTCCAATATAATACAGTGGTTTAATATTTGGGCCCTGGAATGACACAAACTCAGTTCTGCTGTTACCTAGCTGTATGACTCAGAGAAAGCCACCTAGCCCTTTTGTGGCTTAGTTTTCCTGTCAACAAAATGGATTTAATACTAGTTACAACCTCAAAGAAGTGTGGAGGAAATTAAACGCGCTGATATGCTGGGAACTTCAGTCCAATCACTGCCTTCCGGCTTCCTGATCGCGACATGCTCGCTACTGTGCGCATGCGTGTGCGCAAGTGTGTTTCTGTAGACTCCCCTCATTAAAGAAACATTTATTTCTCTGTTTGTTTGTTTGTTTGTTTGTTTGTTTGTTTGTCTATAAGGAAGTTTGTGGGTCACAGCTCACATGTGACGGTCAGAAGACAACCCGCAGAAGCTATTTTTTTCTTCCACCATGTGGAGAGAACTCAGATCAGAGTTAGCAGCAAGCGCTTTTACCTGAGCCTCATCCCCTTTCTTCCTCCCCCTCTCCCCTCATCTCTTCCTTTCTTTTTCCCTGCCTCCTTTCCTCCTCCTTTTTTCTCTCCTCTCTTTTTTTTTCTTTTCTTCTCTCTTTGAGAGGGCACACACTTAGCTCAGGCTGGCCCCAAATATATTATGTAGCTGAGGCTGACCATAACTCCTGCTCCTTCTGCCTCTACCTCACAAGTGCTGGTTTGAAGGCATGTACTATGACACTGTCTTGGACCCCACCCTGGCTTTGTTTGTTTCTTTGTTGTCTTTTGAGACAGGATTTCTCCATGTCCTTGACACGGCTAATCTTGAACTCACAGAGACGTGCCTGCTTGGACCCCGATTTTGATTTTTTTTTTTTTTTTTTTTGTAAGCCCAAAGCAGTGCTTCTATACTAACCAGTTCTTTACCAGGGCACAGTTAGGCAGTTCCCATCGTCTCCAATCAGTGTGGCAGTAAATGCACCACCTTTCTGGACTCCTTCCTGTCCCCATCAGCCTGTGGCTACTTCATGGATCATATGTGGAAGGGTCCTGTGGTCAGTAAACACAGCTATACATGTCCTAGAGCAACCTGGGCTTTGACCAGGCATTTGGGGTCCTCATAGCCAGGTGCTGCCCCACAATTGAATTTAGCCACTCCTCTAAAGAAGAACTTTGACTGTTCCTATCCCTAGGACTTGTCACGTGTCACAAGGATTGAGGTCTTCAGCCCTACCTCACACCGGCACTAGGTTGAGTGTTAAACCAGCTGTGATGTTTGCTCCATGTCTACCCTCTGCAGAGAGAAGTCAATGGAGCAGGAATGATGGAGAGAGGATACAGATTAGGGTGTGTGCTGGAGGCCCAAAGACCCTTCAGGTCCCCAGTCTCGGAATGGCTGGGGATCTCCTCTGAGCATGTAGAAGAAGGGATGTTTGTCAGAGCCCCAGTGGGGATCACACAGTGATGGATGCTTTCCTCGGCTTCATCCTGTGCCAGCTTGTCCCTGATGAATGGGGTTGCACAAGAGGACAGAGAGTAGGGCAGTACCAAGTCCCATCCAGCCCTCACCCCGAGGCCATCAAAGCCCTTCCATGCTCAGAACCCTTGTAATTTGCTCCCATTTACCTGGCTTTGTTCTGGGATGGGCACCATGGGGAACCCCCAGGCAGAGGCTGCAGGCCTGATCATGTCTCCCCATCCACCTCTTTCCTGACCTAGGAGGGCAGTCCCTGAGGGGTGGCTGCTTTTCCACACCACTCTCTCTGCAGGGGTCTGCTCTGTGGAAATTGTGAGTGGGTCTCTTAGTTCAGAGGGGCACTTTCAGTGTGGCTGTCTTGGGAACAGGATTGGGGGAGGTCATAAAAGGTGGGTGACTCTGGGTCAGGCGCTCACATATTTGTGCCAGCAGGTTCTTTTCTGTCAAGAGAGGTCTGCCTGCCACTGGCATCCCCAGTCAGTATCAGGAAGATATCCTCAGTGTTTCCCTTGACACCAGGGCCTGGCCAGAGATGCTGTACACAGAGGTCTCAGATCCCACATGCTGCCCCAACCTCTGCTGTAGCCTCTCAGCCTTCATTTACCTTCCTAAGTTTTATAGCTTTCTTGTAGGCCTTCCAAGATGAAGACACACCATGGCAACCATGCCTGGGTCACTGTGGGCCCAGGGTCTTGGAGAATTTCATCACGTGCAGAGTACCAGGCTGCTAAAGCTCCCTGACATTCAGATCCATTGATATAAGTTTAAAAGCTGAGCAGAACCAGGGCTCTGAGTAGACAAGACCTGACTCCTCTTGTCTTGTTGTGTTGATTTTAACATTTGCTATTCAGTCCTCCTTGGTCCACTACCCATGGGAACTACCCCATGTTTTCCTTTCCTTCCCTTTTTATGTTCTCTCTCTCTCTCTCTCTCTCTCTCTCTCTCTCTCTCTCTCTCTCTCACACACACACACACACACACATACACACAGAGAGAGAGAGAGAGAGAGAGAGAGAGAGAGAGAGAGAGAGAGAGAGAGAGAGACGAATGGATAAACAGACTTATAGACAGAGGAATGCATGTGTAGCCAGAGGACAACTCTCAGGCACTCCCCCCCCCCCCCCGCCCCAGTGGGTACCTGGAGATTGAACTCAGGTCATCAGATTTGGCAGCAAGCACCTTAAATGTCTGGACCATCTTGTCCCTCCTTTCCCCTTCTTCTCTCTTCTACCTTCCCTTTTGGCTTTTTTTTAAAAGGGGAGACACTTCCAATTCTTTATTATTATTATTATTATTATTATTATTGGTTTATTTATTATATGTACTTCTCTAGACACACCAGAAGAGGACATCGGATCCCATTATAGATGGTTGTGAGCCACCATGTGGTTGCTGGGAATTGAACTCAGGACCTCTGGAAGAGCAGTCAGTGCTTTTAACCACTGAGCCATCTCTCCAGCCAGCCCTCTTTTCGGCTTTTTAAGACAGGTTCCTTATGTAGCCCAGGCTGGCCCCTAGCTCTCCATCCTTCTGCCTCAGCCTCCTGAGGACTGGAATCAAAGGCCTGCACCACTATGCCCAGCTCCAAAGCACTTTGTTATCTCTGTTTATTTTTGTTTGTTTTTGTCAATGAAAAGATGTGGGTTTTGTATTGGTTATTTTTCTTGTTACTGTAATAAAATATCTGACAAAGGCCACTCAAAGGGCTAGAAATGTAGCCTAGTCCTAGAGTGCCTGGGATGGATGATGCTCTGAGGCTGACCCCCCAGCACTGCATGAACCAAGTGTGGGAGTGCATAGCTGTAGTCTCAGTACACCTGGAAGGTTCACATAGGACGATAGGTATTCAAGGTCATCCTTGGCTACATAGGGAGTTTGAAATTAGCCTGGGCTACAGAAGAATGAGCACACCAGCGTTCCCTGTCCAGGGTGGGCTGGGCATCCCACCTAGGCTGCTTCTTCTCACCTGGCTGTGCTTGCTCCTGAAGCTTTCCTTGCACGCATGCTCCACACTATCATGGCTCTAGGAACTTGGCTCTCAACAGACTCAGGAACCATAGGGTTTATTGAGTTGTCTTAGGTCTTTCATGCATATAAGTTACTTGGCTTTAGTGGGGCCCGTGAGGATAGTTATTTACTTATATGCATGTACTGTGTGTGTGTGTGTGTGTGTGTGTGTGTGTGTGTGTACAGTAGGATATACATACATATATACATATGTATATATACATATACATAGGATATAGGTATGTGTGTACATGTATAATGTATAATTTATGGTACTAGGGAATTTGTGGCCTTGTGCATATTAGACAAGCACTCTATCAGTGAACTAAATCCTCTCCCCCCATCCCCACTGCAAGGTGTTCTTTGAATCTGGCTTTGAATCTGACATGTAGCTAAGGATGACACTGAACCCCTGATTCTCCTGCCTCTACCTCCCTAGCCCAGAGATTACAAGTACCTGCTACTATGACTGGCTTTATGCGGTGCTGGGGGCCAAACCCAGGGCTTTGTGCATGCCAGGCGAGCTCTGTGTGCTCAGCTCTGGTTTGCTTTTGTTTATTTCCTTAGAGATAAGGTCTTGCTCTGTAGCCCAGCCAGCCTCACACTCCTAAGCCTCCAACCTCAGCCTCCCGAGTGCTGGGGTTGTGAGAACAAGCTCCGGGCCTGCCCTCTCCTTACTGCTAGATTAATTTTCAAAGATCTATTTTTATTGTGTGTGTGTGTGTGTGTGTGTGTGTGTGTGTGTGCGCGCGCGCGCGCGCGCACGCGCTAGTGCTCTGCCTGCAAACAGAGGGAAGAAAGGCTATACAGGTTCCATTTCAGAGGGAACAGTCCACAATTCCTGCTTGTGAGCTGTGGTGAGACAGACTCATGGTAGAGGGAGAGCTCCTCCTTCCTTCCTACCATAGGGAGCAAAGAGGTGGGGGTGGTGAGAAAGATAGGAACAAAATATTCTCTTCAAGTGCACATCCCCAGTGACCTAGCTCCTGCAAGTAGGCTCCACCTCCTGAAGACCCCACCAACCCCCATCACCCAATAGCCCCTTAAGCTGAGAATCTGAACATGGACTAGTAAATTCTTGAGGTCAGAGCCCTTGTGATCTAACCACCTCCCGAAGATCTCTCTGAACAGTTGCACCTAAGGCCAACCCTGAAGCATAAGCGCTTTTGAAGATATTTACGACCCAAGCCTTAACAGGTTTGGAGACCAAGGAAGCTCGGGGAGTGCTGCACAACCCAAATGCAAGGTTCCAGCCTTGTATCACACTGGCAGTGCTCCAAGAGAGGCCTGTGCGAGGTGTGGGCCTGGCTTTAACGTTAACTCCCAGAGCCTGGCTTGTGCCTTACTAATGGGTCCACGGGAGACGCTCTGTCACACACCATGGCCCGTGACTCAGCGCAACTGTACTTGTGATTGACAGATGGGATTCGATCCTAAATCCTTCTCCAGGTTCTTTTCTATATCTTCCTGAGCGTGAAGGTGTGTCTCTTTTGATGTGTGATTCTGAGAGTACCTGCAATGTCTTCCTCACAGTCTGAGATGCCAATCTATATTGGATTGCCTATATAGTCAGTCTCTCTCTCTCTCTCTCTCTCTCTCTCTCTTGTGTGTGTGTGTGTGTGTGTATGTGTGTGTGCACGTGCACGTGTGCTCATGTGCTCATGCACGTATGGTGTATTTGTGTGTTCGCCTGTGTTTGTGGAGGCCAGAGGTTGGCATTATTTCCTTTTATGGAAGAAGCCCAGGCTGGATTCATTGCCTAGCAGGTACGAGGCCCTGGTTCTAGCTCCAGTCCTGGTACCAAAGAATTTGGTGGTTTATGCCTGTAATCTTTGAGCCTGGAGACAAAAGAATGAGAAATTTAAGGTTATCCTCAATCACATAGAGACCAGCCTGGGCCACATGTGAACACTCTCAAGAGATAGAAGTTCGGGCTGGAGAGACGGCTCAGTGGTTATGAACACTGACTGCTTTTCCAGAGGTCCTGAGTTCAATTCCCAGCATGGTGGTTCACAACCATCTGTAATGGGATCCGATGCCCTCTTCTGGTGTATCTGAAGACTGAAAAGAAATTTTAAAAAGAGAGAGATATAAGTTCATAAACATCCCTCCCAACTTGGTGACAGTCCATCTGGTGACTTCCGTTTGTTGGGGGTGGTGGATGAGAAGCTGAATAGTGAAGGTGATAGGTGGCCACAACAGGAGGAATTCTGTAAGCAAGCATAAATAGTCCAATGCCATACACACCTTGGCAGATCTGGAGAAAATGTCATAAATGTTTTGCAGAGTGTTGGAGAAGTATATAGGGGGAATCGGTCTTCTGATGGCATTCCCCATTTAACCTTTCATAGGAATTTGCCGATTGTTCTCTTTAGTTTGGAGCCCTTTGGGAAGGAATTCCAAATGCATGTGTCTTAGGATTTTATCCTAAACCATTAAGTTACAATGTGACATGTATGAGTCTCTGCCTTTCAACTGCTTGCATGTTTGGTTGAGACAGAATCTTATGTAGCTGGCCTTAAAGTTACTATGTAGCTATGAGGATGGTTTGAACATTTGAACTTCCCGCTTTCATCCCCAAGCACTGGGATGTGCCCTACTGCTGTCCCTCAGTGTCTTGCTTTGCCTTATTTTTTTAAAATGTGTTTTCTTTTAAAAAAATTGTTTATTTTATGTATATGAGTACACTGTAGATATCTTAACACCGGAAGAGGGCATCAGATCCCATTACAGATGATTGTGAGCCACTATGTGGTTGCTGGGATTTGAACTCAGGACCTCTGGAAGAGCAGTCAGTGCTCTTAGCCACTGAGCCATCTCTATAGCTCCTCTTCTGGGTTTAAATGTCATGCTTGGTTAGTGTTTGTTTCAGAGGCAGGGTCTCACTATGCAGCCACACTGACCTGGAACTCACCAGACCCCTGACTCAGCCTCTCATGCATTGGAGTTACAGGTGGCTATCCCGTGTCTGCCTCTTTTTAATGTTCTGATAAAGGTTCCACGCCGTGTCAGTTAAATGATGAGAGCCCTCAGGGGCTGTATTAATTCAATTTAAGGGCTCACCAAGAGCATTCCATCTCTCACTTGGCAGCTTGACTGCACTTGGCTTGGCTTTGAACTATGTCACCCATCCAGAAACTTGCCTGAGAGTGGATCTTGTTCTAGAAGCTGGCAGAGGCACAGTATGAGAGGGAACAGGCCTCTCAATGGATGTGAAAGGAGACTGCAGGCTACAGACTTCTGCCCCCGAATCAGGGCATTCCTGTGATCCTGGCTAAACTGTGGGACATCCTAGAACTTTAGATCCTCAGCTGACAAGTGGAAAAAGAAATCTAACCTCTTGCCCTTTCAGCACCTGCTCCAAGGATCAAATAAGGTAAAATACATAGAAAAAACAGAGAGCTGTTTGTCTCTCCTGAAGCCTTTGCTGTCCTCTGCTCCCTGCTGTGGCCGTGTAACACCCCCACTCCCCACTCCCCATGGTCCTAAAGCTTGCTCTCCTCCTGGGCCACAGTGCTCCTCCCTGCCTCAGGGACTTTAGAACTTTACTCCTGATGTCCGCTGCTTAGCAAGCAGTCTCCTAGGTATTCACACTGGTTCTGCAGCCTTCAGAGAATCTCTGCTCAACCATCACCTTGTCTGAAATGCCTTCTCTACTCCCCTGACCCTGGTTAGTGTCCTGAGCACTCACATGGCTGCCTGGAGCACTGAGGAGTTATGGATCTACCTGTTGACTCTTTAAAATGTCAGTACCACGAAGGAGCAGAGATGTACTTTTTCTGCTACAATCCTGGCACTTAGAACCTGGCATACATACACTTTAAAAAAGAGTAAGTAGAAGAGAGAGAAGAGAGGAGAGAGAGAGAGAGAGAGAGAGAGAGAGAGAGAGAGAGAGAGAGAGAACAAGCCAGCAGAGAGTGATCTAAGAGTATAGAACAGGGTGGGCTGAGCAAATGGCACTCCAGTGGGACCAGCCACATGGAGGGAACAAAGGCCAGGAGACCCCACGTTTGTTCTTGCCCCAACCCCGCCTCCTGGCTTAGGTGTATTAGCACAGAGCCCCAGAGTAATTACCAGAGGCCTTTGGATTGTTTACTCCTTGTTAACCACCCCCTTTGCTCACTTAATTGGTCCGAAGCCCGAAGCCCGTGGCATGGGTAACTAACTGTGTAATAATTTGGCTTCCAGTCAGAAGCAGGGGCAGCTGGATTGTGCTGCTCTTGGGCTCTGGGTGCAGTTCATATGGGATGGTAAAGCATGGACAGACTTCGGCTGCAGAAAACACCTGGCAGTGTCCTGGCAGTGTGCCCTCGGGACTTGCTCAACCTCAGGATTCTCCCCCAACCCTCCAACCCCTGCAGGGAGCATGCGGGCCCAGCGGGACTCCCGAAATCCCTGCTCTAAGAGAGCCCCACAGAAATGGGGGGACAAAATGAATCTCTAGTTCAGGGGGATGGGATCTAAAGCCTACGTCTGACTGCCCCATCTCAGGCTTTCTGCTTCCATTTGTGGTCTACTCTCTCTTGCCTACTGCCTGCTGCCTTCTTAAAGAGAGGCTGCCTCAGACCCTCCCACACAGGCTGTTTCTCTGAGCCTCCCAATGTGCCTGATTCTGTCATGCACAGACTGTACTACTTCCAGAAGGTTCTAATGCCTCTTTAGTTCTCCACTAGTTATCAAGTAAAGGACTAGATTAATCCAAACCCCACCCTCCTCTCAAAGTGGACACATCACCTGAAGGTTGCAGACAGTCATATAACACGGCTGCAGAGGCTTCTGGAGACCTCTCTGAGTTCAGAGGTCCAGGTATTGTGCAGAGTGAGAAAGGGGGCTTGGGGCTGTGCTGAACTAGTGTGCACCAGGCTCTGAGTTCGATCCTCAACACAGACACAAACCAGACATGGTGGTTCATACCTGTAATTTCAACACTAAGGTGATAGAGGTGGAAGGCTAAGAGATTCAAGGTCGTCACTGTTCCTTAGTGAGTTCCAAGCCAGCACCGGCTCCGAGATTGGCAGGACAAATGCCCTCTATGTAAGTTTCCACTATGGAGAAGTGTCACAAAGTGACATTTACGGGACTGTGATGAGGGATGGGGCTTGCAGTGGGGAGGTCAGGTGGATGCTGAGACCTGGGTGAGGGAAGCTGAGAACAAGCTGCTCGACAGGGAGCTGCAACTCAGAGGCTGAGGGAACAAAAGGCCAGGGTTGGACAGAGGGCCGGGAATATGTGTGGAGGTATGAGCTGGAATATGTGTAAGAGGTGCTGGTGGAGAGAGCATGTCGCTGGAGGCAGGGACAGATGACGGAGGTGTTGGGGGCAGAGCTCTGTGGAGAGTGTGCGGTTCTCGTGCAGAGCCATGGGAATAAAGGGGGAGCTTTTGGCAGCCCCTGACTTCGTCCTTTTGCCATCTCCCTGGAGAGCAGACAGCCTGGATGGTGAGCACCCAGGGAGAGGTAACTGCTGCTTGCAGGCAGAGGGACTGAACACGCAGTTTGGAGGAAAAGTCCAGAGAATCCAGACTGGTGGACGCCATGAGCTCACATGAGAAGATGGGGCACAGAAGCCATAGCACATGTCTGACAGAAGTGAAGTGGACTTGGCTTCCTGACATGACCCCTGCAGAAAGGCTCATTTGTCAGAGCTCAGCTCCGGCCTCTCTGCAACTCCTGAAACAGTGTAGAGCATTTTCTGTTTCCCGCCTGCTGTTTCCTCGACGAAGGGAACAGGTGACTTTGTCCTTCCCTGCATCCTCTGGGCCAAGAACAATGTTAGACACGAGTAGCCCTCATAAGATATCCAGAATGATCCGTGGAGCTCCTGTCTCCCTCAGGGACCTCGAAGGTAGGCCCAGGGCTATGTCAAGAGGCATCTGTGAGTTCATGTGCTCCAAAGGGATATACGAGTTCTACAAGTAACTAACCAAGGAGAGAGACAGCCTTCCCGCCTCACCCCTGCTGTCCTCAGATTGCTGGGCCCTCCGATGACCGAACCTCTACACTCTTACTTGCTGCAGGAGCCCAGCTCCCCCAAGGACCATGCTGTGCATCTGCTTTTGCAAAGCAAGTGTCTGAAATTTACTAACAGTGTTAAGCAGGCATGGGCAAAGTGCCTGCCGTGAACACATGAGGAGCTGAGTTCAGATTTCCCAGTGCCTATGTAAAAAACTGGGCATGGTGGCAAGTACCTGTAATCCTACAGCCAGGGAGGTAGAGACAGGAGTCTCCCTAGGGTTGCCATCTGGACAGCTTAAGCAAATTAGTGAGCTAGATTTAGTGGCAGATTCCTTCTCAAAAATAGCATTCAAAGCAGTAGAGGAGGACACCTGGTATGGACCTCTGGCATACACACACACACACACACACAAATGCACACACAAATGCACAGGCACACGCACACACATGTACATAAACTCACACACATACACGCATGCATACTCATGTACATGCATGTACACACACATGCACTCACAACCAATGCATGCACACACACACACACACACACACACACACACACACTTACATGCACACACAGAGGTGTGCTTTGGGAAATGTCAGGAAAAGAGATTTAATTCATAGAGATTTAATTCAGTAATCCAGGCTTCCTTTGGTTGGGAACTCTCTTCCATTTGGTTTGTGATTCAGATTGGTTCAGGAAAGAGATATCCCTGCCTCCTTGGGTCCCCAGAACTCCCCAGAGGAGAAGTGTCACAGCAGAAACTTCTCAAGGAAGGGACTTGACTCCTGTACTCTTTGGCCCAGCCTGGCCCCTGACACTAGCTGCTCCCTGTTCCATGCCTAATAAGAAAGCCAGCCCCAGGGCACTGGGCCTCATAGTAAAGTTTTAGTAGCCTCGGTGGGTTTGATCCCATACTTCTGAGAAAATGAGTCACTTCAGGTTCAAGTGAGGAATCTGTGGGCAAGCCTCAACAGCCTGCTTCTAATTTGGGGATGGAAAGGTGTTTACAACACCCCCCCCCCCCCAGAGGCAATACAGACTAGAGGAAGGAGCGCTAAGCAAGGGGCCTTGTCTCCCGCCATCCTGCAAGCCTGTTCCCCTGTGTGCCTGGAATCACACTAGTCCAGGATTCTTCAATGGAGCTAAAAGATGTGTCCCTTCCCTTTTTGGCCTGAGCTTCTAATAGGCAAATGCTGTGGTGGGGGATCCTGCCTATGACATTTTGAGAAGGGGTGGGGGTAGTGGTCTCTGAAAGATGAATGGAGTCTGAAGCTGAGGCTGCTCCCTAGGGCTCCTGTGTGAGAAGCCCACTGTGTGAGCCAGGGCAGTTCAGGAGGGTTATAATGGCTACACATGGTTATAATGGTTCAGACATCTTCTGCCCAGTCCCCTGCTGTTTGGGCTTAGTGCGGAAGGGGTTAAAGTCACTGAGTGTGGAAAGACTAGTCACCAGGTCCTCTCCTTCTGGAGTCCTCTCCTCCCTTTGTTCTCAGGGATCTGCTTTGCCTGCTGGGCTTAGGCAAGTCTAATACTGGGCTGGGAGCCATGCCTCTCTGGCACCTAGATTCAGTACTGTGGTAACTTGCCCTCGCTCTGCCCCAGGCAGGAATCTGAAGCAAAGCAAAGGAAGCGGAGAAAGCCTGGACCCTGAGACCAGAGACTTGCAGGAGCTAGAGACCAGTCTGGAGAGCAGAGTCCAAGACACGCACTTATTTGGAAGATGGGAGAAACTGAGGCTCGGAAATGGAAAAGTTTCCCAGGTTCTCCCAGCAAGTCAGGCACAGACTCGAATGCAGGTTTCACAATTGGGGTTTCCGGAGACATTCTTTTCTCCTGGGCTGAGCTGCAGAGTTTGAGGACAGTTCTTGGGCTGAAGTTGTCACGAACAGGTAATACTTGAGCAAGGGGGCGTGGTGCCAGGTGCCAGCGAAGCAAGAAAAGGGGGCTGGCTGGGTGGAACTGCTATCCTGGTATTTATCCTGGGTTTCCTCTGGTAAGTCCAGGCACTCCAGATGAGTAGTCCCTTGGAGCCTCAGATAGTGGTCAGCAGAGAGCCCGGCCTGAGAGAGATCTCTTCAGTTCAGGGCTCCTTCTTTGGAGCAGATGCAGCTCCAAGCCCAGTTCCTCTCCTCAGCAGCTGCTGTTGCTTAAGGTTTCTGAAGCTGAGCTACAGTTTGCAACATAAATATCCTTTTCCTCTGGTGCGTTGCAGGCAGAGCACAGAGAAAGTGATGGAGAAGCCACAGTTGCTATTGTCCACCTGACCCTTCCTCAGCTGTCATCCTTCAGTTGCCCAGTAGCGACTTCTCAATGCTGTAGCTGTTTCTGGGGGCTCCCTCCTTGTGTGATACAAAGCTCTCAAAGCTGAGGCAAAGGTGCTTCCTTTATAAAGAACCTCAGGAGCCAAGATGCTTCACCAGCCTTGTAACCTAGATCATTCTCTGCCTCCTGGACTGTCTCCTGGTGGACCAATTGTCTGTGTGCTTGGGCACACCGTAGAGGAAATGAACAGCAGGATGTCAGAGTCCAGGTGCCTGTGAGCAGCACTGCAATGGGGTCACCCTCCACTTCTTTGTAACAGATTGTCCACTGCAGTGCAGGACCAGAATCTTCGCCTTCCCTACCTCAGAGATGTCTGTGAGCAACAAAGTTCTTAGAAATGCAGAGCTTGGTGCTGGGGGCACAGCTCAGCAAGCCAGGTGCTGGCTGCACAAGTGCAAGCACCTGTTCAGAGCCCACATGAGAGGGAAGGCCTGGTGGCATGCATCTGTAATCCCAACACTGAGGAGACAGACCAGGGAGTCCCTGGAGCTTGCTGACCAGTCAGTTTAGCTGAATCCAGGATCAGCTCAAGACCCTTTCTCAGCTAAGTAACTACCTACCTACCTGACTGACTAACTAACTAACTAACTCACTAAAGATGGAAAGAAATAGAGAAAGGCATTCAGCATTGTCCTCTAGCCTCCTCATGCACACACACACACACACACACACACACACACACACACACACACACACACACACACACAGAGTCAAAGCCTTTTACATGGCTCTTCCTCTAACCCCTGTTCTTCCGGCTTAGCCAGGTTCCCTGAGGGGCCTGTCTATACTAGTCTTCAAGGGAAATCAATGGCTTGGGGGATAGTTGACTTCATCTCTGTCCCAGAGTTGTCCCATGTCTCCATGAGATCTGGAGCCAGCACTGAACTTCATGGAGTCGCTGGGATTGGCTGGAAATGGCCTGGGGTCCAATCACAGCCAATCTGTGTCTGTCCTGGAATCTGTTCCTTGAGTGGGGGAAACTACCTGTTGTCATTTCTACAGACACAAGCTTGTGGGGAAGGGGAACCCAGAGCTTCCAGAGACCATCAGCAATTTGAGACCAAACAGCTTTGGTCTCAAATTCCTTTCATTTTTTTTTTCTTTTTTTGTCTAGCTGTCTTTTTTTTTTTTTGATATTAAAATTACAAAGGAGTTTTCTTTGTTAAATTTACATATAAAACAGAACAGTAGGCACTAATAAGAATACAGTTTTTTCCCCATAGAAATAAAAATAAATATATATTTCTTTTTTTTATCTTTATTAACTTGAGTATTTCTTATTTACATTTTGATTGTTATTCCCCTTCCCAGTTTCCGGGCCAACATCCCCCTAACCCCTTCCCCTTCCCTTCTATATGGGTGTTCCCCTCCCCATCCTCCTCCCATTACCACCCTCCCCCCAACAATCACGTTCACTAGGTGTTCAGTCTTGGCAGGACCAAGGGCTTCCCCTTCCACTGGTGCCCTTACTAGGATATTCATTGCTACCTATGGGGTCAGAGTCCAGGGTCAGTCCATGTATAGTCTTTGTGTAGTGGCTTAGTCCCTGGAAGCTCCAGTTTGTCTAGCTGTTTTTAATCAGTGTTTTCATTTATTTATGAGCTACTCTGGTTTGGAATCACATCATTCTTAATTAAGAAAAGAGAGAGAGAGAGAGAGAGAGAGAGAGAGAGAGAGAGAGAGAGAGAGAGTACATTCCTTTAATCCCAGTACTCATGAGACAGAGGCAGGTGGATTGCTATGACTTCAAGAACAGAGTAAGTTCCAGGCTAGTCAGGGTTACATGGCAAGACTCTGATTGAAAAACAAAACAACGACCTGGGCATGATGGTGGACTCATCCCCTTTAACCCCAGCACTCGGGAGGCAGAGGCAGGTGAATCTCTGTGAGTTCAAGGCCAGCCTGGTCTACAAAGCAAGTTTAAGACAGATTTGTTACACAGAGAAACCTTACCTTGGAAAAACCAAAAACCAGCCAACCAACCTACCAAACAAACAAAAACCAAAACCAACTGAACAATCTTTAGGAAATTCATCTTCGTTTTGGTTTATAGTCTCAGAGGCTTCGGGCTTGTTAACCGACTGTCTCTGAGCCTGAGGTGAGACAGCACGGTGGGAACAGGTTGGGGCATAAAGCAGAGACAGAGGGAGAAGTGAGCCTCATATCCCTTGCAAGGGCACAGACCCAGTGACCTAACTTCCTTTATTACACCCTTCCTCTAAAGCACACCCCCTCCCAAGCCCACCGTAAAGTTCAACTTGTGACCAACCCTTTAGCACTTCTGGGGGATGTCCAGACCCAAACTGCAACTCTGGATGAGAAAGGAGCTTTAGCTCCTGGCCCAATTAACAGAACTGTAGATGGAGGTTGGGGCCAGGAAAAGACAGGTAAATCCTGAAAGGCACATGATAACAGCCACGCCAATCAACACATCTTTGCTTCTTCCTTAGGTATCTTGTGTCTTGTGAGGGCCATGTTACTTGGTCCCACACTATGACACCCAGGGGGAATCAAGCAGGAATGTACACACAACCAGCATCATCCTGCCTCCTGTTTCCTGCCTGGAAAGTGAGAAGAAATGTCTGGAGCTGCAGTAGCCACATTGTGACCATGAGGCAGAAGCAGAAGGAATTACAGTGGCCAAGTCTTGACATTACAACAGAGCCACTGACGATTCCTTGAACTGTCTGCCCGAGTGTTTCTTGTAGTTGATAAAAGTAAACTCCTACAATCGAGACCAGCCCGCTAGACCCCCAAAATTGTTGTAACCATTTTGTTCCAGGCCTGCCAGCTATTTCGCATTGTTGCTGTAACATGCCAGTCATGGACACACAAAAATAACTTGACTCAGTGCAGGGTCATGCTGACCACATCCCTGTTATAGTCTGTATGTTCTGAAGTTTGTTAATCTTAAGAAATCCAACAGCTGTAAGCTCCATGTAGGACCAATCAGAATAAAGGTCAGTTAGAACTGTTCTGTCCAAAAGCTGGCCAAAGTAGCTTGAGTCAGAGCTGACCATTGGGCAGCACTTCCTGCACCTGCCTATGAGCTTGTTGTGGTTTTTCCCTTTATAAGCCGGCCCTGAGAAATGTTCAGGGGTTGTAGCCTCAGCCCCCGAATTCTGAGCTACGGCCTCGATTGATCAGTCTTAGGGTATGCATTCAATAAACCATCCCTGTCAGACTGAGATCAGTATTTGTGTGGTTTGTGGGCCTTCTGAAGCCCAACACCTACTGGAGGAAATGGAGCTGGATGATCTGTTATGTACATTTTGAAAAAAATTTGTCAGGCATGGTGGTACACATTTTTAATTTCAGCACTCTCGAGGCAGAGGCAGGTGGATCTCTGAGTCCTAGGAAGCCTGCTCTACACAGTGAGTTCCAGGACAGCCAGGGTGACATAGAGTAACCCTGTCTCAAACCAGCCAACTAACAAACAAATATAAATAAATAAGCAGATAAATCAATCAACTAATAAATAACCCCCCAAATGTCCCTTGGGGGTCTGGAGTGATGTCTCAGTGGTTGATTGCACACTGTTCTTATAGAGAAGAATTCATCTCGCTTATGTGGAATGGAGTGATGTCACTGACCCAAGATTCAGGTGGAAACAATAGCAAAGAAGACACTAAATTATGTTTACTGTTGCAAACCTTGCCAGGGGGAGGCTCAGTTACTATATGGTAACACTAACAAGCGGGCGCTGGAAAACTGGGCTGCTGGCAACCTTTAGTCAAGACCTCACCCCCGAGTATGCTGCAAACCCCATGGTGTATCTTACTCACAGGAAGTGACATGTTCATTTTATATACCACACAGACTCAAGTGATTTAACAGTCACTGTCATAAAGGAAAGAGACCGAAGGGTCCCTGAAATAAAAGACACTGAACATCTAATGAGGGAAGATAAATCACACAAAAAGAAAAAAGAAAAAGCAGGCTTTTCAGGGCAGGGTAGATGGCCTAACATAGGCCAGTTTCTGTTGCTATAACAAAATACCCAAGGCCAGGAAATTTATACAGAAAAAAAGGTTACTTTTTTTCTGGTACCAGAGGCTCAGGGAATCTGAGAGTGTGGTACTGGTGTTCAGTGAGGGTCTTCTTGTGGAATGACAAGCCAGACAGCATCAGGCCAGCCTGGAACTTGAGCAGCTCAAAGTGTGTGCCTGCTGTCTTCATTCTAGTACATGAACCTGGGACCACGCCTTCAAACTACAGCAGAGTTAAGGCCTCTCCTGTCCTAAAGCTGAGTTCAGTCATGGCAGCTTTGTAATGGTCGTATGGTCATTAAAGATGGACTCATGGAACTGGGGCTGTGGCTCAGTGGATAGAGTGTCCATCAAGCCTGGGTTCCAACCAGAGTATTGCATAAACAGGATGTAGCGACCTATCTGGACTCTCTGCACTCAGGAAGTGGAAGCAGGAGAATCAGTTCAACCTCAGCTACATAGGGAGGTCCAGGCTAGCCTGGGTTACATGAGCCTCTGTCTCAAACAACAAGAACAAGAGCAAGAACAAGAACAGCAACAACAACAACAACAAATTAAAGTGAGAGAGGCAGAGGAGACAGAGAGACAGAAAGAGAGAAAAAATAAGAGACAGACACAGGAATGGGTTTTGTCAGAGAAAACAGAGGAGGGGACAAGGGCAGAGCTTGAGAAAGTCAGGCCTGTCAATCAGCGTCTTCCCACTGCCAAGACCAGCTTACAGGATGCTTCAGAAGCCCAGGGCAGCTGAGGACCTGCATTTTGTCATTCTAGGACATTTATTCCCAGGTGCATATGCACATGTACACATGCACACAAACACACACACACACACACACACACACACACACACACACACACAAACTTATAGCCTTCTCCTCCCCAAAGCAAAGTATAGTACTAGCATCCCTGGAAAACTTCTTCCTAAGTTCAACCTGACTATGGCCAGAGGTGGCCCCTACCCCTGATGGGACAGGAAGTACCCCAAGCAACCTTGCCTAAATCACCCTTCTGTGCCCCCAGCTCCTTCTTCCTGGTTTCCCCAGGGCCCTGAGTGCCATCCCTGACTTACTCAACCTGTCTCAGCCCAGAACAGAGGCCTGTGGTTTGCGCAAGTCGGGGCACAGCCTGAGGTAGGGATGGGGGTGCTGGTGGTGAGAAGGAGGAGGTCACTCTCGGGTAAGGACCAGGAAGTGATTCAAGTGTGGGCTGTGTGTCTGGACTGAAGTGTCAGGACTATGAGCTAGTCAGGAGCAAGCCCAGGCTGTCCATAACCAAGAGCCCCTGACACTGAAGCTGCTGGACCCCACTTCTCCATTATGTTGCCCCGAGAGGTAGAGAGTCTCGGCCATTCAATCCAGTTACCTTCATTTCTGGGTCATAGTCTGAGCCTCCTGCATCTCGGTCTCCAGTTTAGTGCCTCTAGCTCTGTCACCTTCCCAGGCTATGCCTGGGATCTTTCTTCCACAGCGGAACTTCATCTGAGGGCAATCTGCAGGGGCCAAGGTGATGCTTGCCAAGGAAGCCTAAAGGTGGTGGAGGTTGGAGTGATAGAATGTGTTCTGTGAGCCCCTAGGTGTAGCCACTGCCCCTGGGAGGGGTGGGTAGAGGAAGGGGGGGAGCAGGGAAGAGGAGATGAGAGAATGGAAGGAAGAGGAGGGCTGGAGCCATGGGCATCAAATGTGCCCTGTGGTATTTGGTATTCGAGAACACAGAAGTCTCAGGCAGTCCAACACCAGGCCAGGCCATGACAGTGTCTAAAGCATGAACCTCGACTATGTGTTAGAGGACATTGATTTAGGCCAGGCCATCCCCCGAGTAGGAATGCCAACTCTGTGGTCAGCCACCTGGATTCCAAAACTCAGGGACTTTCTAGCTGGGTCACTTCAGACAAGATCCCTTGGTGAGCTTGAACTCTCTCAGCTGACATAGGAGGCCAGTCCTAACCCCTCCTTCCTGTGGGGCAGCAAAGTGCTGTGCACACCAGCAAACTTCAGGCCAGGGTGAGTCTGAGAGAGGAGGGCCTCAAGACCCAGAATCCCCTGGGGTAGAGGGGAGCAGACACACCTGACACCTACCCCATGACACCTGCGTCATGAGATGCAGCCCGATGAGGATGTCGCAGTCAGCCACGCTCATCCTACCCCGAGCCTTTACACACGACATCATCCACCCGTCAACAGCCCCTTGGACTACACATCCCATCAAATGCCACTTCCTCTGGAAGCCCAACCCCTGTTCCTTGCACCTAGCAGAGCCACACTGACATCCAGCAGGCAATGTCATCCTCTCAGCTCTGTCCACTCACACGTCCTTCTGGCACTCTCCCCTATCAGCCCCATACACACTTCCCACTGTCAGACATCCCATCAACCCCAGCTCAATGCCCAGGGACAGGACGGATGGATGGTTGCCCCCTAACGGATGTTCCCCCATGCTCAGACTAACCTCTGGGCCATAGCTGCAGCCTTACCATGTAGAGCATGGCGGGACAAACCTCTCTCTCTCTCTCTCTCTCTCTCTCTCTCTCTCTCACACACACACACACACACTCACACACACACACACACACACACACACACACACACACTCCTGCTCTTACCTTTGATGCCTGTGACTGTGTTTGGTAGAAAGAATGGGTCAGCGAGGAAGTCCACTGGAGCCGAAGCTCTGGGAACCAGAATCATGCTTTCAATGAACAAAGGAGTGAGTTCATATGAGAAGAAATGTCTTTGGGGCACCATGAACACATCACTCAGGCATGGAAGGGTGGGGAGGATTATCAAAAGCTGTACAAAAACTCTGACCTGGGACTATTTTATTCACTGATTTTTAATTTATATTACCTTTATTTGCTTACTTACTTTCGGGAGGGTACGCAACCCACAGTGAGCATGTGGCGGTCAGAGGGAAACTTGGGGGAGTAGCTTGTTTCCCTTCATCATTAGGATCCCAGGAATCGAACTCAGGTTGTCAGGTTGGTGACACTGAACCACTTGCTGGCTCCTGGTGCCATTTTAGAGAAAGGAAGTCTTGGTGTCACCAGCAAGGGGAAAGCTTGACCTATGGCCTCTCCTCTGTGTAGCTTGATGGAATCTGGCCTTCGCTGAGCCTCACCTAATCTACAAGGCAAGCGTTGTGGACGAGGCCACCCCTTCCAGCCATCCCTGGCTCTGACAGCACGTGACTGGAGATAGAGTTTCCTGTTGGCTTCTTGCTCCCAGGACTCATGACCAGATACAAGGTCAGCCCTGAAGATTTCAGGACAAACGAGGGCTCTGTCTTCGCAGCCCAAGCCTGATTTCCGTATCTCTGGCTTTGCCCTTTGCTTAGTGTGGCTGGCTGTCACTGTGTCCATGGAGTCACCGGGCCCACCAGCCTTCTGTCCACTGGGCTTCTGGCACACCCTGGAGCTGGGCCAGGGGGAAGTTGGTAGAGAGCCCAGCATGCCATTGTGGATGCCCTGGAGAGCCTGGCTCTGCAGCCCAGACTTTAGCCTTCCTTTCCCAAACACGCATACATTTCCTGCAGCCAACAGATTTTGGAATGAGTCAGACCTGCCTTGGCATTCCCTCCTCGCTCAGCTTTACTGTGGGTGCTTGGCCTACTTGTCTCACTACCCTGAACCTGAGCCTTTTCCAGTTACCAAACTGGGATGATTAGTAACTATCCATTTATTTATTGGTTTAAATGGTTCAGCAGTCCATCCCTACTTGTTATGAAATAAACACTCAGTGTCAACCCATGCTTGTACATACCGACGATACGGCAAAGGACAAGCTGACGAAGTAAGTGCCTATCCTCACGACACAGAGTGACAGAGTGTTGGCATGACCCACGGCCACTCTGTGCTCCCAACTGTCAAGCTTTAGAAACGTGACAAGAACAATCAAGGAACCAAAATTTAAAGTTCACCTGATCCTGGCTAATTTTAAAGACATGTAGCCCAGACTTGCCTCAACTTATTATGTAGCTCAGGATGACATTGAACTTCTGATCCTCTTGCCTCCGCCTCTAGTGCTGGGATCACCTGGTTTATTCAGTGCCAAGCACGGAACCCAAGGCATCTTGCATCTTGCATACTAAGCAAGCACTCTAAGGGACTGAGAAATGCCCCCAGCCCTGATTTCTAAGTTTTTTGTTTTGTTTTGTTTTTGCTTGGTTTGGTTTTTCTAGTCAAGGATTTCTCTGCGTAGCCCAAGCTGTCCTAGAACTCTCTTTGTAGACCAGGCTGGTCTTGAGATCAGAGATCTGCCTGCCTCTGCCTCCCGAGTGCTGGGATTAAAGGTATGTTCCACCGTGCCCAGCTTAATTTTAAGTTTTCAGATACATACTGGCTTTTAAGCCTGCTTGGTATGACCTGCGGCAAAGCTATCTTTTGGAATTTTATGGAATCTAAATATGGATCAAGTATGGCTGATAGGAATTTAGCATTAGAAGCCAGATATGCTTGAGGGATATTGAGACACACTGGATTTTAAAGATATGAGGGTACAAAATGGAAGATGTCTCACCAGTGAATATTTAAATACCAATGATCATTTGAAAATAATAAAAATGGGTTTCTTAAGCAAAAATAATTTCACCTTTCCTTTTGTTTTTGCTTACTTATTTATAGACCCGTTCTCACCGTGTAACCCTGACTAGCTCAGGCTAGCCTTGAACTTTCAGTGGTTCCCTGCCTGTGGCTCCTCAGTGCTGGGATTAAAGGACTGTGCCAACAGGTTTGACTCTTTTTATTGATTTTTTTCTTTAGTTAAATATGTTTTTGTAAATATATTATAATAATTAGTTAAAATCTGGCTTAGGAAGTATAATATCTAGCAAGATTACGCAATCTCAGAAAGAAATAAACTGCATGTTCTCTCTCGTATGTGGAATTTAGCCAACAATATATGTATCTATGTAAACCAATGTATCAATCAGTCCACTAAATGTAAACCCACCAAATGTAGGTACAGTGGACCAGGAAGAAAAAGGAAGGAGAAAGTGGGAGGAGAAAGCACTGAATGCAGACAATGGGTAGGCTTAGGGAAAAGGAGATTTTCTAGCACTGAATGCAGACACTGGGCAGGAGTTGGAAAAAGGAGACTTGCTAATTAGTTGCTTTCCTAGTTCTAATTCTGACAAGGCTTTGGTTGTAGATAAGAACATAAAAATATCTGTAGAACACTGAAAGTGTAAAATTCAACGGGAAGCCCCACAGCTTCTGTTCTGACTGTGTGCTCTAACAGTGTAGAAGTTCAGTGAGCTATAGACTGGTGTAATCTGGTTATTTGGGGTATTTGATGTTTTTATTTATTTGTAACATTTTTATAATAAAGTTCGTTAAAATGGTAATTGTTTTTTAAGTTTTATTTTTAGGTGTGTGTGCGTGTGTGCGCACGGAGAAGTGTTATGTGCACACAAGCATGAGTGCAGGTGCCTGCAGAGGTCAGAGCTGTTGGATCTCCAGGAGCTGAGGCTACAAGTAGTTATGAGGCATCGGATACAGGCGTTGGGAACTTCAGTCCCCTGGGGGACTGGCATGTGCTCTTAACCACTGAGCCATCTCTCCAGCATTAAATTAGTTTTTTTTTTTTTTTTTTTGAGACAAGATCTCATGTAACCCAGGCTGACCTCAAACTATATATGTAGCTGAGGCTGACCTTGAACTTCTTATCTGACTTTCCTTCTTTTCCCTTCTCAATTTTGGGATTACAGGCATGCATTACAAAGCTCAGATACCTTTCTTATCTTTTAAATATGGCTCCTGGCATTGTAAAGTCATATGTATAACTCTCAGACAGTGTTGTGCTGGGCAATTAAACAAGCAATTATGAGGTGAACTCAAGAGACCGTGGTGAGCTTTAA